>NC_044561.1:99691507-99997660 GCF_007565055.1 Rhinopithecus roxellana | reverse complement strand
GCTGTTAGGCAAGTTACTTAAGGTTTCTGAGCCAGTTTCCTCCTGTATAAAGTAGGATAGTAAAAACACCGTCCTGGCAGGGCGTGATAGCTCTTGCCTGTAATCCCAGCACTGTGGGAAGCCAAGGTGGGCAAATCATCTGAGGTCAAGAGTTCGAGACCAGCCTGGCCTACATGTTGAAACCCCGTCTCTACTAAAACTACAAAAATCAGCCAGGTGTGGAAGTACATGCCTGTAATCCCAGCTACTCAGGAGGCTGAGGTAGGAGAGTTGCTTGAACCTTGAAAGTAGAGGTTGGTGTGAGCCGAGATCACGCCACTGCACTCCAGCCTCGGTGACAAAGTGAAACTCCATCTCAAAAAAAAAAAAATTAAAAAACAAACGAAAAAAACCTTCCCAAGTAGAGTGATATGAGAATTAAATGGGATAATAAATGAAGTAGTCAATGTAGTGCTTGAAATATGGTAAATGGTAACTATATTTTATCATCATTATTACTATTACAATACTGGGTTTTGTTTTAAAATCAAAAACACAAACCAATTAGAGTGATGCAAAATAAGAATATTACCTTGTGCTCGCCACTTACATTTATCGTCTTAAAACATTGTGTTGAATTTGAGAAAAGTTCAGAAACTCGCAATAAGGAGAGACTTTTTTTTTTTTTTTTTTGAGACGGAGTCTCGCTGTCACCCAGGCTGGAGTACAGTGGCTGGATCTCAGCTCACTGCAAGCTCCGCCTCCCGGGTTCACGCCATTCTCCTGCCTCAGCCTCCCGAGTAGCTGGGACTACAGGCGCCGGCCACCACGCCCGGCTAGTTTTTGTATTTTTTAGTAGAGACGAGGTTTCACCGTGTTAGCCAGGATGGTCTCGATCTCCTGACCTCATGATCCGCCCGTCTCGGCCTCCCAAAGTGCTGGGATTACAGGCTTGAGCCACCGCGCCGGCCGAGGAGAGACTTTTAAGAAAAAGTCTGAATTATCAGAGTCTTTGGAGAAAGGCAACATCTCCAGGCATGCGAAAGATTTGCAGTGAGCTGGGCCGTGGCTCATGTCTGTAATCCCAGCACTTTAGGAGGCTGAGGCAGGTGGATTACCTGAGGTCACAAGTTCAAGACCAGCCTGACCAACATAGTGAAACCCCATCTCTACTGAAAATACAAAATTGGCTGAGTGTGGTGGCGCATGCCTGTAATCCCAGCTACTTAAGAGGCTGAGGCAGGAGAATTGCTTGAACCTGGGAGGCGGAGGTTGCAGTGACCCAAGATTGCGTCATTGCACTCCAGCCTGGACAACAAGAGCAAAACTCCATCTCAAAAAAAGAAGAAAAAAAAAAGATTTGCAATGAGTGTCTCAATGAAGACGTGATAATCTGGGCTCTAGTCACAGGGTCTAACTCAGACATGGAAAAAAGTCCATTTCATTAATCTTTATCAGCACTTGAATTCCTGGCTGAGGGAGAATGTGGAACATTGAAGGACTGTCTAGGAATAGGATGGAGTTATACCAGATTAGGAGGACTTAAATACCATGGTAGCTGGCAGTAGAAGGGAGGACTGAGTGACCCCTTGAGCCCCTCCTCCCTGCTACTGCGGGTTAGGCAGTGAGCGGTACATCAGCATTACTGGCATGGGAGTCTGGCACATTGCCAAGGAGGTGTAAAGGAGAAATGCAAAGGAATTGAAGTGGTGTGGGCAAAGTGAATGCCAGTGCTTGTTGATAGGATTCTACTGGTGTCTGTATTTTCATGATCATGTGTGTTGCCTTTTTGGGGGTGGGGCAAGGGTGGAAGGGAGTTACATGGATTCCTGGTAAAACCTTTTTTTTGAGACGGCGTTTCAGTCTTGTTGCCCAGGCTGGAGTGCAATGGCACGATCTTGGCTCACCGCAACCTCCGCCTCCCGGGTTCAAGCGATTCTCCTGCCTCAGCCTGCTGAGTAGCTGAGATTACAGGCATGCGCCACCACGGCTGGCTAATTGTGTATTTTTAGTAGAGACAGGGTTTCTCCATGTTTGTCAGGCTGGTCTCGAACTCCCGACCTCAGGTGATCCACCCACCTCGGTCTCCCAAAGTGCTGGGATTACAGGTGTGAGCCACTGCACCCGGCTGGTAAAGCCATTTTGGCTAGGGACATAGGCTTGTGTATCAACCTGCCCAGCTTTAAATCTTATCTCCATTTCTTGCTGGCTGTGTGACTTGAGGGAAGTTATTTACTTTCTCTGAACCTCAATTTCCCAATCTGTAAATGAAGATGATAATAGGGCAACTGTGAGGATTAAATGAGATTGAGCTCTTAAAGGCTGTTACTGGAACACAGGAAATGTTTGATAAATGCTGTTGTCCTTATTATTAATGAGGCCAGATTCTGTTCTCCCCCTACGCCCCAAAAAATGTCTCTTCTCTTTCATGTTTTTCTTCTAACAGCTGGAACCCAGGCTGGAGAAGAGATGCCTGTTGTTTCAAAAACCAACATTAAGGAGTACAAAGATAGTTTCTCTAATGAGAAGTTTGATTTTCGCAACCACCCAAATATCACTTTCTTTGTTTATGTCAGTAATTTCACCTGGCCCATCAAAATTCAGGTAAGAAGAGCTTTTTGGTCTCATACCTGCAAAGATGGTGAAATCTCTTTAGTAAGACTAAATTTGCTAATTTGGAGCTTGTGGTAAATGAGATGTGCAATGTGGCCTTGCCTTTGTAATGTCTATGGCAGAGGAGTGCTGAGTACATGCATGCTGCACAGAAGATTGGAGTGGGGATGGACTGTATCAGTCAGAAAGGACATTTGCAAAAGCACTGTTGAAAGCAAGTTGGCATGTAACAGATTTGGTCATTATAAACGTATTCACTTCTTCAGTAAGCACTTGCCATGTGAAAACCTGTAGGGCTTCACAAAGAACTTCAATTCTAGAGTAAGGTGGATGTAAGTGAAACAAACCCACATATAACGACTGAAAGCCAGAGTGTGGAAAGTGACATGAGATGATCCCAGAAATGCTATCAAAGTTTAAAGGAGGACAGCTGGGGAGGCTGTGTTGAAGAACATCAGCCTTGTAGTCAGACAGAGGTGGTTTGATTCCTGGCTCCTATACAAATCATGCAGCCTTTCCAAGTCTCCAGTTCTCTGTGCATGTGACCTGAAGGGTAGTTGTAAGCGGCTGTGCGACTGCTGCAGTGTCTTGTTTTCAGCCTACTCCTTTCCTCTGTTCCCAGGGGGCCAGTGTACTCCCTCTTGTCCAAGACCCATGGCCCCATTTTAGCTTTTTATACTCATGTCCCCTGGGGCCTTTCCTCAATACCTTCTGCTTCTTACCTTCTTTATTTAGGTAAATGTGGAGGTTGGGGATAGGTGGGCTTTCAGGGACTGGTTCACCTTTAACCATAGAAGCATGGTCACTGGACGGAGGCTGTTGCCGTTTGCCAAAGTTCAGAAGCATAATCAACCTCAGAAGCAAGTCATCACAAACATATGAAAAAAGTTCAACATCACTGATCATTAGAGAAATGCAAATCAAAACCACAGTGAGATACCATCTCACACCAGTCAGAATGTCTGTTATTAAAAAGTCAAAAAAGAACAGATGCTGGCAAGGCTATAGAGAAACAGCAATGCTTTTACACTGTTGGTGAAAGTGTAAATTAGTTCAGCCATTGTGGAAGACAGTGTGGCAAATCCTCAAAGACCTAGAGGCAGAAATACCATTTGACCCAGCCATCCCATTACTGGATGTATATCCAAAAGAATATAAATTATTCTGTTACAAAGATACATGCACATGTATGTTCATTGAAGCACTATTCACAATAGCAAAGACATGGAATCAACCTAAATGCCCATCAACAATAGACTGTATAAAGAAAATGTGGTACATATACACCATGGAATACTATGCAGCCATAAAAAGGAATGAGATCATGTCCTTTGCAGGGACATGGGTGGAACTGGAGGCCATTATCCTTAGCAAACTAATGCAGGAACAGAAAACCAGGTACCATGTGTTCTCACTTATAAGTGGGAGCTGAGAACACATGGACACATGGTGGGGAACAGCACACACTGGAGCTTGTTGGAGAGTGATGGGGAGGAGGGAGAGCGTCAGGAAGAATAGCTAGTGGATACTGGGCTTAATACCTAGGTGATGAGATGATGGCACATTATGGCACACGTTTACCTATGTAACAAACCTGTACATCCTGCACATGTACCCCTGAACTTAAAAATTAACAACAAAAACAAGTTATCGCTCATCAATTAGGATGCCTTGAAACTGTGACTAAAGAACAGTTGATCTTTCCATTCTGGAAATATGGAGCACAAAAACTATGTTGTACTTTTTCTCACCACCCTCTCTCCTTTTCCTGTCTCCATGGTCTAAGGTTTGTTAATCCTCTCATTGGCTTCTCCCTTTGCCCTTGCATACTCCCTGTGTCCCTCCTCAGCCAGTCTTGTAAGCATCAGCTACGCTTCCTATTCCTGTTTCCTCTTGTCTAGTCACCCATCTGCTCACAGTGGTCTGGCCTCTTCTCTCACCACATCCTGAAACGGTCCTGTCATAGTGGGCCCCAGTGATGGAATTCTTCAGTCCCCTTTTTCTCTCATTGTATGGCTTTGAATCATCATCTTTCTTGTCTTCCTGGATTTTTCTTTCCCTCATTCTCTGGCCAGTCTTTTTAGGGAATCCTCTTCCTCTTCCTTAAACACTGGGCTTGTCTAGGATTCAGACCCGGTCCTTTTCTCTCTTTACTCAGTTTCCTGCATGTGGGACTTGTGGTGCCACATCTATTCTGGTGATTCTCAGTGCTGTCTTCAGACCAGCACTGGCAGTTGCTGCCTGGACAGCCTTACCTGGGTAGTCAAAGCTCCCTATGTTTGGTGCATATTCCTTCTTGTGATCTTAGCCCCAGACTTCCATGCTTCCTTTCTCTGTAAACACCACCACCAATCACCCTGTTGCACAAGCCTGGGTCTGAAGATCATTTGCATTCCTGGGATAAACCCAACTTGGGCATGACGTATTATTGCCTTACTTTACACATTGTTGGATTCAGTTTGTTAACATTTTTGATTAGAATTTTGTATCTATTTCATGAGTAAGAATGTCCGATAATTTTCCCTTCCTGTCCTTGTTATGGTTTTGGTATCATGTTAAACTAACCTTTAATAATTATAATTTGAGGAGTTTTCACTCTTTCTCGTCTCTGGAGAATATGTAAGATTAGAGTTAACTGAACCTCAAGTACTTGGTAGCTCTCACCTGTAAAATCATTTGATCCTAGTGTCTTATTTGTGGAGATATTTTTTAGCTGCTGATTCAGCTTCTTTAGTAGTTATAGGATATTTTGAATTTCCTCTTTATTTGATTCACTTTTTAACATTTTTTCTAGGTATTTATATCATGTTTTTAAATGTATTTTTAATTTTACTTTTTAAATTGATAGATAATTGTACATATTTATGAGTTACATGAGATATTTTGATACATGCATACAATGTGTAATGATCAAATAAGAGTAATTAGGATATCCATCACCTCAAACATTTATCATTTCTTTGTGTTGAGTACATTTCACATCTTCTAGCTATTTTGAAATAATGAATAAATTATTGCTAACTGTAGTCATGATGTGTATTGTGCCATTGAACACTAGAACTTATTCCTTCTAACTCTATTTTTATGCCCATTAACCTGTATCTCCCCAGCCCCTCAGCCACTGGTAACCACCATTCTACACTCTACCTCCATGAGATCAGTTTTTTTAGCTCACACATGTGAGTGAGAAAACATATTTGTCTTTCCGTGCCTGGCTTGTTTCACTTAACATAATGACCTCCAGTTCCATTCATGTTGCTGCGAAGAACAGATTTCATTCTTTTTGTGAATGAATAATATTTTGTTGTATAACATATACAACATTTTATTTGTCCATTCGGTTGTTGATGGACACGAAGGTCGATTTCGTATCTTCACTGTTGTGAATAGTGCTGCAATAAACGTTTGTAGCTTGCAGTATCTCTTCAGTATACTGATTTTCTTTCTTTTGGATATATACCCAGCAGTGGGATTGCTGGATCATGTGGTGGATCTGTTTTGAGCAGTCTTCATACTGTCTTCCATAGTGGCTGTACTAAATAATTTACATTCCCACCAGCAGTGAACTAGTATCCTCTTTCCCTGTATCCTTGCCAGCATCTGTTATTTTGTCTTTTTAATAATAGCCATTTTAACTGGGATGAGATGATTTCTCATTATGGTTTTGATTTGCGTTTGCCTGATAATTACTGATGTTGAGATTTTTTTCATATGCCTGTTGGCCATTTGTATGTCTTCTTTTGAGAAATGTGTTCAGATCATTTGCCCATTTTTAAATCACTTTTTTTTTTCTATTGAGTTGTTTGAATTCCTGGTGTATTCTGGTTATAAAAATCCCTTGTTGGAGGGATAGTTTCGAAATATTTTCTCCCATTCTATAAGCTTTCTCTTCACTCTCTTGTTTCCTTTTCTTTGTAGAGCTTTTTGGCTTGATATAATCCCCTTTGTCTATTTTTGCTTTTGTTGCCTGTGATTTCGGCGTCTTACACAAAACATCTTTGCCCAGACCAATGTCCTGAAGGATTTTCCCAATATTTTCTTCTAGTAGTTTTATAGTTTTAGGTCTTATACTTAAGCCTTTAATCCATTTAAATCTGATTTTTGTATGTGGTGAGAGAGAGGGACCTAGTGTTATTTTTCTGCACATGGATATCCAGTTTTCCCAGCACCATTTATTGAAGAACCTGTCCTTTCCCTCACTGAATATTCTTGACTCCATTACTGAAAAACAGTTGGCTGTGAATATGTGGATTTATTTCTGGGTTCTTTATTTTGTTCCACTGGTCTGTGTATCTGTTTTTATGCTGGTATCATGCTGTTATGGGTACTATAGCTTTGTAGCATATTTTGAAGTAAGGTGATAGGATGCCTCCAGTTTCATTCTTTTTGCTCAGAAATGCTTTGGTTGGCTGAGTACAGTGGCTCATGCCTATAATCCCAGCACTTTAATAGGCCAAGGCGGGTGGATCACCTGAGGTCAGGAGTTTGAGACCAGCCTGGCCAGCATGGCAAAACCCTGTCTCTAATAAAAATACAAAAATTAGCCATGTGCGGTGGTGGGTGCCTGTAATCCCAGCTACTTGGGAGGCTGGGGCAGAAGTATCTCTTGAACCTAGGAGGAAGAGGCTGCAGTGAGCCAAGATTGCACCACTACACTCTACCCTGGGCAAACAGAGCGAGACTCTGTCTCAAAAAGAAAAAAAGAAAAGAAAAAAAATGCTTTGGCTATTTGGGGTCTTCTGTGGTTGCATACAAATTTTAGAATTGTTTTTTCTATTTCTGTGAAGAATGTCATTGGTGTAGAGATTACATTGAATCTGTAGATAGCTTTTGGTAATATGGTTTTCTTCACAATATTAATTATTTCAGTCCACAAACATGGTGTCTCTTTCCATTTTTTTGTGACCTCTTCAATTTCTTACATCAATGTTTTATAGTTTTCCTTGTAAAGAGGACTTTCACCTCCTTGGTTAAATTTATTCCTACGGTTGTTTTTGGAAGTTTTAAAAAAATCTATTGAGAATGGGATTGCTTTCTTGATTTCTTCTTCTGCTAATTTGTTGCGCCTGTATAGAAATGCTTCTGATTTTTGTGTGTTGATTTTGTATCCTGCAACTTTACTGAGTTTATCAGTTCTTAGTTTTTTGGTGGAGCTTTTAGGGTTTTCTATATATAAGATTATATCAACTGCAAATAGGAACAATTTGACTTCCTCCTTTGAATTTGGATGCCCTTTATTTCTTTCTTTTGCCTAGTTGCTCTGGTCAAATATGTTGATAATTTGTTGATGCTGTCTTCTAATCTTCATAGCATCTGTGTTCATGAAATCCTTTGTCGTATTCCAATGTTGATAGCATTCATTATTCACAACAACCAAAGTGTGGAAACAACCCAAATATCTATCAGTGGATGAATGGATAAACAAAATGTGATCTGTATATATGTGTGTGTGTGTGTGTATGTGTATATATACACACACACACATACATACATATATAAAATAAAATGTTATTCAGCATTAAAAAGGAATGAAATTCTGATACATGCAATAACACAAGTAAACCTTGAAAACACACTAAGTGAAATAAGCTAGTTGCAAGAGGACAGATATTGAATTATTCCACTTACATGAACTGTCTAGAGTACACAAATTCTTTTTTTTTTATTATTATTATACTTTAAGTTCTAGGGTACATGTGCATAACGTGCAGGTTTGTTACGTATGTATACTTGTGCCATGTTGGTGTGCTGCACCCATCAACTCATCAGCACCCATCAACTCATCATTTACATCAGGTATAACTCCCAATGCAATCCCTCCCCCCTCCCATCTCCCCATAATAGGCCCCGGTGTGTGATGTTCCACTTCCCAAGTCCAAGTGATCTCATTGTTCAGTTCCCACCTATGAGTGAGAACATGCGGTGTTTGGTTTTCTGTTCTTGCGATAGTTTGCTGAGAGTGATGGTTTCCAGCTGCATCCATGTCCCTACAAAGGACCCAAACTCATCCTTTTTTATGGCTGCATAATATTGCATAGTGTATATGTGCCACATTTTCTTAATCCAGTCTGTCACTGATGGACATTTGGTTTGATTCCAAGTCTTTGCTATTGTGAATAGTGCCGCAATGAACATACGTGTGCATGTGTCTTTATAGCAGCATGATTTATAATCCTTTGGGTATGTACCCAGTAATGGGATGGCTGGGTCATATGGTACTTCTAGTTCTAGATCCTTGAGGAATCGCCATATTGTTTTCCATAATGGTTGAATCCCACCAGCAGTGTAAAAGTGTTCCTATTTCTCTACATCCTCTCCAGCACCTGTTGTTTCCTGACTTTTTTATGATTGCTGTTCTTTCACAAGCGTTCTTATACACCAGTAACAGACAAACAGAGAGCCAAATCACGAATGAACTTCCATTCACAATTGCTTCAAAGAGAATAAAATACCTAGGAATTCAACTTACAAGGGATGTAAAGGACCTCTTCAAGGAGAACTACAAACCACTGCTCAGTGAAATAAAAGAGGACACAAACAAATGGAAGAACATACCATGCTCATGGATAGGAAGAATCAATATCGTGAAAATGGCCATACTGCCCAAGGTAATTTATAGATCCAATGCCATCCCCATCAAGCTACCAATGAGTTTCTTCACAGAATTGGAAAAAACTGCTTTAAAGTTCATATGGAACCAAAAAAGAGCCTGCATTGCCAAGACAATCCTAAGTCAAAAGAACAAAGCTGGAGGCATCACGCTACCTGACTTCAAACTATACTACAAGGCTACAGTAACCAAAACAGCATGGTACTGATACCAAAACAGAGATATAGACCAATGGAACAGAACGGAGTCCTCAGAAGTAATACCACACATCTACAGCCATCTGATCTTTGACAAACCTGAGAAAAACAAGAAATAGGGAAAGGATTCCCTATTTAATAAATGGTGCTGGGAAAATTGGCTAGCCATAAGTAGAAAGCTGAAACTGGATCCTTTCCTTACTCCTTATACGAAAATTAATTCAAGATGGATTAGAGACTTAAATATTAGACCTAATACCATAAAAACCCTAGAAGAAAACCTAGGTAATACCATTCAGGACATAGGCATGGGCAAGGACTTCATGTCTAAAACACCAAAAGCAACAGCAACAAAAGCCAAAATTGGCAAATGGGATCTAATTAAACTAAAGAGCTTCTGCACAGCAAAAGAAACTACCATCAGAGTGAACAGGCAACCTATAGAATGGGAGAAAATTTTTGCAATCTACTCATCTGACAAAGGGCTAATATCCAGAACCTACAAAGAACTCAAACAAATTTACAAGAAAAAAACAACCCTATCAAAAAGTGGGCAAAGGATATGAACAGACATTTCTCAAAAGAAGACGTACATACAGCCAACAGACGCATGAAAAAATGCTCGTCATCACTGGCCATCAGAGAAATGCAAATCAAAACCACAATGAGATAGAGTACACAAATTCTTAGAGACAGAAAGTGGATTGGAGGTTACCAACAGCTAGGGGGAGTGGGAAATGGGGAATTACTGCTTTATGGTTATTATAGAGTTTCCCTTTGGGGTGATGAAAAAGCGTTGGAAGTGGGTAGTGATGTCAGTTGCACAAAATCGTTAATGTAATTATTGCCACTGATTTGTACGCTTAAAAATGGTTAAAGTGATTTTATGTTATATCCTACTACAATTAAAAAAGGTCTTTAAAAATCACAGCAAGATGTTTTTGTAGATACAGACAAGCTTATTCTGAAATTTGTATGAAAGGGCAAAAGTTCTAGAATAGCTGTAACAATTTAGAAAAAGAAGAATAAAATGGGAAGAATCAATTTACCCAATGTTAAGGCTTACTATTAGGTACAGTAATCAAGACATTGTTTCAGGTGGAAGGGTAGACACATAGATCAATGGGATAGGCTGATCTATAGATCCCAGAAATAGAACCACATGAATATGTCCAACTGATTCGGATTTGATTTTGTTTTTGGTGGTTTTTGAGGCAGGGTCTCACTATGATGTCCAGGCTGGTCTTGAACTCCTGGGCTCAAGTAACCCTCTTAGCCTCTTGAGTAGCTGGGATTACAGGTGCACACCACCACACCAGTTCCAGCTGAATTGTTTTTTTTTTTTTTTTTTGGAGACAGGGTCTCACTTTGTTGCCCAGGCCAGAGTGCAGTGGTGCAATCACGACACACTGCAGCCTCAACCTCCCTGGCTCAAGTGACCCTCCTGCCTCAGCCTCT
The DNA here is from genome assembly GCF_007565055.1 of Rhinopithecus roxellana. NCBI lineage: Eukaryota > Metazoa > Chordata > Mammalia > Primates > Cercopithecidae > Rhinopithecus > Rhinopithecus roxellana. Next base: position 99,986,803 of record NC_044561.1, on the reverse strand, counting down.
CAAGTAGCTGGGACTATAGGCGCATACCACCATGCCTGGCTAGTTCTTTTTTTTTTTGGTAGAGATGGGATTTCCCTATGTTGCCTAGACTGGTCTCAAACTCCTGGGCTCAAGTGATCCCGCCTTGGCCTCCCAAAGTGCTAAGATTGCAGACATGAGCCGTTGCACCCAGCCCCCAGCTGATTTTTGACAAAGGCGCTGCAAAGGCAGTTCAGTGAAGAAAGGACAGCCTTTTAACAAGTAGTGTAGAGCAGTTGGACAACCATAGGCAAACAAGGGAATCTCTAAATCTCACATCTTATATAAAAATTAACTCAATATTGATCACAGATCTAAATGTAAAACATAAAACTATAAAACTTTTAGAAAAAAATATAGGAGAAAATCTTTGAATCCCAGAACTAAGCAAAAGGTTTTTAGACTTGATACTAAAAACATGATTCATAAAAGGAAAACTTGATGAACTGGACCACATAAAACCAAAAGTTTTTGCTCTGTGAAAAACCCTGTTATGAAGATGAAAAGGCAAGCTATGGACTGGGAGAAAATATTTGCAAACCATATTTCTGGGAAAGCACTTGAATTTAGAGTATAAGAACTCTCAAAACTCAACAGTAAACAAACAATTCAATTAGAAAACGGGCAAAAGGCCAGGTGCGGTGGCTCATGCCTGTAATCCCAGCACTTTGGGAGGCCGAGACGGGCGGATCATGAGGTCAGGAGATCGAGACCATCCTGGCTAACATGGTGAAACCTCGTCTCTACTAAAAATACAAAAAATTAGCTGGGCGTGGTAGCGGGCGCCTGTAGTCCCAGCTACTCGGGAGGCTGAGGCAGGAGAATAGTGTGAAGCTGGGAGGTAGAGCTTGCAGTGAGCCAAGATCGCATCACTGCACTCCAGCACCTGGGCTACAGAGCGAGATTCCATCTCAAAAAAAAAAAAAAAAAAAGAAATTGGGCAAAAGACATAAAGAGACATTTAACCAAAGAGGATATACATATGGTGAATAATGACATAAAAGATGATCGGCATCGATAACCGTTAGTGAGGTCGGGTGTGGTGGCTCACGCCTGTAATCCCAGCACTTTGGGAGGCCAAGGCAGACAGATCACCACTTGAGGTCAGGAGTTCAAGACCAGCCTGGCCAACATGGCAAAACCCCGTCTCTACTAAAAATAAAAAATTAGCCAGGCATGGTGGCACATGCCTATAGTCCCAGCTACTCCGGATGCTGAGGCAGGAGAATCGCTTGAACCCGGGAGGCAGAGGTTGCAGTGAGCTGAGATTGTGCTACTGCACTCCAACCTGGGTGACGGAATAAGACTCCCTTCTCAAAATAAAAATAAAATAACCATTAGAGAAATGCAAATTGAAAGCACAATGAGATATCACTACACACCTATCAAAATGACTAAAATTAAAAATAGTAATAACACCAAATGTTGGAGAGAGTGGGGGAAAGATTGGATCACTCATACATTGTTGGTGGGAATATAAGATGGTACAGTCACTCTGGAATATAGTTTGTCTGTTTCTTAAAAAACTAGTGTTATACTTATAACCCAACAATTGCATTCCTAGGCATTTATCCGAGAGAAATGAAAACCAGTGTTCTCACAAATATCTGTACACCCATGTTTATAGCACTTGACAGCAATATTTTACAGCTTTGTTTATAATAGCCCAAAACCGGAAACAAGCCAAATATTCCTCAACAAATGAATGCTTAAATAAGTGATGCTACATACACACCATGGCCTAATATCCAGCAACCAAAAGAAATGAACTTTTGATATACAGAAACACAACAACTTTGATAAATCAAAAGCAAATTTTGCTGATTGAAAAAGAAAATCTTAGAAATTTATATATGGCATGATTGCATTTATATAACATTTGAAAATGAAAATTTTAGATCTTGTATTCCTACACACATACTGAATATGTATCCTGAAGCTTCAAATTTCTCTGGCTTCTTAGGACTCTGATCTCTAGACCCTGTTTTAAGGGAGCTTATCTGATTAGGTCAGGCCTACCCACACAGAGGGAGGGAAGATACAGAGCGTGCCCGTCAGGAGGTGGAAATCTTGGGGGCATTCTTAGAATTCTCCCTGCCGTAGACTGCATTTGGAATAGAGCTTGCAGTGGTTTCAGTTGTTTCTCCGATCCGAAAGAGGTTGAGCTCTAGGTTCCAGTTAGTATAATTTCATTTTGGCAACATCTCCTGACACTATTAAGATATAGGTTATATATATTTGTTAGGTTATTTTCATGTAAAACACTTGATTAGGGTTCTAGTAAATAAAATTTATTGACTCATTTTAAGTTGAGATTGTTTTTGTACTGACATACCTCTCCATATTCTGAATCTAATTGAACATCATGCTTTGTTGCTTATAGCTGACAAATGATTAATACTTTTTAGATTCTTAGTGAAAATCTTGACTTAACGCTGCTGACACTTTTCCCAGTCTGTGCGTATAAGCAGGCTTTTGTGCTGGAGGTAGCCATCCTTGTTGCCAATGCCGAGTTCTAGTTTTTTTCCTTCCAGTTCCCTATTGCTCCACCCTCTGAAAGTCACTGAAGTGGTTTTAGAGCTTTCATTCTAGAGGGAGCTCTTCCCCACACTTACTTCTAAGAAGTAATAATTTTAAGTTTCAGAATCAAGGAGATGTTGATTTTCTTCCTGGTGTTTTGGTGTTCCTTATCTGGGCTCGATCACTAACTTAAATTAAGATCCACTTATGAACACTGCATGCAGGAGCACTTGCAAAAATAAGCGATGGCATGCTCACCATTTAGTTTGCCAAGATTTCCTTGAAAATGCAGGTAAGTTCTATTGCAAGCATGTCTTTTTGCTGTTTGGTACAAATGACCACACTATTCACTGTGACTAGACCCGTATCATCGTGTGTTCTCAGTCCTCGCACGACAGCCTGGTTGAAACTGGTTCTCTCTGCTTTGGGAACCGTATCTGACTGTGTGCTTTGTGGAGGGCTGAGCTGGTGTCTTCCTGGGTAGGTATATCATGTTCTCAACAAGGGCTGCATGTTTCTTTATTGCTGTTTTTCCCCCAGAGCCTTAGCTTTTCTAGGTGTGTAGCATGGCTCTTAAATACACACATTTAGCAACTGTGCAAATTCAGTAAAAATGGAGAGACTTATTTAAGTAAGAGAGTAGGGAAATGTCTAAATAGTGCAGTGTAGGCCATTCAGTTAAATTTCAGTATGGCTTTCAATGCAGGCAAAGCCGTTTTGCCTTTGATTCTCATTTTTTAAATGAGATTTTAAAAATTGAGATTATCATTTTTTTAAAGCAAAGTAACTGAGGAAATCTAATTCTCTACTTGGAAATTTGTGTAAGCATTGGGGCTTTAAAATGGTAATACTAAACTCCAATTCCTTCATTCTGAACCAATCCCAGGATTCTTTTCCATAATTAGGAACAGATCAAACCCTATAACTGCTGAGGGAACTTGAAACTGACTATAAAAATCTTTGTAAATGCAGCTAAAAAACAAACAAAACCCACAGAATGAAAAGTCCTGTTTCTAGGAGGATGGCGGGTGTGTTGGGGCCGGTTGTGCCTGTTTTTTGATCGGTTGTTCCTATGGGTGAGCACCCTTCCCTCTGCCCCTGCTTTCTGAAAGCTATCCTAGTTCTCCCCAGTAAGCCAGGGCTCAGCTGGCTTCAGCTATGTCCATAGTTTAGGAGTGTAGTATTCAAGATAAAAGATGGATGGGCAGACAGTGTGTATGTGAGGTGGGAAGGTGGGGTGGTGAGGCTCTGGCTTGTTCCTGACTCTGCAACAGAGGTTGTTACTGTAATGTGAAGCTAATATAGAAGCTGTCTGCATGCTTGCTGGGTGTTTCATCTACTGTTTTATGTAAGAGGCCAGTGTTCACAAGTAGAGGCAACACAGAATTGGTATTGAGAACTGGGCATTCATTTAGATTTTAGAGTTCTGTTTATGGGTGCTAACAGGATCGCTATACTGAGCAAGGGATGTGTGAAACTTTTGTTCACTTGGATGTGCTTTTTTTCTTATAACAGCTTTATTGAGATATAATTTACATACCATACAGTTCACTCATTTAAAGTACACAATTCAGTGGTTTTCAGTATATTCACAGAACTGTGCATCCACCCGTCACCACAGTCAATTTTAGAATATTTTCATCACTTCCAGAAGAAGCCCCTTAGCAGTCAGTCCCCATTCCTCCCTCTTCTGGCAACCCCCAGTCTGTATTTCCTGTCTCTATGGATTTGCCTATTCAAGTCACATCATGTTTTCAAGATTCACCTGTGTTTAGTATGTTTCAGTACTTATTCCTTGTTGTTATAACTGAGTAATACTCCTTATGTGTATGTACCACATTTTGTTTATTCATTTTTCTATTGATCGATACTTGGGTGGTTTTCACTCTTTGGCTGTTATGAATAGTGTCAGATATACTTTTCATGTTTATATTTACTGTATAATAACAATGCATATCCATACCTCCTGGTGTTAGTTATCTGTATCCTAAGAGTTTTAAGAATTATAAAGTCATGCTGTAATTCTAGCACTTAGGGAGGCCGAGGCAGGCAGATCACTTTAGCTCAGGAGTTTGAGACCAGCCTGGGCAACATAGTAAAACCCTGTCTCTACTAAAATACAAATATTAGCTGGGTGTGGTGAAGTGTTCCTATAGTCCCAGCTACTTGCAAGGCTGAGGCACGAGAATCACTTGAACCCCGGAGGCAGATGTTGCAGTGAGCCAAGATTGCGCCACTGTACTCCAGCTTGGGCGACAGAGCAAGACTCTGTCTCAAAACAAAACAAAACAAAAAAGAATTAAACTGTACTTAAAGTATGTGTCTTTCTTTGTTTCAAACTATATTTAAGGTTCTTGTACAGCCCTGTGGGTTTCATCATAAAGAAAAAATGTGTCATTCCTTCGTCTCGAAAGTCCCATCTCCTGCTTTTCAGCTTTGGCTTTGGTTGTCTCTTGTCAGCTCTTTAATGCTATTGTTCCCTTGGGTTTCATCTGGACTCTTTCCCTGGGTAATCTCATCCACACCATCTGGGAACATTGCCTGTGGCTGGATGGGTAAATCTTCGTCTCTAGCAGACTTCTCTCCTGTGATCTCCAGAGCCAGGAACCCACTAGACTTCCTTAAAATTCATTCAGCCAGCAGACTTTCTGGCCCAGAGCAGCAGCTGTGAGTGGACAGCAGGCACCTCCATTAGAAGCTCAGTATTGGAGGTGTGCCCATGCGTTCCTGGGAGCCATGAGAGGGGAGCAGAGTGCCCTATGTCACCTGAGTCCAAGTTAAGAGAGACCATACCAGAGCTGATCCCTAAGGAGCATGGGAGCTGGGAGAAGGGGGTGTTCATGGTAGGGAAAGGGAATGACCTGCCCTTTCAGGAGCTACCAGGAGTTTAGCAGAGCTGGTGACAGTGCTGTGAGCAAGGAGGTGGAGAGCTGGGGAAGACCATTATGAAGAGACTGGAGATTGTGGGCTGTGAACTGGAGTCCGGATGTGACTGGAAGTCGTTGAGATGTTTTAAGCCGAAAAGTCACCAAAGATCAGTGTTTAGAAAGACCCCACTGGCAGCAGTTGGGAGTGTGGATTGGAAGGAGACAGGCCTAAGTCAGGGAGTCAGGTGGAATTCTTGTGTAGAAACCCAGGGAAGGGGACCATCTGATGACACACATCCCATAGCAACTTCCTTTCCTCCTCTTCACCTCCACAGTGGAGTGTCTGTTTTTGCTATACAAAGATTCCTTAATGGCAAGGACTGTATTTTATACCTCAGTGTCCTCAGTGTCCTGTGCGAATCAGTTGGAGATACTCCCTAAATGTATGCCGTATGAGTATATAGTTGTTAGTAAAAGGACTTTACGGTAGGTATCAGAACTTTTTCTTTTTTACAACTTTTATGACTTTTATAAAGGAGCCAAAACCTTTTTCTGATATCGTCAGAACAATTGCTGACCAGTGCTATGGGCTGGCTGAGGTTGGAAACCAAGAATTTGTTATCTTAGTCTATGCAGCGTGGAGTTAGAAGATTGGATTGTTCTTGGTTAGAATTTTGTCCAGAGAATTAGAAGGTAGAAGAAAAGGGAGGGCTGAGGACATAAACATCCAAACTTTACAAAGCAGAAAGTTCAGTGCTCCTGTCTATATTGAAATAGTAAAGAGGGAAATGATTGGAGGTCTGGGATATGCTTCAAAAATTAATATGAGCATAGGGAAAGTAAGTGGAGTGTGGATGAAACAATGTTGGCCATGAGCTGATAATTTACTAAAACAGGATGATGAACACGTGAGGTTCATTATAGTGCTCTTTCTACTTTTTAAAAAGTTTAAGATTTTCCAAAATGAAAAAGAAGCTGGGCATGGTAGCTCATGCCTGTAATCCCAGCACTTTGAGAGTCTGAGACAGAAGGATCACTTGAACCCAAGAGTTTGAAACCAGCCTGGGTAATGTAGTGAGACCCCCATCCCTACTAAAAAAAGAAAAAAATTACACAATGAAAAAAATAATACAGGTGGTAGAAGAAGAAATAAAGGTATAAGTATATGATTTGGCCTCCTAAAGACAACTCCAGGAGCATGCCTCTGCTGGGCAGGCGTGCAGCATAGTGCACCCTGGAGCTAAAGTTCTGTTCGCCTTTACAGGAAGCACACAGCATTGTACGGGGGTTTTACCAGTTACCGGTAGGCAGTCTCTAAAACACTCAGGGGTCGGGGCAAAACTCCCTCTCCCTGAACCCAACCCACCTGCCTTGGTGAGAATGAAAAACAGAGCTTCCCAGCAAGCCTCCTGCCTTCACCCCCACGCACAGGTGCATCAGGGTTTGAGAGCTTCTTCCTGTGGGGCCCTGGAAGCCACCCTTCAGTGGGCTATGGCTGCATTGTCTCCTGATCTTGTAGCTGTGTGTGGGTAACAGGCACATCGTCTCCCCATATCCCAGAGAGTTATGTCCATTTCCTGTCTGTAGTGGCATCTTTCCATCACTGTCACCCTCAGAATAATGGAACAGGAACTAACAGAGGCACTAAGAGCAGTGATATATACTGGAGGGAGGGGGGCGGGGCTGATGACCAAAATCTCCTTCTGTTTCAGTACGAAGTTGGTTAAAGTGATGCCTAAAATGGATAGATCAGGAACTAATAAAAACATTAATGATAAAAAGGCAACTCCCAGAAGAACTGAAAAGTAACCTAGTTAAAGGTGGGGCCCCTGGAGAGAAGCCTTCAGAAGAGCAGAGGAGGAGCAGGGAACATTGCTTCATGACTAGCCTTTCAGTACCTTTTGATATTTCAACTATGTATGTAGTTCTCTAATGATTTCTAAATTGTTAATGAGTGTGATAGAATAGAAATTCTGGAGAATGGTAAAAAGGAATTGCTAGGAGAAAATTAGAGAAAGGAAGCACAGAGCAGTATTGAGGTGGGAGGTTGGGAGCAGACAGATGGTGAGTGTTCGTTTGCATGGCAGGAATGAGTGGCTGAATGGTATTAACTGGCCATGGGGCTCTGACCAGAGCTTGGGTATACAGTTTCTGTGCCAGCACAAACCAGCATTAGGTGCGTGGTGTGTGAGGCCAGGTGATGGTCATGTGGATGTGGTCCAGAGCTGTGGTCTTGACATAGAGTTCCATATATCAGCTTTGGTTGTGGTTGTTGTTTTGTTTCGTTTTTTAAGAAAAAAGAAAGAGTTGTTTTATGTCACAGCAAAACTCAAGATGGTGACAGCACAAGACCCAGGTCAGAATATACTCAGCCAGGGCTCACAGAATCTTCCATCCTTTGTAAAGCCAAGGCCTGAGTAGAAAGGTTGTTGGCTTACAGGGCTAAGCTCTTGTGGGAGGAATCAGTCCTCTTCTGGCTTCCAGCCTTGCAGTGTCCAGAAAGGAAAGATTGGCATGGTCAGACCAGGAGCCCCATGGCAGCTATGGACACTTAGGCTCTCTCTGGTTCTGATGTGAGCGGTGGACATTCACGAGGTCTTCAGTGTCTGCAGACACTGGCCTCAGGGAGAGTAGAAGAGCACATGGGCTCATTCTGGGCTGGGCTCTCACCCTTGGTGGAGCCACTGGTCCTCAGGGGTCCATGGGAGCCTGCGGAGATTCTGCCCAGTACATACATAACCTTGCGTTTTCTCAGACCCTGACAGATGCTGCCTTGAAGTAGAAAGACTTCACCTCACAGGGTGGCCAACTGTCCTTTCTCTTCCTCTCCCTGTCTTGCGTGCTCATGATAATGGATAGACAGACATCTCCACGGTAGGAATAATACAGCCCTTCTGCAGTCCATGGTTCCGCAGCATATGGTCAGTAAAGTTTGATGAGTGCTACATAAAGTGTAATTAGTTCTGCACCACAGGGTCTTACCTTCCTAAAAGGAAACTCTGGTATTGACTTAGAAATGCCAGTTTTATCCTTCCGACCAGAACCCAAGTCCTGACTGAGGCCAGAGGCAAATGAGAGGTCCTTTCTTCTCTCTTTTCAAATTTTCTGATTAAACAGTGACTTTTCCTAGTCATTCAGTATTCATTCATTTGTCCATTTATTCAAGCTTTTGAGTACCTACTTTGTAGATGGCACATAGTAGATGCAAAAATATCACATTGTTATGTGGTAGTGGAATATAAGAAATGCCATACTTCCTTATTTTTATGGTAATCTTGGACTCGGGTTTTACCCACTGTACTTAATTAGAAATTCATTCTCAGCCTGTTTTGGCAGAGACCCATTCTCTTCCCTCAGGAACATACAGAAACCTCAGGGCTGAACTGAGCTCAAAGGTTGGGGAAGGCCCCCGATCTGATCTTCAGTCGCTGACTGCTGCGCCCGATTCCCTGGCCCCTCACTCTTGAGGGCAACGTCCTCAGTGGCACAGGCTTGGACATAGAATGACACTTAAGCTCCAGAGCCTCCCTAGCCTGCCACAAGGACACCCCACATTCCCAGGCACTTTCAGAATGCGAAACTTCCCCTCCATTCCCTCCCTTTCCCTGCCTCCAGGTTTCAGCCCAGCCTCTCCTTTTGTTTCAAAGCACTGTCCTCTCTTCCTTCACCCTTATCCTTCCCCATCTCCTCCCACTCCCCAAAAGAGCCAAACTAATTATGGGGCTTTAACCTTCCAAGTAAAGGTGAGAATATTTTTTTTTCAATGCAGTTCCTGAAATGCTAAAGAAATTGTCTAGGGAAAGGAGCACAGGAGGAGTTTTGTTTTGTTGTGAGACAGTCTCGCTCTGTCGCCCAGGCTGGAGTGCAGTGGTGCGATCTTGGGTTACCGCAACCTCTCCGCCTCCTGGGTTTGAGCAATTCTTGTGCCTCAGCCCCCCAAGGAGCTGGGATCACAGGTGCATACCACCACTCCAACTAATTTTTGTATTTTTAGTAGACACAGTATTTTGCCATGTTGGCCAAGCTGGTCTCGACCGCCTGACCTCAAGTGATCCACCCACCTCAGCCTCCCAAAGTACTGGGATTACAGGCGTGAGCCACTACGTCCAGTCTGATGTTTAATAATTTCTTACTTCAGAGTTTCCTGAAGTGTGGCCTATGGAGACTAGTATCAGAATCACTTGAGGAGCTTAAAGATACAGAGATAGGGATAGGGCCTGGGATTCTGACTTTGTTGTAAGCTATCCAGAGTTTGAGAGCCATGGCCTAGTTCTTGGAATACAGAAGTATATCTGCTCTTGTATGGGAAGTAGGGAGTTACCTTTTCATTCATTCTTCTACAACAGTAATTTAAAAGTTAGGAATCAGTATCTTCATAGACAGAAGAATGCAGGAATCCTCTTCTCAGGATATCTGTCTGTACACAGCCATGGTATATGGTAAACCAAGTTTGTCCAACCCATGGCCCGCGGGCTACATGCAGCCCGGGACGGCTTTGAATGCAGCCCAACACAATTCATAAACTTTCTTAAAACATGAAGGGTTTTTTATTATTTTTTTTAAGCTCATCAGCACTATCGTTAGGATTAGTGTATTGTGTGGCCGAAGACAATTCTTCCACAGTGGCCTAGGGAAGCCAAAAAGATTGGACACCCCTGTATAGACTGTGATTATCACACGCCCTGAGAGGGAAGCAGATCAGTGGTGAGGGAGCGTAGAGGAGAGCCTGCCAGAGTTTCCAGTGGGGCCAGGGGTGTTGAAAAAGGGAGGCAGTGATGTGCTGAGCCAGGAAAGACAGGGAGTACCCCCATGCACACAGGCAGGGAGGCTCTCTGGTGACCGTCTGCTGTCAGGTATAGTAGTATAGTGAGCAGAAGCACTTTTGGCTGAAGCGCAACGTTAGTGGTTGAGGAAGTGCAGGTCCATAATATCTTACCCCAAACCCTGGGGCTCACTGAGCTTCCGAGTTCAGAGTTTTTCAGAATTGATGAACACATCCAGAAGGCCCATGGGGCAGATACACCTTAGACATAGTGATGAAAGTGGAGTTGGAATTGGGCTGTGGAAGCATTAGGATGTGAATTCTAGGTTTCTTGGAGTGTGGAGTATGGTGTCTACTGTTTGGAAATATAGAAGAATGACATTATGAGTTTTATTTATAAAATAGAATTTCTTCTTTGTATTAAAATAGATTTTTATATAGGAAATTTTCATTTCCTTCAGTATCAGAAAGGGCCCCAAATCCGTTTCATCATTTCCATAATAAATTATGAAAGAAAGATTTGATTGTGATACTGTCTTTAAAAATGAAACAAAAAAGTATGGGAAAATAATTTTAGAGTTAACAAAATTTATGGTTACAATCATGAAGCAGGTATGATCCTGCTTCATGAGCCAAATTCATAAAAGAAAAAAAAATCAATCAGATCTTACTGAGTTCTATGAGACAGATCATTATTTTTCTTGTTAACATATTGGCATTTATTCAGCAAATGCTTATTAAGTGCCAATTAATGTATCAGTGGCTGCTTTAGGCACTGGAGATATATGGTCAGTGGGGATAAGGGGAAGTCTCTATCCTCAATCCTCACAGATCTTATTTGCTATAAGTAGTACAGATACTGGCTATGAATTAAATAGAGCAAGATAAAGAGATGGGGGTGTGGCTTCAGTTATGCACATGGTGCCCAGAAATCTGTGAGCTGCATCATGGAGTCCTTCACTTGAGACTGATTTCACAGCAGGATGTAAAAAGCAACAGCCAGGAAATTCCTCAGTTTTCCCAAAGTCCTCTCTTAATCTCGTTCAGAGAATTATGAAACACTTCCTATGCCTTCATCCTTTATCCCTTCTTCAGTTGATAACTGAAGGGCTAAATCTGCCAAGTCTTCCTTTGCCAATGGTTTTGTGTGAGCAGTTCTCCAACAGCACCTCCACTAAAATCTTGTCTTTTGCAAAATTGATTTTACAGTTGGTTTGCGTTGTATGACTGTAAGTAGCGAAAGCCCAATTTATGCTTATTATCAAGTTTATGCTTTTTACATTGAATAATTTTTAATTACCTAGTGTAATTTTTAACAACACTCTCCTTCATTTTCAGAAGTGTTCAGTTTGAAACAATAAGTTCATTCATCACCTTATCAGTCAAAGATTGACCAACAAAGACTGACAACAGTGGGTGGGGTGTTCAGCAGAGTTAGATGCTTCTAAGTGGTCAGTGCATTCGTAAACATTTTCATCTTATGAGTTTTGCCTCCTCACACAATCTTGTAACTATGGAGACTTAGATGATAAAGATTCAACATAAGAGGACCCCTTTAGAGTCTTGGGTACCAGCCATACTGGCAGCTGTTTTATATGAGGTTCTTTATGATTATAATTTGGACATGAACATGGAGTTGTCCTGCTTCAGCAAGAAATCAGGCTAATAACCATTAGCATCCAATGTGGGGAAAGGCGGGGGCTGTCCTGAGGAGTGTTGTGTGGCACATGAACACCAGATAGGTCCTCAGACAGTGCCCTTAGCATCCTGTGGTTTTTGGCATCTAGCAGGGAGTAAAAGTATCTCATGGATTCTTTAAGTGTAAACACTGAGGACACACGTTTTAAAAGATTGAAATCCAGACAGGGCTGGGGTGTTCTCTAATCTGTTTTCTTCTCTCTCTCTATGTGTTATAACTTGAATTCTTCATTGTTTATATAATTGTTTATATAATTGTCCTCCAATCTTATTTAAAACTTTTATGTGAGGACCATGGCTCATATTCCGCAGCTTTCCTTCTCTCGAGGAGCTGGAACTGGTTGTTGTGATAAATGAAGGACAAGAAAAGAAAGTGGGTTTCTGTTTATTATATGAAATTGATGTAACTTTGTATTTCTGATTATAAATGGTGGCCAGAGGGAGGACACAAAAGCTTCAAATTCCAAGCCCCATAATGTACTATGGCTTGAGTAGTGTTGGAACTTATTTGTTTATGGAATGTCAAAAAGAAAATATGGCCATCAAAAAAGCAAACAGTGGAAGTCTCTTTTCTGACCCCTGTGAGTCTGGCTCTAAAAACAGTGCAAGGGTTGGGGTTGGGTGGGACTAGGAAAGCAGACGCTGGTCATTTACCTTCCTGTGTTTGTCATGCAAATTGTCTGTACTGGGATTGTCACCTTGGTCAGTGATTGTTTCGTTGATAGTACCATTGTCTCTCCAAAGAGAGCTGAGTTCCCTAAAAAAAGCAGGCAAGGCACCACAACATCTGGCCAGTAGCACGTATATTGTAGGTGATAGTAAGGACGCAATTCTCGTATTTTATCAATTCAGAGGTATGCATTTTTTCGTGGGCTAATATCCTTGAAATCATGATGTATCTTATGGTCAGTGACTTAAAAAGCATTATTATGTCATAGTTAAATTGACAGTGTTTTTCCTAAATAATACACAGAATAATGCCTTTTTCAGCCAATGTTATTTTAGAGTTGATGAAATATGTTGTATTTTTATGTTCTTGGTATGAAGACTATTAACTGTATAATAAAATTATTTAAGTTCTGATGACATATTGTCAGATGATGTTCAATGTAGCAAAATGTGAGGCACAATTTTTTGTAAAAAGGACAGTATCTTGCAGTCAGTACACACTGAGTACATAAATGTTGACAGAATGAAGAGCACAGAATGGGGCTGCCCACCTGGAGGTAGAGCCATGAATCGGTACTGAGGCAAACAAGGAGAGCTTTGTGTGGGTGGAGGCACGGGGAGGGAGCGCCAGCCTTCATGGAGGCGTGCGAGAGGCGTGCGAGAGGCGTGCGAGGGTCTCCAGGGTCAAACGGAGAGAACCTCAGAACTGGTGTGAAGCTCAGAGGGGGTTGCAGGAGGCCGTGCTAAAGCCTTAGCATATTGCTATGGGGCTGGCAACTAAACAAGAAAACTAAAAGGGTGAGGTACTTTTCCTTCACTGAAAAAAGTTTCCTTAACTTCTTTAAAATGTAAACTCTGTTTTCAGCTTAACTCTTGAAATGAAAAGCCTGAATCCGTGGTGGTTTCATGACCTGCATAATCACACTACCTGTTTTTCTGTCACAGATTGCCTTCTCCCAGCACAGCAATTTTATGGACCTGGTACAGTTCTTCGTGACTTTCTTCAGGTAATTTTGCTTATATAGACTCTCTCTGTTCTTTTGATTTAGGCACTAGATCCATTAATAATCAGCTCTTAAAAGATAAAAGAATAATCCTGTGTTTCTACCACAGATTAAATTTACTTCATATGTGTTCCTGAAAAGTTAGATGTCAGTTACAATAGTATAAACTCAGTCTAGCATGATAAAGTGAAAACATTTGTTCCGTATGTTCTGGCTTCCGGCGGCGGGGGGCTTTGCATGTATCCTGTATTAATTTTGCATGTATCCTATAGATAATTTGGCTCTTCATATGGGGAGAATTTGGGACTAAAACAACATTTAATTAATAATGGTTACTGATGTGAGCTACATATATGCTTATTCTTGTTCAAGAGATGATTCTGGTGATTATCCAGAGTTTTAAAGCTGAAAGTGATTTTTTAGTGCCCTGGGATTTTCTCTTTTATTTCCATAGATTTTTCCTTAGTTTAATTTTATCTTTATGATAATACTATGTACGAATAATTGAAAAGGACAAAAAAAAGGGCTGCAGTTTTTAAAACAGAAAGCAGCAATAGCCTGCCTTGCACCTTCCCCACCCCACGTCCCGCAATTTAAATTGTTTTAGTTGTTTTTTACTTCTCTGTATTTACACTTTTCTCTTCAGTTTTCTCTTTTGATGTCCTCCTGTAGAAGATGAGAATATACTGTGTTACATGGCCTCCCCTAGCATCTCCCCTCATACCACAAAAGCATACAAAAGCCCCTTCTTCTCTTTCATTTAATACCGTTGTATCACAATGCATGGCTAAATCAGTGATCCCTATTTATGTTATGGCCATAAAACTCTTATTCACAGCTGCATTGAACAGTGATTACACTACCACATTTTTTGGGTAGAAGGATCATTCCTTGCTTATCCTACATGTAGTATTTTCCATGTTTTGGTTTTTTAATTGTTTGGTTTTTCTATGTGCCTACACCAGATTTATCACTATACTCTTGCCGATGTACCTTTAGAACAGTAAAAAATAAAATAAAATAAAGTATCACTGTACTGTGACAGAACTGAGAAATTTCACAATGGTCACACACAGGAAGGTGTTCTCTTGGTTTGAATTTCTTTTGGAGTTGCCCACCCTAGAACCCTCCCACCTCCTGCCCCCAAGTGCACTTGTTCCTGGGGCCTGCTGCCCAACTGTCATTTGGAAACTTCCTTTGCCTTCCTCCTATATTGAAGTCTTTGTTTCCCAGATCCCATGTCTTCATCTTCCTATCCATTCCCTCTTTTTACTGGAGCATATTCTCCAGATTTATGAGAAAAGATGCCTGGGAGATAACTTTACTGTGCGCTCTCCTGACTGAAAATATCTTTATTTTATCCTTACAATTTGATTGAATTTCTCGGGGCAGGTGCTATGGCTCACACCTGTATTTCTAGCTGCAGTGGGTGGGTCACTTGAGTTCAGGAGTTCGAGACCAGCCTGGACAACATGGCAAAACCCTGTCTCTACAAAAAATACAAAAATTAACTGGGTTGGTGGCACAAGTCTGTAGTCCCAGCTAATCAGGAGGCTGAGGCAGGAGAATGGCTTGAGCCTAGTAGGCGGAGGTTGCAGTGAGTGGAGATTGCACCACTGCACTCCATCCTGGGTGACAGAGTGAGACCCTGTATCAAGAAAAAAAAAAAAAGTCCGACTACAGAATTCTGGGTTCAAAATCATTTTCCATTAGAATTTAGAAGACATTATACTATTCTTTCTAGTGTCCAGTATAATATTGAGAAGACTAGTGCTGTTATAATTCCCACTCTTTGTATGGGATCCGTTTTCTCTCTTTAAAAAGTATATTTAAGTGTAATATAAAGTTACAGAAACATTTACGAATCCTATGTGTGTGGCTCAGTGAATTATCACAAATTGAACATGTCTAGAGTATTGGTAATATTATCTCTTGTTCACCCAGAACATTTCAGGCTCCTTATTTCTTCTGTGTCAGTTTTGGCAAGTTGTATATAGTTTTCCATCTGTTCCATTCTCTTGTTCACTCAAAACAAGAGTTAATATTAACCAATACTTTAGAAGTTCCTCTTGTGTTTCCCCTCACTCACAACCCCCTGCCTCTTCCCCAAAGGTACCATTTACCTGACTTCTCAAACATGCATTGCATTTGCTATTTTTGAAATGCATATAAATTATTATTTCTTTCTTTTTTTTTTTTGAAACTGAGTCTCTCTCTGTCGCCCAGGCTAGAGTGCAGTGTCATGATCTTGGCTCACTGCAACCTCCGCCTCCTAGGTTCAAGCAGTTCTCCTGCCTCAGCCTCCCAAGTAGCTGGGATTACAGGCACGTGCCACCACACATGGCTAATTTTTGTATTTTTAGTAAAGACGGGGTTTCAGTGTTGGCCAGGCTTATCTTGAACTCCTGACCTCAAGTGATCCACCTGCCTCAACCTCCCAAAGTGCTGGGATTACAGGCATGAACCACCGCACTCAAAATGTATATAAATTAAATCAGAACATAAATTTTAAGATGATTTAGTTGATGAAGAAAATATTGAAAACTTGTGGGATGCAGTTAAAGTTGTACTTAGAGGTTATAGCTTTAAATCCGTGGTTCTCAATCTTAGCTGCACCTAGAATCACTTGGGGAGCTTTTGATATCCAAGCCACTTTTCAGACCATTTGACTCAGAACCTCTAGGGGTGCACCCCAAACATTTGAAAACTCTCCAGGTGATTCCAGTGTGCAACTAAGGTTGAAAATCACTGCTTTAAAAGCAATATTAGAAAAGAAAAAACATTCCTCTCAGTAACTCAGAAAAAGAACTGCTAATTAAACCTAAAGAAGTAGAAGAAAGAAAAATATAAATAAGAGCAAAAATTAATTATCTAAGGGAAGAAGTACAGTAGAGAGGATCTTAAAAACTGTGAACTGGATCTTTGAAAAGAGTAAGAATAATATTGACAAACCCCTGGCAAGATTAACCAGGAAAAAAGAGAGAAGGTATATGTAGCCAATGTAAGAAATAAAAAGGTGGCCATTCCTCCAAATCCCACAGACATTTTTTTCCTCAAGAAG
The DNA here is from genome assembly GCF_007565055.1 of Rhinopithecus roxellana. NCBI lineage: Eukaryota > Metazoa > Chordata > Mammalia > Primates > Cercopithecidae > Rhinopithecus > Rhinopithecus roxellana. Next base: position 99,970,204 of record NC_044561.1, on the reverse strand, counting down.
GATATTTGATGAACAACTTTATGTGAATGAATTTGAAAATGAAACAGATGGAATGGGACCATTAAAAGAAAAATATGCAACTTGCCAAAATTGACACAGAAGAAGTAAGAAGCCTGAATAGTTCTGTATCCATTTTTAAAAACAATACTAATTTAAGTTTTGTCATAGTGAAAATTCTAGGCCCCAGGTGGCTTCATTGGTAGCATAACCTTTTTAGGCCAGGTGCGGTGGCTCACGCCTATAATCCCAGCACTTTGGGAGGCCGAGGTGGGTAGATCATGAGGTCAGGAGATCGAGACCATCCTGGCTAATATGGTGAAACCCCGTCTCTACTAAAAATACAAAAAATTTAGCTGAGTGCAGTGGTGGGTGTCTGTAATCCCAGCTACTTGGGAGGCTGAGGCAGGAGAGTGGCGTGAACCCAGGAGGCAGAGCTTGCAGTGAGCCGAGATCACACCACTGCACTCCAGCCTGGGCGACAGTACAAGACTCCATCTCAAAAAAAAAAAAAAAAAAGGAGAATACTGTGATCATCTTAATCAATGGAGGAGATAAAGCATTTGATAAAATTTAATACCCATTCATTTTTTAAAAACTTCTTAGAAAACTAGAAAGAGAAACTTCTTGAACACTGATAATGGAACAACATAAAAAGTCAACAGCAGGAATAGCGACCCCAACCCGGACTGCTTCCCTGACCGCAACCCCTAACCCAGCCCAAACGCATGGCCCGGCACGTGTTCCTAACGGGGCCCCCAGGGGTTGGAAAAACAACATTGATCCAGAAAGCCAGTGAGGTTTTAAAATCCTCTGGTGTGCCTGTCGATGGATTTTATACAGAAGAAGTCAGACAGGGAGGGAGAAGAATAGGATTCGATGTCGTCACGCTGTCCGGCACCCAGGGGCCTTTATCAAGAGTTGGGTTAGAGCCTCCACCTGGAAAACGTGAATGCCGAGTTGGGCAGTATGTGGTTGACATGACTTCTTTTGAGCAGTTGGCACTCTCCGTCTTGAGGAATGCTGACTGCAGCAGTGGTCCAGGGCAAAGAGTGTGTGTCATCGACGAGATTGGGAAGATGGAGCTCTTCAGTCAGCCTTTCATTCAAGCTGTTCGTCAGACGCTGTCTGCCCCAGGGACTACAATCCTTGGCACAATCCCAGTTCCTAAAGGAAAGCCACTGGCCCTTGTAGAAGAAATCCGAAACAGAAAGGATGTGAAGGTGTTTAATGTCACCAAGGAAAACAGAAACCACCTTCTGTCAGATATCGTGACGTGTGTGCAGAGCAGCAGGAAGTGAAGACATGTGTGTTCCTGCCTCCCATGAAGGAGTGCCCAGTTCAAGAGGAGCCCAATGGAGCCCTCCTGTCGAGGCTGTATGCCTATGGGGTTATGGAACCTTGTGGGCTTTTCTAGAGAAAACTCAACAGCTGTTATCCATAAAATGTTTAAAAGATCAAATTGGCCTTAATGCTGGATTGTCTGTACAAGATTAACAATCCATTGTGGCTTAAAAAAAAAAAAAAAAAAAAAAAGTCAACAGCAAACCACTTTCTTAATGGTAGAATGTTAGAAGTTTGAGTTTGGGAACAAGACAGAGATCCACTGTCACTTCTACTCAGCATTGTGCTCGAAGCTCTAACCAGTACAGTAACACAAGAAAAATAAAATATGAGAATTAGGAAGGAAAAATCAAAATCATTATTACTTGTGACATGATTGCATTTGTAGAAATTCAAAAGTATCTGCAGATAAAGTATTAGAAATAGTAAGTACAAAGTTGTTCTACTCGAGAAATGTAAAATATCAATTCTACATTGTTCAGAGACATATTCTTGGAGCTCTTATCAGTAACGACAGATGCTGGCATGAAAACCATATGATTGTATTTCCTATAGAAAGCCATTAGGTGGCCCTCTACCCTCTTTACCATGAAAGAAGTAGTTCTTTCCTGAGTGATGCTGGAAGCAGATGGCCTCCTGTCAAGATGCATGGACATCTTGACAGGCCTGTGTTTGCCTCCTGTGGGCTGATGAGATTGAGAAATAGAGTTACTGACAAATTCTTAACTTGCCGTTTTCAGTATAAAGTTCACTTGTATTTTTTTTTTTTTTAACCTCAGTTGCTAATGCATTTTGTTCTCCAAAGTGTGAGAGATCCCTTCCTCTATGGTGTTTAATTATTTTCTGAGTGATGACCTCTCCACTAAGAAGCAACTAGTTGTGTTCATCTAATATTGGAGGAAGATAAAATAACTTAATAAACAAAAAAGATAAATGTTTGAGGTGATAGATATCCCAATTACCCTGATTGGATCATTACACATTGTATACAGGGATCAAAATATCACATGTACCCGCAAAATATGTACAACTATTATATATGAATAAAAATGTTTTTTAGGCCGGGTGCGGTGGCTCAAGCCTGTAATCCCAGCACTTTGGGAGGCCGAGACGGGCGGATCACGAGGTCAGGAGATCGAGACCATCCTGGCTAACATGGTGAAACCCTGTCTCTACTAAAAAAATACAAAAAACTAGCCAGGCGAGGTGGCAGGCGCCTGTAGTCCCAGCTACTCCGGAGGCTGAGGCTGAGGCAGGAGAATGGCGTGAACCCAGGAGGCGGAGCTTGCAGTGAGCGGAGATCCGGCCACTGCACTCCAGCCTGGGTGACAGAGCCAGACTCCGTCTCAAAAAAAAAAAAAAAAAAAAAAAAATTTAAATAAAGGCATTCAGTATGTCTAAGGGAAAAATCAATTCTATTTCTATATTTCACCCCCAAAAAATAAATTCACATTTCTATTCCTTGATAAAATTGTTCAAACTTAACAGCATAATTAGATGAATAAAGCATAACCAAGAAAAAATGGGTCCTAGAGTGAGAGAGCCCACTATCCCTCCCAGATAGTGAACATTTTGTCAAGCTACAGTGATCACTGTGGTACTGGCACAAAATGAGATTGACCAGTAGGATATAATACATAACCAAGGATCAAAGTTTAAAAGACTCCAATTGGCCTTAAGTGAGGAAAAATTAAATGAAAATACAAAGTAGATAGTAGTAAATAAGAAGCTACAAGGTCAGTACAGACTTGAAAGCCACTGGTCACGTGTGGCTTGTGACCCTTGACTAAGCAAGTGAATTTTCATCCTACTTAATTTTAATTAATTTAAATATATTTTTAAAACTGATATTCAGTTCATTCATTGGAACACTTGTGTGGTCACCACAACTTGGATATATGAATCTCTTCAAATGTTTTATAAAATTGAAAAACATCAAATATATTTAATGAAAATTTAGTGTTCAAATTAAGATGGCTTAGAAGTATAAAATATGAGGTTTTGAAGGCTTAGTAGAAAATAAGAGTGTAAAATGACTCAATAATTTGTATGTTGATCACATGTTGAAATGATGTTTTACCTGTCGGGTTAAATAAAAATATATTATTAAAATTAATTTCATAATGTTTTAATGTCATAATGTTCAGTAAAAGCTGTTTTTACTGTTTAATATGATTACTATGACACTTAAAATGTGACTCACATTAAATTTACATTGAATAGCAATTATGTAGAGAATGCAAAGGGAAAGAATGTATAAAGACAGCACAAAAAGTTATAATAAATATGCTACACTAATCCAAATATTTTAAAGCAAAAATATTAAATCTTAAGACTTTTTAAAATAGAAAACCATCATGAAGACAAGAATTCTGATATTATACACTACCAAAAGTAATTTATATTCATCATAAAACTTAGGTAATATAAAAATAAAGTAAAAATTCAAAATTTCCCCAAGTCGCTCTCTGGAAACTACCACTGTTAACATTTTGTTGTTTCTGTTTCCAAAAGTTTTTCTCTATGTGTGTATACTGCACATAAATTGTGTTTTTTTCTGACTACTTTGACTTATAAAATGGGCTACCTCCTTACATGTTGTTCTATAACTTGCTTTTTTACTCAGTGTTATGTGTTTTACTTCTCATTTATTTATTTATTTATTTTGAGACAGAGTCTTGCTTTGTCACCCAGGCTGGAGTGCAGTGGCCGGATCTCAGCTCACTGCAAGCTCCGCCTCCCAGGTTTATGCCATTCTCCTGCCTCAGCCTCCCGAGTAACTGGGACTACAGGCGCCCGCCACATCGCCTGGCTAGTTTTTTTTTTTTTTTTTTTTTTTGTATTTTTTTGTTTTAGTAGAGACGGGGTTTCACCGTGTTAGCCAGGATGGTCTCGATCTCCTGACCACGTGATCTACCCGTCTCGGCCTCCCAAAGTGCTGGGATTACAGGCTTGAGCCACTGCGCCCGGCCTACTTCTCGTTTTTTTTTTTTTTAAAGCAGCTTTTCCCATAGTTTGCATGTAGCATATTTTTTTTAACCATTTCTTCTTTCAACAGACTCTTATTTGTCTTCAGTTTTTTTTTTGTTTTTGTTTTTTAATTGCATATGTCTTTGCATTTTTCTGTGAATATCTTTCTGGGATTGTTTTTTATCCTATAATGGGTGTATCAAGATGCAGAAGCACTGCCAAATGGCCCTTCACAACAATTGCGTGAATTTTCACTCCTATGGCAAGAATGAGCGTGCCTGTTTCTGTTACTCTTAGCAACACTGGAAGTTGTCATTGTTTTTAATTTTGTCAGTCTGGGAGGTGTCAGTGGTATCTTGTTTCAATTTGATTTCTTTAATTATTAGTGATGTTTACTGATATATTATAGTTCTTGTTCATATCCTTTGCTCGTATTTCTATTGGGATGTTTGCCTTTTTTTCTTACTGAAATTTAGGAACTCTTTATATTTTGTGCATGCCTGTGTGTACATGTGTGAGCATGTGTATTTGTGTGTCTTTCTGTCTCTTTGTTCTAATCAGCTGTTTGTTTTTTAATCCCATTTATGGTATTTTTCACCAGGTATATCTGTCAGTCTTTCCCTATATTTTCTTCATGGGTGTTTTATCTGTTACTGTTTTTTGTTTGTTTGTTTGTTTTTAAAATGTTTAGTTCCTCTTTTATCCATCTTTAATTTATCTGGGTATAGTTTTACTATTTTCTAAATTTTAGGCAAATTTAGTCTATTTACCTCTCCATTTGAGGCAAGCGGAGTCTATCCATTTAGAAAATGGATAGACTTCCACAAACTTGTGGTGCGTCAAGACAGAGTATCACTCCCTCAGCTCCAAGGCTGCACCATCCACTAAGCCAGGGACTCACCCTCTATTGTCACCTTTTTCAGAGTATGCCGAGCTCAGCTCATTGGAGCTTCGAGGGTACTGCAGAAACCTCCCCCAACTGACACAGTGCCAGTAATGTGGAATGTTGGAAACTTGGTGAAGCTTCTCCCGTTCACAAGGAAGTCTGGTTTTCCCACAGAAATGTAGATTCCAAAAGGAAACCACTGTCTATCTTGTTATCATAGAAAAATTAAAATCCTAAAATCTCCCCCCACATTTTTCTTCTGCTTAGTGCTGAACAGCACGGACTCACTGACGCCAGCCATCTCCCATGGTTCTCCCAGGGCCAGAGAATCATCTTACATTCCCACAAATTCGGTATTTCATGAAGCTTTGTCCTGTGACTTCCACCAAATTATGAGTCCCTTTGAAGTTGTAATTTCCTTCCTTTTTGGCTATGTGAACAGCAGGGCCTTTGAGGCAAATGGAGAGGAAAAGTGGATGTATGCACCCCCGACCCCGCTGACCTGTCATTACTCCTTCACAACCCAACATAATTGTCTACTCTGTGAAGTCTTCTGTCACATTTACAGATCTAAAAATCATAGTATATGTAGGGGTCAGTACTATCCATTATTTCAGGCATCCACTGGGAGGCTGGGAATGTAACCCCACAGATTAAGCAGGACACTATATTGCCAAATCCAAAGGATACTTTTTGGTTCTCCTCTTCTTGACTTCTCAGTGGTATCAACCAACTGACTGCTTCGTGAGCGAGACTCTTCCAGCCGTCTGTGACCCATGCTGCCCTACCGCTGCTTCTTGGCCTCCCTACTGTGCAGTCTTTTCAATTCAGCCTCTCACTGTTGATTTTTTCCCAGACCTTGACCCTGGCCATCTTCTCACTCTGTGTTCTCTGACTGGACTCTGCCTTCCCCATCTGCAGCACAACATGCCCAGAAGTGACCAGTTCCATGCTTCCTCACCAGCGTTCCTCACCTCACTAATTGGCAACATGGCTCTGCAGGTTCCAAGCCACTTCTTTTGCTTTCACTCATCAGGCACTCCCTTACCAGGCCCCAGAGCTACAGCCATCTCCACCTCCATTCCCCACCCCACCAACCCTAGCATCACAGTCTCGCCTGGACCTTCAGTTGACTTTAGCCCCTCCAGAATCCACAAAAAGTCCAGAGAAGACCTTTAAAGATCATGTGTCTAGCACCTTACCTTCCTGTTGTATCTAAAATAAAATTCAGCATCCTGGGTGAACTGGCCTCCGCTTACTTCTCCACATTCAGCTTGCACTCTATTCTTCCACATATCTGCTACCAGGGCCATCTCCTATATCCTCAAAAACACAAGCTCTTGCCCTACACTGAGCATCTGTACATGCTTATCCCATTTTCTGGAACACTCTTCCCACTACCCTTCATTCTGTATACTTTCATGCCTTGCTTGATTTTTCCAGACAACAACAAATTCTCCAGTTCTCTCTCCAGTGTCCCACAGTTCAGTTCCATTTTGACACTACCCATAGTTGAAGCAAATCCTGCAGATTAGGGGCTCAGTTCCACAAGACTGCTCCCACTTCAGACACTAAGCACACATGGGTCCCCAGGCTACCTCACTGCTACTGGGCCAACTACAAATTAAGGGCTTCTGGTGACTGCTCACTCCAAGATTTGACAATTTGTTAGAACAGCTCACAGAACTCAGGAGAGCACTATACATAGAATTACAGTCTTATTATACAGGGTACAACTCAGGAACCGCCAAATGGAAGACATGAATAGCACAAGGCATGGAGGTGGGTGAGCACAGCTCTTTCATGCCCTCTCTGGACAAGCCTCCTCCCTGCACGTGGATATGTTCATTATCCCGGAAGCTCCCCCAAGCCTCATCATTCTGAGTTTTTTTATTGAGGTTTCATTACATAGGCAGGATGGATGAAATCACTTTCTACTGGTGACTGAACTCATCTCCAGCCCCTTTCCCCTTCCTGGAGGTTGGGGGATGGGGCTGAAAGTTCTAACCCTCTAACCACCTAGTTGGGTTTTCTGGTGACCAGCCCACATTTGAGGCTCTTTAGGCCCCTCTCCCCATGAGTCATTCATTAGCATACAAAAGACACACCTGTCTGTCTGAAAATTCTAAGGGCTAAGCTAAATTGTCTCCCCTTGTTCCTCTCTCTCTTAGAACTGTATTATTTTTCATCATGGTATTCATCACACTTTGAAGAATATTCATATGTTTACTTGCTTAATATCTGGGTCAGTAGACCAAGCTTCAGGGGAGCAGGGCACTGTCTCTCGTTCACTCCTATACACACACGCCTTCAGCATCTAGTACATAATGTGGTAAGATATTTGTGGGAAGTAAACTTAGACTCTACAGGATAAGTGCAGAGTAAGGAGGAACCATAGGCACCAACCTCTCAGGGAAAAAAGCTTGTGTCAGTGGCTTGCCTTTAAGGGATATAGGGGCTGTATTCTAGCTCCACTTAGTAGACATCCTTAAATTCTTAGAGCGTGTGTATGGAATAAGATGGCCCTGCTGCCAAGTACCAGCCCAGTGAGGACCAGCCACTTCTACTGGACATTCAGTCCCTGGACAACCGAATGACACTATCAGAATACATGGGGGAAGTATTTTTCAGGCCCATGGCCTCTCATGTAGTAAACAAGGACAGACTGCATTTTCATTGCTTCTCCCTTGTGGGGGTTGAAATTCTGGAAAAGAATCCGGAACTTTGGTTTTTCTAGACGATGTTTACTAACTAGTGATGATAAACTTTTAGCTAAGAATAGAGTTATTTTCATGACATGGGGAAAAAAATATTTTCCCAGAGCAAGTTAACTATGTCTAAAAGAATTTATTTAGCTTTTTTTTTTTTTTTTTTTTTTTTTTTGAGATAGGGTCTCTGTTGCCCAGGCTGGAACACAGTGGTGCAAGCACAGCCCTCTGCAGCCTCAAACTTCTGGGCTGGTCTCAAGCAGTCCTCCTCACCTCAGTCTCCCAAGTAGAACTGGGACTACAGGCATGCACCATCATGCCCAGCTAATATTTTCTTTTTTGTAGAGTTGGGTTCTCACTATATTGCCCAGGCTGGTCTTAAACTTCTGGCCTCAAGCAATCCTCCCATCTCAGCCTCCCAAAGTCCTGGGATTACCAGCGTGAGCCACTGCTCCCAGCCTGGTCCAAAAGAATTCAAAATGGAGCCTATAAGGAAAAGGGGAAAGGTATCCAGATAATCCTAAGCACTCTGAAGAATGGCTAGTATATGGAAAAGAGAACAAAAGGCAGGGGGAAATTCGATGATTCAAATGAGAAAATCAATGTAAGGTGAGTTAGAAAAAGTATTTCCAGACTCAGGGCACAGAGAAGTAAACTCTAGGTCCTGACGCAGTCTGTTGAGACCTCTTTGTGTCCTAATGAGATGTTTTTCCAGCCTCAGGAAGGAGCCTCTATAAAGAGGGAAATAAGAGACTCTCCCTTGCTTGCTGTTCTGTCACTTCTTGTAGCTGGAGCAGCAAGTAGAAGGAACTGGGTAACTGGTGTTGTCAACAGATCTGCATTGAATACAGAAGGGCCCTCTCACCCTCTCCAAGAGGGAAGCAGGCACAGACTGTATTACAGGTGGACCCAAGAGAGGCTTCTGAGTGACACCAGAGTCTTCGCCTCTCAGCAGCGGCAACAGGCTCTTGACCAACTTAGAAGCTGTTCCCATTGGGTTCATGCTCTTCCATGTGGATTTGCTGCCTCCTTATGTTTATCTATTAGAATAAAAATGACAAAAATCAGGATTACACACGGAAGCCAAGAAAGACTGAGAAGGTTATTCTCAGACCTCTTTACTGGTTCTTCCTGTTCTCCCCAGCTTCTCATTGTTAGGGTAGCCCCAGGACATTCTCATCTATCTGTATTCACTCTCTTGGTGACCGTGGCCAGTTTTATTGCTTGAAATACCATATATATCCTGATGCTTTCCAAATGCCATGCCCAGCCCAGACCTGGCAGCCAGCCTCCAGGTTAGAATGTCTGCCCAGGATATCTCCCCTGGGCTGCCCAGTAGATATCTCAGGGTTCTGCATATCTAAAATGGATCTCCTGATATGTCCAGATTCCAAAGTGCTTTTCACACCTCTGCTTCCACCGCCCTGGTTTGAGCCACCATCATCTCACCTAGACTGCTGGTCTCCCTGATAATGCCATTGCACCCCTAATGGTCTTCTCAGCAAACATTAAATCCCAACACTTCTGTTTAAAAACCTGCACTGGCTTTCTCTCCCAATGCCCTCATAATGCCTGCAGTGCCGCACATGATCTGCCCTTCACCCTCACCCTTCTCTCTGTCTTTATCTCTGGCCTTACACACCCCACTCCACATGCTGGCCTCCTGAGGCTCCCCAAGGCATCCCAGGCACAGCCTTGCCTCGGGCTTTGCACTGACTGCCCCTTTTTCCAGATGCACTTTTGCAGGCATGCATGAGCCACCTCCCATACCTTCTCCAAGTCGTTGTTCAAATGTCACCTTCTGAGAAAGAAAGGCCCACCTACTCTGACCATCCTGCTCTGGAGTGCCACTGGTACTCTTGAACCCCCTGCTCTTACCATCTTTTTATTTCTGTAGCACTTACCTACCTTTTGGCATGCTCTGTAATTTGCTTATTTACTTACTGTTTGTCTCCACCTGCTGGAATGTAAACTCCATGGGACAGTAGTCTTTGCTCTGTTTATCAGTGTTTTCCATGAGCCTAGAACAGGACCTGACCCAATTAAAGTATTGATTAAAAAGACAATGTAGGCCAGTCATGTGAGGCCTGTAATCTTTGCCAAAGCAGGCAGATCACTTGAGGTTAGGAGTTTGAGACCAGACTGGACAACGTGGTGAAACCTCGTCTCCACTAAAAATACAAAAATTAGCTGGGCATGATGGCACACACCTGTAGTCCAAGCTACTCAGGAAGCTAAAAGAGGAGAATAGAATTGCTTGAACCTGGGAGGCAGAGGTTACAGTGAGCTAAGATCATGCTTTGCACTCCAGCCTGGGTGACAGAGCGAGACTCTGTCTCAAAAAAAAAAAGACAATGTAGACTGTCAGAGAGAAGAGCTGGCAGTGTCCTGATAGCAGAGAGGCCCAGAGATGAAGGCTTTCCACCAAGTGATGATCCTGGGGGGTTTGGAAGGCAATCCTATTGATTTGCCTTTTGTCAGGGCACCCATTGGAGAGGTCTGCACCCTTGTACCCCTTAGGGAGGCAGTGAGCCCTTGAGGGAGCCTTGAGGTAAGGGCAGTTCAGTCATCCTAGCATCTTAGAGTCCCTTTATCCAGCCAGCCCAGGAGGGCTGTGTTGGTATCAGCACTTGGGTGCACTGAGGTGCCATTCATGAAGCTGACGCCATCCTACAAACGCAGAGCTCAGCCAGCAAGAGAGTACCTTGATGACATTGGCAGAGAGCCTTACGTCTGCATGTAGCACTCTGGAAAAATACCCTGCAGCTAGCCCCTTTTACAAGTTAATGAGTAAAAATGCAGTTATAGCCGTTCTCTATTTTTTTTACTTGTTAAGCTCGTTCTTCCTTTTAACCGCAAGTCAGCTATTCTCTTTGCCATCACTGTTGCTTTTCAAATCATTCCACACCTGGTTTATACATGAGAGAGCATTGAAATCCTCTGCAACTATTAAGGTCACTGGGAGTTATTTTCTCTTATTATTTGTAAGAAAGTTGTTGGCTTGGGTTTGATCATTTCAAATGTGTTTTATTTAAAAATACATATTTGTAAAAATATTGAATATACACTAAAAATTATACACATTTCTTCTTCTGCTTGCCTCTTCCTTATGAAAAGTTGATTGTTACTTTAATAATTAACTTTTTCACCTTCTTAGATTTTACCAGTAAATGTTTGCTAACTTGAATAAACAGCATGACTAATATTTGTTATAATTATCTTAGAATTATTTTTCTTATTTGGGATAAGCCACTGTGGGCCATTGTGATAAAGGCCGAGTGGAAGGTCAGGGCTCTCTCTGAGTACCACGTGGGAACAATACAGTCTAGAGGCCTGGCTAGGAAGCCTGACTCACTGAAGTTGTCTCACTCATTGCCTCCTGAGCCGGCACATTGTTGTGACAGAGCATCAGAAGGGAGCCCGGAGGTGGCATTTGGGAGCCGTTTTCACTGCCTGGCCTGTGGTGTGGGCAACAATGGGTGCTGATTCTGGGGGCTGGGATAATAACTCAGTACTTTGCTTTCTCACAGTTGTTTCCTCTCTTTGCTCCTGGTGGCTGCTGTGGTTTGGAAGATCAAACAAAGTTGTTGGGCCTCCAGACGTAGAGAGGTAAGTTTCAGTGAGTAAAGATTAAAGAATCTCTGGAAGAGATTTTTTTCTTTATTTTTCTCTTAAGCAAGTGGGTTTTAGCTATTCAGTGATAATGGACAGAGAGACATCTCCACGGTAGGAATAATGCAGCACTTTCTGCAATCCATGGTTCCGCAGCATATGGTCAGTAGACTTAGATGAGTGCTACATAAAGTGTAATTAGTTCTGCACCACAGGGTCTTACCTTCCTGAAAGGAAACTCTGGTGTTGACTTAGAAATGCCAGTTTTATCCTTCTGACCAGAACCTGAGTCCTGACTGAGGCCAGAGATCCAAGGGCTTATTATTAGCACAGCCCAGCCACCGTATGATTAGGCACCACCTTCATGAGAACTTTTCATGGGAGAGGGAAGTCAGCCATTTAAGCATCTCAAAAATTTTTCATTTTTCAAGGAAAGATAAATGTGTGTGTAGTTAAGTTTTCCACTTGAATTTTATTTTTTAATAAGTCTTGATTTGTTTCCAGAGCTTCATTCCAAAAGTAGTAAGTCAAGCAAATATTTACAGTTGACAAATTTAAATACATAAACTTGGTTGAAAATTACAACATATCAAATGCCCATCAATCAATGAGTGGATAAAGAAAATGGGGGGGGTAGTGTAGTGTATATATATATATTTATATACATTTGCAGCAACCTGGATGGAATTGGAGACCAGTATTCTAAGTGAAGTAATTCAGGAATGGAAAATCAAACTTCATATATTCTCACTTATAAGTGGGAACTAAGCCCTGAGGATGCAAAGGCATAAGAATGATACAATGGACTTTGGGGACTCAGGGGAAAGAGTGGGAGGGGGGTGAGGGATAAAATACTACACATGGGGTACAGTGTACACTGCTCGGGTGATAGGAGCACCAGAATCTCAGAAATCACCACTAAAGAACTTATTCATGTAACCAAACACCACCTGTTCCCCCAAAAACCTATTGAAATAAATAAATGAATAAATAAATAAATAAATAAATAAATATTTTTTAAAAAAATAACCACCATTAAAATACAACATAAAAACTTTGTTTATGGCAACTTTCACTTGCATCATTACTTTGCCTTTCATTTAGTCATGCCTGTTGCATTGTTGCTAGTGGAAATGCTCACCTGTATATAAGAGCTAGATAAAGAAGCTGTCTGGGGTTTTTTTTGGATCTGTTCATGCCTTTTTCTACGTAAAAATTTTTTTATAGATAAGATTTAGAAGAGAAGGAAAGTATCTAAAATCACAACTCACAAGCATTCAGCACTGTTTATAGCACATTCATGTCTGAATAGGATTAGGACAGGCTCCAGGATATGGGCCTCTTGTTGTGGGCCACAATACCACCTTTTCTGACCCACATAAAGATGATGTTATCATAGAGGGAATGTTGCACACTCTTTATTATTAGGTTTTAAATTCAGGGGATAACATATTCAAAGGGTTTTTTAGATAGCTGTATTACTGATACACTTTAAAATCCTAATGAATTACATGATGTTCTGAAAAACTTATATTTTCAATTTAATTTAAATGTATATTTATTCACAGTGGAGTAAGAAGTAAGAAGCCGGCCGGGCGCGGTGGCTCAAGCCTGTAATCCCAGCACTTTGGGAGGCCGAGACGGGCGGATCACGGGGTCAGGAGATCGAGACCATCCTGGCTAACACGGTGAAACCCCGTCTCTACTAAAAAATACAGAAAACTAGCCGGGCGAGGTGGCGGGCGCCTGTAGTCCCAGCTACTCGGGAGGCTGAGGCAGTTGAATGGCGTAAACCCGGGAGGCGGAGCTTGCAGTGAGCTGAGATCCGGCCACTGCACTCCAGCCTGGGCGACAGAGCGAAACTCCGTCTCAAAAAAAAAAAAAAAAAAAAAAAAGAAGTAAGAAGCCACAGTAAACCGGTAACCAAGAAAGGAGTTGAAAACTTTGTCTAAGTGCTACTCTCTCCAAGAAGGACATTAGACCCAGGGAGTTTCAAGGTTGAGATGAGCTTATGGAGATAATGATAGCCTGTTCCTCCCTGAGTGCTTATGAGAATTAATTGTTTCTAAAATCTGTAAAGCAAAGGAACAGATGGAAAGCTCGAAAGAGTCTGCATGATTTTATACACAGAAATCTTGGTACCAAAACCTGACAAACGTAGCATCAAAATATAAAGGCCAGCCGCATAGTGAATGTATGTGCAGCAGTCTAATTGCAGTTGTAATGAAAGAGTCACTTAATATCAGAAAACCTATTATATCATGTCAAAAAAGAATATATCCTGTCAATGGGGAAAAAGTAACACCTGAATTCTTCCTAGAGGCCAAGTAATCATTTCGCCATTTATTAAAACTCAATACCCATTCCTAATTTGAAAACAAAACTCACAGTAAAATCAAAAATACCTTTTTAACGCTATGAAGATTATCTGGATAACCAGCATCACTCATGATAAAACAAACACCAGAGGTTGTATCCAGACAAGTTAGTTTTAACAAGAGCTGACATCTGAGCATTTCAAAATTCCAGGCACTGAGTTCTAAGTGGTTTTACGTAGATTAATCCTCATCTCAAACCTATGAAATAGGTATTGTCACTAGCTATGTTTTATGGATGAGGGGACTGAGGCTCAGAAAGGTGAAGTAACTTAACACCACATAGTTAACTAAGAGGGAGTGCGAGGCTTTAACGAGGGACTTCTGTCTTCACAGCCCAAGTTCGTTATCTTCGTGTAATCCTGCAGTCACTCAGCTTTGTGCTGGATGTTCTAGACTGTGCACTAAGTGAAAGGGCACTAAGAAGTATTGTTACTATTGGAAAGGAAACAAAATTATTATTTTTGTATAAAGTTATTAAAACAGTATAGTAGAGATTTGTCTGCATAAAAATGAAGGCTTAAGTATATCAAAAATAAATGAATAACACAGAAGCTAAACAATCAACTGGAAGTTGTAACATGCATGAGAGAAAGTAAGATGCACAGCCTATAGGAAAAAGGTTAAAAAATATATATATATATGTTTAGTATGGAGTTGATCGTCTAATAAACTATGCTTTTACCCGTGTGATTTGGAATTTCTCTGTAACTGTGAAGCTGACCATTCAGAATATATTTTATCATTTCTAAAATGTCAGTCATTATTTATTCCCTCTCAAAAATTGTAGAAGCAATTATTTGATATTATTTTTAAAAACAATAATAGTAGCGGCTGACACTGTTTAGTCCTTGCTACACACCAGCCCCCGTTTTAAGTGCTTTTACACCGTTGCCTCCTAAGCTCTGTCTTATTGTGACCTCAGCACTTAGAATAGCACAGACCTCAGAGGAGCATTGCTGCATTTTTTAGTTGAGTAAATGGACCTACAGTTTTATAAAATGTAAGAATGTTGGTATTTTAAGAAAATACTTATCATAAAAATGCCCTTCTAGAACAGAGCCATATCTATCCAGGCCAAGATTCTGTCTCCTACAGTAGTTCCAAGGAGGCAGTTTGAAGTCAGGCCTACTTGTCTCCCAAGGCATAACCTCAAAGCTTCAGCATCATGCCCAGAAGATCTCTAATATGCGTAATGGTATGTGAACGGCCGTTCACCATGTGCTAGGCGCTGTGCTATAGTATCTCATTTGATCCCAGTGACAACGTTATGGGATAGGAACACATTTCAGAGGGAGGACACTGATGCCCGGAGACTTCAAACACCTTTCTTAAGGTCACACAGCTGTAGACTATTGGAGCAGGAGTTCACATCAAGCCTCCCTAAATCCAGTGCCCCTGTTTGTCCCTCTGCTCTGCAAAATTTCACATTTGTTTATGTTTTTAGCTTATACCACCTCTCTAAAGGAGAGTTCGCTCAGTTCCTATCTGCCTTATAATGAGGCATGGGTTTTTGTTGTTGGGTGAATCATTGGTGCAAGTTTCAGTAGGAAGAAAGCAAGCCCGACTTTAGTAGTAGAAAGACGAGGAGATAGGGCCATACCATTTTATGTATTTGACAAGTTGACATCATAGCATTACATCCACAGTACTTTTATTTTTATCATTATTTTCTTATTTTACTTTAAGTTCTGGGATACATGTGCAGAACATGCAGATTTGTTACATAGGTATACATGTGCCATGGTGGTTTGCTGCACCTATCAACCTGTCATCTAGGTTTTAAGCCCTGCATGCATTTGGTATTTGTCCTAATGCTCTCACTCCCCTTGCCCCCCCACCCCCCGCAACAGGCCCCAGTGTGTGATGTTCCCTTCCCTGTGTCCATGTGTTCTTATGGTTCAGCTCCCACTTAAGAGTGAGGACATGCAGTATTTGGTTTCTGTTCCTGTGTTAGTTTGCTGAGACTGATGACTTCCAGCTTCATCCATGTCTCTGCAAAGGATATGAACTCATTTTTTTTAAGGCCGCATAGTATTCCATGGTGTATATGTGCCATGTTTTCTTTATGCAGTCTATCATTGATGGGCATTTGGGTTGGTTCTAAGTCTTTGCTATTGTAAATAGTGCTGCAATAAACATAGTACTTGAATAAGTATCTCTAACAGGGGCTTTTTAAAAATATAAGAACAATGGTGTTATCACATCCAACAAAATTTAATAATCCCTAATGTTATCTAATATGCAGTCTAAAAAGTATCGTTTTGGACTTGATTTGTTTGAATCAGGGAAGATGAGGTGTTTTTAACATGTAGCATTCACTAATAAAAGCCCCTCAGTACTCATTCCATTAATGACTTTGCCGTATTATTTATCAGCAACTTCTTCGAGAGATGCAACAGATGGCCAGCCGTCCCTTTGCCTCCGTAAATGTCGCCTTGGAAACAGATGAGGAGCCTCCTGATCTTATTGGGGGGAGTATAAAGGTGAGAATATGACTCAGAAGTCTCTATAACTTGACTTTTTAAAACTTAGGCTCCTAAGTCTGGGAAACCAGAGAGGCAAAAGCCTTATTCCATTACCTCCTTTTTTTCCTCTCTTTCTTTTTAACAATAAGCTAAAACAATGAAGTTGTTGGGTACTCCTTTGCTTTTGTTTTTCAGTCTTTGTTTCATGTCACTGAGCAGTCTTGTGTTCAGGGGATTTTAAAATATAAATGATTTGTCTGATTTTCTTTTAAGTATTCTGTGGCATACAAAACTTTTATTTGAAAATAACTACATTGAACATTGAATCGTTTTTCTTTTTTTTTCCTTCTTTTTTTTTTTGAGACAGTCTCACTGTGTCACACAGGCTGGAGCGCAGTGGCGCGGTCTCGGCTCACTGCAGTCCACCTCCCAAGTTCAAGCAATTCTCCTGCCCTAGCCTCCTAAGTTGTTGGGATTACAGACATGTGCAACCACGCCCAGCTGATTTTTGTATTTTTAGTAGACACGGGGTTTCACCATCTTGGCCAGGCTGGTCTCGATCTCCTAACTTCAAGCAATCCACCCGCCTCGGCCTCCCAAAGTGCTGGGATTACAGGCGTGAACCACTGTGCCCAGACCATTGTTCTTTATATTTTGGGGAATTTTTTAAGCAGAAAAATGATAATACACTATGTATTAACACTGTATGGAAAATATTTATCACCCGCCTCCCCAAAAGGATGAAGAAAATGGTAAGACTTTCTCCTTGGGCAAAATGATGGAATATTTAAGATATACTAGAGAAATAGCTATATATCTTGAATAAAACATACTTATTTAAAATGTTACTGAGCTCACAGGAAATAGGTAAAATCAGGCAATAGTCTCCTTCCCTACCCTAAAAAGAACGAACCATAAACCAAAACCAGAACTATGATTTGTCCTAAGTGGTTCCAGGTGGTAAACATCATGACGCCCACCTGAATAGATGGAAATCCTCTCTGTAGAAAAATATCTTCAATTCAGCGCTATTGGAGTCCCACAGACCAAGATGAAGTAATTAAAGATCACCAGGGACAAGAAGAGGCAAGCCACCATAAATAAGAGTAGCAGAAACAACAGAAGATTGATGTGGACAGGACTCCAAATGTTAGAATTGAAATCTAAAGAATATAATATAACTGTGTATGAAATGTTTAAAGAAGTAAAAGATGAAATCATAAAGATGAGAGTCAAGTATGGCCAAGCGGAGCTGAAGAAGAACCAAATGGAACTTCTAGAAATGAAAAATACACTCATTGAAATTTTTTAAATAAACTCAGTTTACATGTTAAACAGCATATGAAACATAAGAGAGAATTTACAAAATGGAAGATGAATCTGAAAAAAGTACACAGAATGCCGCTCAGAGAGACAAGGAGATAAAAAGTACAATAGATACTAAGAATATGGAGGATAGAATGAGAAGATCCAACTCATGTATTTCCAGAATCCCAGAACAAAGGAGAGGCAATATTCAGGGATGATAGCTTTCCAGAACCGATGGAAAACATGAATATACAGATTCCAGAAGCAAAACATATTGTAAGCATGATTAAAGAAAGAAAGAGGGAAGACAGGAAGGAAAGAAAACTAGTTGGATTTCTCATAATGAAATTGTATAACTCCAAAGACAAAGAGAACATCTTAAAATCAGCCAGAGAAGAAGTATCACATACAACGTGGAGAAACTGGAACCTTAGTGCACTGTTGATAGAAGTATAAGTGATGGAGCCGCTGTGGAAAACAGTACCACTCTTCCCCCCAGAATTAAAAATAGAGTTATATATGATCTGGCAATTTGGGTTTATACATAGAAGAACTGAAAGCAGAGTCTTAAAGACATATCTTGGCAGCATTATTCACAGTAGCCAAAAAGTGGAAGCAGCCCAGTGTCCATGGATGGATGAATGGATAAGCACAACGTGGTCTAAGCGTCCAATAGAATGTTATCCAGCCTTCCAAAGGGAGCAAACTGACCCATGCTACAATGCTAAATGAAATAATGCCAGAAACAAATAAACATTGTATGATTACACTTTTAAGAGAGACACTTGTAGTAGTCAAGTTCATAAAGACAGGAAGTAAAACAGTGGTTCCCAGGGGCTGGGAGAGGGGGGAAATGGGGAGTTAGTGTTTAATAGGTACAAAGTTTGAGTTTTACAAGATGAAAAGAGTTCTGGAGATGGATGGTAATGATAATTGCACAACAATGTGAATATACTTAATACCACTGAACTGTACATTTTTAAATGGTCAAGATGGTAAATGTTATATGTATTTTACCACAATTTTTGTTAAAAATGGGAAAAGAGGCTGGGTGTGGTGGCTCATACCTGTAATGCCAGCACTTTGGGAGGCCGAGGTGGGTGGATCACTTGAGGTCAGGAGTTCAAGACCAGCCTGGCCAACATGGTGAAACCCCGTCTCTACTAAAAATACAAAAATTAGCCAGGCATGGTGGCGTGCATCTGTAATCCCAGCTACTTGGGAGGCTGAGGCATGAGAATCATTTGAACCTAGAAGGCAGAGGTCGCAGCTGAGCTGAGATTACGCCGCTGTACTCCAGCCTGGGCGACAGAGTAAGACTCTATCTCAAAAAAAAAAAAAAAAAAAGAAAAGATCACCTGCAAAGGAATGATAAGCTGACTGCTGACTTCTCAGAAGTTAGAAGAGAGTGGGAGAATGTCTTCGAAGTACTGAAAGAGAGCTCCCAACCTAGAATAGTGTAGTGTGCCCAGTAAGTACCTTCTGAGAGCAAGGATGAAATAAAGGTATCTTCAAATTAGAAGAAAAATTGAGAATTTGCCACCAGCAGACCTGCACAAAAGAAATGTCTAAAGGATGTGCTAAAATGAAGGAAAATTACCCCCAGGAGGATAGACTAAAGTTTTAGTAAGAAAGAATAGTGAGTAAATAAAAGTATAATCATGTATATAAATCTAAACAAACATTGTCCTGGTAAAATAATATTTGTGGGATTAAAAAATAGACAAGCCTAAAGTATTGAACAACATGGTATATGTCAGCAGCATATGACACAGTTACTTGCTCCTTAAAACACTTCCTTGATTTTCTTCCAGGACACCACACACTTGCCTTCTAGCTGTTCTTGCTCCGTGGTCTTGGCTCAGTCCTCCTCATCTTTGGACAGTGGTGTGCATCAGGCACTGTCTTTGTCCCCTTCTTGTGTCTTTTACACCCACTCCTTCAGTGATCTTCACTATCACAGGTTTAAGCACCATGATCCTCTCACCCAGACTGCTCCCATGAGCCTCCAACCCAAACATCAGTTGCCTACTCAGTGTCCCCACTTGGATATCTTAACATGGCTATGGCCAAACTGAGCTTTGGATGTTTATTTCTCAGGCTTGCTTCTCTGACATACCTCCACCATTCAGCACATAACACCTTCATCACCCTAGTTGCTCAAGCCAAAATCATGGAATTGTTCTTGTCTCATTCTCAATGTCATGTTCTCATTGGACAGCCAGTCTATCAGCAAATCTTGACTCCGTCTTCAAAAATGTTATCCAGCCACTGTGTCCCACCTCTGCCACTGTTCCCACTTGATCTCGGCCACCACTGTCTCTCACCTGGATTCTTGCAGTTACTTCATAACTGATCTCCCTGCCTCTGCCATTCACCCATCTAGTTAGTTCCTTGTGCCACAGCAGAGTGGTACTGGAAGTTATTTTCTTCAACCAAATTGAAGAAATTGATGACATATTTGCGAGTATAATCAGCAGAATTCTAAAGGTGGCCCCCAAGATTTCCGTCCCATGTTTGTTCAGTCACATACTACTCTAGGTACTGCAAGAGGGATTTTGCAGATGTAATGAAACAAGGGAGGTGACTAAGATACGGAGAGTTTCTGTGGTGGGTGGCAGAAGAGGAAGCCAGAGAGATTGGAAACATGAGAAGGACTTGATACACCATCCCTGGTTTAGAGATGGAGGGGCCACAGAATTTTTTCTGTTTTTGTGAGACAAAGTCTGACTGTGTCACCCACACTAGAGTGCAGTGGCAAGATCATGGCTCTTGGGCTCAAGGGATCCTCCCTCCTGGATCTCCCAAAGTGCTGGGATTACAGGTGTGAGCCACTGCGTAAGCCCTGAATGCGTTTCAACGCAGAGTCTTCCCCAGAGTCTCCAGATAAGAGTCCCATCCAGCTGACAAGTTGACTTCAGCCTGGGAGACCTCAGGAGATAGCTGATAATTCGCCAGAACTCATGGAAGACATGAACAGAGAACCCAACAGAGCTTGCTGGGACTTCTGACCTCTAAAGCTGTGAGATAATAAGCGTGTGTTGTTTTAAGCAACTAAGTTTGCAGTAGTCTGTTACACTAATATAAGCTGGGTGCGGTAGGTCACACCTTTAATCCCAACACTTTGGGAGGCTGAGGTGGGAGGACCACTTGAGCTCAGGAGTTCAAGACCTGCCTGGACAATACAGTGAGACCCCATTTCTAGTCTTTAAAAAAAAAAGAAAGAAAAAGAGAAGAAACTAATATAGGGGACAAATCTCATCTAAAGGCTCCAACAGAAGATGAAGACCTTTTCCAGAGCCAAATGCATCCAGAGAGTAGACAAAGAATCCACTTGGTCAGCCACCCAGCTTTTACAAGCTTTTCCATCCAGCAGGCTTGTCTACTTCGTGTCTAAAGGACAGACAAAATAGAATGTTTTTTAAGTCTCCATAATATCTGCATCTGTGTTTGAGCCAGGTATGCAGAACTATCTGACAAATCTACCAAGCACTCACCACTGCCATTCCTGTGACCTACAATTCTGAGTTAGAATTTCAAATCGAGCGAAAGTACAGCATCCAGAAGAAACCCACTTGGCATGACCCCTTCCCTACAGTTCATGCAGCCCCTTGGAAGCAGACTGTGAGACCTCAGTGGAAGGTAGCAAGCAGTACCACCCCTGTCACTAGTGCTCAGAGAGTACTGTTAGCTCTCACCTGCCCTTTTTTGTTACCTTAAAAACTGCAATGTACCTTTTTTATAGACCTAAAATTGATGGTTCTTATAAGCACCAATGACCGTTAAGTTGTCCGTGTATGTTAAAGCTTATCACTTTAGGTAATTTTGTTTTCTTCCACCAGACTGTTCCCAAACCCATTGCACTGGAGCCATGTTTTGGCAACAAAGCCGCTGTCCTCTCTGTGTTTGTGAGGCTCCCTCGAGGCCTGGGTGGCATCCCTCCTCCTGGGCAGTCAGGTGAGTAGATACGGGCCAGTGACAGACACCTTCTAAGCATGTGAGGGAGCTAAGCATGGGATACTTCCCTTTCCTAGAGAGCATGGTTATAAAAGTGATAACCAACAGTGCCTGCCCATGCCATGGCAAGGATTCAGTGAGATAATCCCATTTTCATCTGTATGCCCAAAACTGTTTTCCCAAGGTCATCGTCCCTTCCTGGGGGGATGTCCCGGGACCTCCTCAGTGTTCCTGCCTCCCCAGCCTCTCAGTGCTCATAGATGCCTCTGACCGCACCTTCCTTTGCTGTCGGAGTTTCTGGTCCCCCTTTGCCTCTGCTGCTCTTTCCCTGTCTCCTTTGCCCTATCCTACCCCTGAATCTGGGTGTGCTCCCTTCACTCTGCATGCTCTTCCTCGGTTGCCTTCTCCACTCCACAACTTCCAGCCGTCTGCCCTGGGCTGGTGTTTCTTCAACTGGTATTTCTAGCCCTCCTGCATTTATTTTGCTTTTTCTCTGTTTTAAATATAAGGTACAAACACAACGATAACATGAAGGAAATGTCTGAAAATCCACGCATAGCTGTCCCACAACCCTCCAATTTTCATTGTTCTGTGTTCTTTCTAACCCTGGCCAGCAATTTAGTTGAAATGATTGTATAGATCTAATTTTTATTCTACTTTTTTCATATAACTATCTTAAACATTTTTACAGCCTACTACATAATATTTTACCAATGCGTGTGACACTTCTCCATCAAATATATGAATCATAATTATATAAACTCCTATTTTGAAGACAGAAAATGTGGAATACAGTTTTGAAAGTATCTCGCTTAATTACAGAGTGCTTTGGAGGATGCCTCAATGTGATCATTTTAGACAACTTTCAGTTGAGATGATTCTGAGGTCAGGGTTCCCTTAGCCAGAGAGAACCCTGTGTCTGGTGGAAAGGCTGCCTCAGGAGACTGGTCCAGGCCCTGAGCTCCACTGTCCCTTCAGTGCACCCTCAGACCCAGAAGATCCTCCAGACCAGCTTTAGAACGGTTAGGATCTGTGGTATCTTCACGAGGGAGGCCTTTCTGCATGGCTCAGCCAGGATTCATTGTCTTCATCTCACCTAGGGATTCCTGTGAGTTGAGCCCCTAACTCGGCCTTGCCCATGTTGAGGCCAGGACAACTCTCTGATCTGTCATTCAAGTGCAGTTTGTGTCTCCTGCCACCACCCAGCCCAGCAACAGTGGCTGGTGCTCCCTGAAGGCAGGGTAGTGGCTGGGGCAGCGAGGTGACAGGTGTGCAGCCCTGTAGCCTTTCCTGCTCCAGCCTTTGCCTGACGTGCCCCAACCACCCAAAACACCTAATAAAGGTCTGTTCACTGCTTGAGACTCACCCAACAGTGGGGCCGTCTTTGCTGCCCTTTCTGTACCCCCTGTTTTAAGTGGTGCCGTTTTCTGGACTCCTAGAGCATTCCCCACTGTGTGCCAGGCACTTAAGCTGTCTACCCCCACCCCCACTCCCCTTCACAGGCTCAGCAAGGCGAGTAACACGCTCCACTAACACAGCTCCTGGCAGGTCTCAGCAAGGCTCTGAGCCTGCGCTGGCCATTTCCCACGTGTATTAGGAATCCAGCTCCCCCAGAACCGTGCCTTCCCTAATGGATGTCAGATTACTCTGTTACCAATACAGGAAGGAAAACAGGATTGCAAGTCACCAAAGCAAAGTGGGCGGTGGGGCAGTGATGAGCATGAAGGGTAATTGCTATTGATCGTTGGTTGCTGTGTGCCAGATACTAAGATTTTATGCCTGCCAGGTACTAAGACTTTATGTCAGTTCACTCATTGACTCTTCACACTAGCCCTGTGCTGCTATTATCCCCATTTTACAAATGAGGAAACTAAGGCACAGGGAGGTTAAAGAACTTTGCTTATTCCAAAGCCTGGCCCCAGAGCCTGCCCTGCCTGTATCGTGGTATGGAATGGAAGTGACTAATGCTGACTGAATGATGTGGGTGAATCCAAATCTCATCATAAAGGGTGCTGCTGTTTCTTGGCTCCTTTTGGAGGCAGGCAGGAGAAATTGGGCACTTAGCATACGTCTGCAATCTCATTTATATGTTCCCACCACCAAGCAGAGCACTGTGCTTGGTTGATGTGCTGAAAAGCAAACTATACCTTTTGTGTAAAAAGTAGGGAAAGGAGAAGAATATGTATTTGTATTTGCATAAATATACACTGAAAGAATACATAAAAGTTAATGAAAACATTTACCCAGATGGAGGGGAAGGTGGAGGGACGGTCAGGGTGGAAGAAGACTTTTCCCTGTGTATGTGTACCTTTTTGGGGGTTTTTTATTGTGGTTTTTTGGTTTGTTTTGCATCATGGGATTGCAAAATAAATGTTTAAATTATCTTTTAAAACAAAATAAAAGCCAGCTGCTCCCAACCTATGTTCTCTCTGTGGTTCTCCCAAGGTCTTGCTGTGGCCAGCGCCCTGGTGGACATTTCTCAGCAGATGCCGATAGTGTACAAGGAGAAGTCGGGAGCCGTGAGAAACCGGAAGCAGCAGCCCCCTGCACAGCCTGGGACCTGCATCTGATGCTGGGACCAGGGACTCTCCCGCGCACGAGCGAGTGAGTGGCACACCAGAGCTGTCTGCAGGGAAGGACGTGCCGGGGAAACGGCTGTGCGGTGCGGGGCAGAAGACTGGAAACCCTCAAAGCATCTGACTCACCTGCATGATCACAAGCTTTCTTTGACGGTTTCTCCCATCCGTGTTCCAGCATCTAACCTTTTACTTTTGCATAGGAAATACTTGATTTAATTACAGGTCCAGGAATGAGCTCATGGTTGCTGGAGGAGGCCGGTGTAGAGCCAGTGAGAGAACTAGGAATGACACTCAGGTTCACTGTGGAAAACTGTTCTTGGGACTGTCTCAACTGCAAAAAACAAAAGATGGAGTGTTTACAAGTAGATGTTCGTCATCAGTTGTTCTTGAACATGGTCTTTTAAAAACTAGTCAGATGAGTTAACTTGTTTTCATCTGAAGCCTGCTATCTTTTTTAAAAGATGTGCTGTTTATTCTTGCACGATTTAGGCAATTATCTCTCTTCCAGGGAGTACCTTTTTTTCTAGTTGAGAATTAATAATGGTCCATCTCTTTTGATCATATCAAGCTAGTATAGAAGGGGGGCTATTTTCAATGTCAAGGTCAGCAGCGTTACTTCAAATGTAAACTGGTGTAACAGGTAGTTTTCTATAGCAACTTGATTAATTTAGTCTTAATCCATTTGAAACTCTCTTCCTTTCTCTCTGCCTGTCCCTCTCCTTCTCCCTCTCCATCTTACCCTCCCTCTCTCTCACATACACACACAAATATATACACACAACACTAAGTGCCTAGACTTTAAATAGATCTAGCAATTGGAAAGTTAGTAAGCCTAAGTTTTTACATAATTGCATTCCTACATACTTGTAAAATTTAAATAGCTACCATTGGCAATCTGCTTTTTTTCTAAAATCTGATTTGTAGCCAGGAAAGGATTTTCTCACCCCAAGGAACGTCTGACCTAGCAGCAGGGATGAGAGGAAAGCAGAAATGAATGAACTGTGAAAGCTCCTGTTTTTATTATCAAAAAGGACACTGTCAAGAAGGCGCCCCTTGCCCCCACCCCCATGTCACCCTAGGCCTGATAAGTGATCAGAGGAAGGGACTCATTCATGTCACGTTTCCTTGAGCAGAAAAGAGCACTGAGAACACTTGGGTCCCCTGGATCAGAGAGCAGCTGTGTGTCCTCCAGCCTCCTCTGAACTTGTGGTTCATTCTCAGGCTGGGGTGGACTCAGATGCCAGGAGAGAGACAGCTTCCCATTGTCAGGCAGAAGCTGCCCAAAGCCTGGAGAAGGACCTGTTTGCCCTCTTTCCCCCAGGAGGGGCTTGACCCACCCACCCACCCTCCCTCTCAGACCAAGGTGGTGACTGTGAGGAGGGCAGCAAATGCTGATAAGGATGAAAAGCACATGGAAAAAAAATGGATGAGGAGGGAAAACTCTATGCCAAATGGAAAATGACCAAATTTAAATTTGAGAGGGTGGGACAGTCCCCTGCACCTCTCCCAGAGGGCACTGCCTGGAAATTGTGTTTTCCCCATTTATGGTGCTCCGTTCTGGCATTACGCGGCCGCCTCCCAGAAGCTCTCTTCTGCTTCAAAACCTGGGATCTCTGGCATTACCCTATTGGGATGGACCGCTGGACAGCAATGCTCGAGTTTGTGAATTTGGAGAAATACTCAAAAGAGCCAAAACTGTGGCATTTTACCTTTAAATGCCATGCCTAGAGAGAGAGTATTGTCTCTTCCCCAACACTAACTCCACTCCCATGAAGAATTGCCTGGAAAGATGTTTTCAAGGAAGTTGAACCATAAAACACTATCTGATGCACAAAACACCTCTACTTTGAGACTCACCTCTCATAAAGCTTCTTTTTCACATTATTGTTGAAGAGCAGGCATTCTAGAAAAGACCCCTCCTCTCATGAGCTCCCCCATCCCTGCTACAGAAAACAGCACCCATAGCACCTGCAGTGGACTGGCCCATCAATTCCCACAGCGCCCCCGCCCCGCCAGCAAGGCAAAAGGGAGGTCCCTGGGCATTGTCCTCCCACAAGGAAGAACCTCTTTGTTTGTTCAAAGAACCAGTTTTCCTTGGCCAAAGAAGTCTCTTCCCCATGTTAGTCCTATGCCTTGAAATATCATGCACCATGACCCACAGCCATCTGGTTATGTCTTATTTTTTTTCCTAAAAGGTAATGTTTATTTTTAAAAAGGAAGGAAGGAGCAAGTGAAGTTTCATTCTGCTCCAGCAGTGGGGAAGCCGCTGAATCCATCTGCTTCTCCTTTGCAACCAACAGCAAACAGCTTCCTCTGGCCTCAGGGCAAGAAAAGGGAATGGCGAGGAGTAAGAGGCGCTGGGCTTGGAGCCTGTTACCAAGAAGGAATGGGTTGTCATCTGGCAATGTTGCGTGTCACAAGAGAGCCTGTATATAAATTAAAATAGTCAAGACAACACTGACCTTGCACTTGTACATAACTATACAGTAGTGTCCAGAATGCTCAGACATTCGGAGTGTACATAAAACAGAAAAAAATCTTCATGTATTTTTATTAAATATAACAATGTCTGAGTTTCATCTAAGATGTTTTTGTGCCATATGCTGGGTATCCAGGTTCCGAGAGTTCCTCTTGCCAGGCTCCAATACATGCATAACCCAAGAAACACATCCCCATTGTGTGATGTGTTCAGATGCATCTGGCACCAGTTAGGTATTTCTTAAAACAGGACCCATCTGTCAGAGTGCATATGAAAAATCAGGCAGGGAATCGAAACGGCCACGCTTGAGGAGACTCTGGAGGCAAAGGCATCTCTGCTGCTGCCCTTGGCCCTGCAAGCACATCATGACCCTTTCTGGCAGCCTCTTGGGACTCTGGGTAGTGAGGGATGACCAGTCTTGTCCTGAGAAATGTTTCTGTTAGTCTTAAGTTCAAAGACTATAACCTGTGGCAATCAGACTTTCCAAAAGGGGGTTCTCCATTTTTTGTAGTTTTGTCTAAATTTTTAATGACCATTTCCTGGAATCAGTTTATTATACTGAAAACTGGGAGTGAGAGAAGGGAGCTAGTTTGTTGATAAATAGTTCCCATTTCCCCGTGGAGAATTCGACATACCCTGAACTCCTGTGTGCCTCATGCCGTCCCTGCACATAGCCTGGGGAGAAGCCTGCGCCTCCCTGTGTGGAGAGAAGGCAATCCCAGATCCCCTGAGCTAACCGGGAGAAAAGGCAGTCCTAGACAGAAGACTGTCAGCAGAAGGAAAGTACTGGACTACCTGTGGGTAAGGCCTGCCATTCAAGACTGGAGACACCTGGGAAATAAAAAGAGCAGGGCACTGCCGGTGGGAAGAGGCATTTTACCTTCCAGTGCAAATCCTGCTCCTTTGATTTAATGGGGTGTATTGGGGCCAGGGGCTGATTCACTTCCTTGGGAGATGGTGGTGTTTTCATGAACATCTTTGATCCTTCCTTTTCATTTATTCACCCATCCATTCAACAAGTATTTGCTAAACACTAACCTAAGCTAATGCTAGGGTAGTGACTTAGATGTAAAAATAGATTTTAGAATTAAAATCCAAGGCCTCACACCCCTATCATCCCAGGAGATCTTTCCTTGTAGTGGTTTCTGTGAGAATTGGCTATCCTGAGGACAGAGCCAGGATGGCAGAGGCCTCCTGTCCTCAGGACAGTGCCCTGCCTACCTTCTGAAGTGTTTACCCCATTGACCAAACTTGGCTTCAGCCACTGCGGTGGTTTCTAGATAGCCGGGCCCACCAAGAGACATTGCCCCTTGATGAGAGTCAAACACCCTGCCTACAAGGAGATGTTTTGAAGTGGAGAGGAAAATTGGCGCCTTCTCTTTTAAAGGCAATAATGGAATTGACTTTCAGTAACTGAATTTGTGCACAAAACATTCTAAACACTAGTGAAGCCTGTTTCGTTGAACTAATTCTGGCTCTGGAAATGTTTTTGTTTTATAGTTATTTACGGTTTCGTTTGTTTGGATTCAAGCTTAGTTTGTTAATATGTATAATTTAGCATCTATTACACATGTAAATATGGAGTAAGTATTGTAAACTATTTCATTGCTGGGGATTGTGGGTGTTATACATACATTTAGGACTGCAATTTTTTGGTATTTTTTGTATTGTAAAATAACAGCTAATTTAAGCAGGAACAAGAGAACTAAGGGAGGTCTGTGCATTTTAAACACAAATGTGAAGAACTTGTATATAAACAAAAGTAAATACTATAATACAAACTTCCTTCTGAAATAAAAGTAGATCTGGTAAAAATGTGGCTTTTGTTCTGAGTGTTTCATTTTGATTTTGCATTGTTTTGCCTATATTTACATTTTGTTCCTTAGAACCTAAAGGGAAAAAAAGCGTTTACCAGTTTTCAGACTGCCTCAGAGGAAGCACTTGGCAGTTATGGAGGTAAAAGTGAAAACCCCTGGCAGGTACCTCAGACACCCCTCCAGGCAGCTTGTGTGCCACAGACCTTCCACGACAGCCTTTGTGTGCCTACAGGGCAGCTGGGCCCGTGGGGGCAGGGACAGATCTGAGCAGTGAGGTATGGACAGCTGTCTCACTCCTCCACTAACCACGCCATTGTCTCCAATGTATTCTTCCTTCCACTTTGCGCTGTCCTCATGGGCTCCTGAATGTCCCTCTAGGTTGTCTCCAAACTGCTAAATCTCAGGTGTGCTGACAGGTCTCAACCGTGGCCACAGCGTTGTCCTTGGCCTTGAATTTTTGATGAAGTTACTCCCATTGGCAAGGCCTTGTTTGGGGGCCGCCTGTGCGTCCTACCTCACTTTGTCTCCTGCCCTGAGTGGGTCAGAGTTGTGCATTTCATTGCCCCAGTGCAGAGTGCAGATTCCCAGTGCTATGGGTTCCTTCCAGAAGGATGAGGTCATTGAAAGGAGGAAACACAAGACGGTCACTCCTGTAGGGGAAGGTGGCAGGGTACTAGGGCCAGGGCCTGAGGTGAGGGCAGGAGCTTGGAGGAGGCCTGCCCACCAGAGCTCAGGTCTGACTTGGGGAGGGAAATGGCTGGACTAGTGGCCACAAACAAGTTGAGAAGGACCTTGAAACTCTTCCAGGGAGGGCTGTGGGAGCCACCAACAGTAACAGGATAGAAACCCTGTGATTTGGTGGTACTGTGGCAGAGGCAATGCTGTGTTTACCAAACCTACTGGGCCCACAGCTCATCATTTCCCCAGCCTCCCTGCAGTTAGGTTGGGACCAAGCTAAGCCGTGGCCAAGGGAAGGTTGGAAGAAGTGATGGGGCACCAATTCCAAACGGCACACAAATGCTCCCACAGGGGACTCTCTTGGGGGTCACATGTTAAAGACACTGGAGGGACTGTGGGTCCCTGAGTCACCCCTTAGAGGTCGGCCACCTGATCAGTAAGAGCTCTGCTGGCCATTGCATCACTGGAAAGCAAACTCACTCTACTGATCCACTGAGATTTGGGGCTTTGTCACCAGTTAGCTTTTCTTATTCTCACTAATACACGAATCAGCACTTCAAAGTGCAGTGCACCTGTAACCAAAACCTTAGGTACATGGCACTGGCTCAGCGTGTGGCAGGTGGCAAGCAGTGAAAAGACAGGTGCAGCTGGCAGGACAACTGAGGTCCCTGCCAGGCGGAGCAAAACATCTGGTAAGCCTGTTTCGCTCGGTAACTTGGAAAGCAAACTCCATGTCTGCTGACTTTTTGACTTGAGGGGAATCAAAACAACAACAAATCTTATGTGTTGATTGTTACTGGCTGCTTTTGGGAGGCATCATGAGAAAAAGTTTACTTCAAGAAAGAATTAGCCAGTTTACAAGCAGAAGGGAAAAGGGTGGAAAGATGTCAACCAGGGCCTTGCAATTCTGGAAAAGCCAACTGTTTCTAGTCTCCAGTAGTAAGAGGTGCAGGTGAGCAACAAAGGCCCCATGAGACTTAGTTGAACACAGTGACTGGGCCTCAAGGTGACCATCCAATGAAGGGTGTGGTCTTCCCACTGGAGCCTGGAAACCGCAAAGCCAACTTGAGGGAGGGGCACGTGGTTAAGGAAGCAAAGAAAAAGCTGACGTGGGAACTGTTTCCACGAACGAACCACGCATGTAGTCACTGACCCTGGACCTGCCTGGAAATAAAGATGTAGTAAGTTTAAGAAACCATTAGCGGCCGGGCGCGGTGGCTCAAGCCTGTAATCCCAGCACTTTGGGAGGCCGAGACGGGCGGATCACGAGGTCAGGAGATCGAGACCATCCTGGCGAACACGGTGAAACCCCGTCTCTACTAAAAAATACAAAAAACTAGCCGGGCGAGGTGGCGGGCGCCTGTAGTCCCAGCCACTCAGGAGGCTGAGGCAGGAGAATGGTGTGAACCCAGGAGGCGGAGCTTGCAGTGAGCTGAGATCGGGCACTGCACTCCAGCCTGGATGACAGAGCGAGACTCCGTCTCAAAAAAAAAAAAAGAAAAGAAAAGAAACCATTAGCAAGGCCTTAAAAAAAAAAAAAAAAAAAAAAACAGTGGTGATTGAGGAAGTCTTATATTCATCTTCAGGCAGGAAGATGGTTGTGAAAGCTGTGTCCAGCAAGGATGTCACAAGCTCAGATGTGGCCCCAAGAGCAGAACTGGGCCTGAGCAAGGACTCCCCGCAGCCCAGGACAAGGCCCAGCAGGATTGCAAAAACACCAGAGCAGCAATTGCTGCATCTGCACCCGCTCCTTCCTGGGCAGGAAGGCTTAGGAGGGTGTCCTGCCCATTCTCATCACTACCTGCTGGGTGTGAGGTGCATTGTCTTGTTAATTTGGGATTGTGGATTTTAAAGAGCCACCTGAGGGAGGTTGCATCTCCTGGAGGTCTGAGCGGGATGTGACCATGTATTGTCCCCCTTGGAGAGGGTGCCCGTGACCCATGTAGGAGAGGAAGCACAAAACTGGCATTTTGGTGATCTAAATAGCAAATTGGGCGAGATGCTTACCACACATTTCCTCTTCCTGAGTCCACAGCTTCGACTGCATGACCTGGGCCCATGGCATCTGGGTAGAGCTTTGGGACCAGCCCTCACCAATGATGTGTCATTTCAAGGCCATTTACAGTGACAGTGTCTCCTCCACTGTCTCCATCAACCTTGAAGGCTTATGTTGAAGATGGTAATACAACAGGATTGAAGGAGACTGGGCCCCTGAATGACTTTGTGGAACAGAGCACTATAGGCCAAAGGTAGTAGAATTAGGTATATTTTTTTACCCTGCTTAAGTGAATTAATTATTCTCTAGATTTATTCACCTATTCAACAAATTTTTATTGAGCACATCAGGGCTAGGCATTATGTCAGGACCAGAGATTCTGCAATGAACAAAACAGAAAAAAATCCATGTCCTCCAGGAGAGTTGATAATAAAATGTCAGATAAGCTCTATGAAGAAAGGTAAAAGTAGGGTTGGGGGTAGAAAGTGCTGGGGGGATTGCTTCTTAACATAGTGTGGCTAGAGAAAGCCATTCTGCTAAGGTGACAGCTGAGCAGAACGATGAGTGGAGGGGGCCGGAAGGAATGTGGAGGTCTGGGAGAAGAGCATTCCAAACAGGGATGGCAGGTGCAGAGGCCCTGAGGGGGCAGCATGCCTGGTAGGCCTGCTGGATATTTCTGAGAATGAAAAAGTCTGTTCCCAGTTGTTTGTGTGGCGAACCTAACCCAGTTATAAACATAAAGTACTTGAGAGCTGGTTTAATATACAGCCAGCTTTCCAGCAATGCAACTACTGTGTACATCAAGGGAAAACTGAACTTGGTTTTCCTTAAAACTTATCACCAGCTGGTCATCATTTTGACAAATTCTGTCAACAACAGCAATGTCATTCCTGGAATCTGTATGGGTCGCATCTGAACAGACACACGCCCTGCAGCCCTGCAGGTACTGGCTGTATAACACACCTAGCAAGATTTCCCTTCCACCCCATGTCCCAGAAACAAGAAAGCGATTAGACCGGAAGATCCCAATGGCTGTCTCCAATGTGCTGGATGGAATTGCCGGGGCCCACTGGCATGCCCTGAAGCCTTTCCTTCCACGTTTGGTTCCTGCTCCTTGAAGACTCCATTTCTGAGTTTGTGTGTGTTTTACTTTCTAGTGCGTATCCTCATCTTAATTTTTCTCTCTCTTCTGCCTTGAACTGAAGTTTCACTTGGGTGTGGAGAGACATGTCCCCAGCAGAGCAGCTTCCCAAGACATCTTCCAACCCAGGGCTTCCCTGCAGCCCGGCAAGGCAGGGCCGTGCGTTTCTGCTTCAGCTCACAAGCATGCCAGGTTCACTGGCAAGTTGCTGTCTGGTTGAGGGACTGCTTCTAAAGCCCACACAGCCCCTCTCCTCCTGGCCCTCTAGAAATTTCACCAACCTGTGTCCACATTTCATGCAAAAATGAACTGGTTCTGTGAGCATGAACCCCCCTGACTCACTTGGTGGGTGGTGAGTCGTTTCCACTTCAACCTTGCACCTAATCACTGGGCTCCACACCAGGATGGGCATTCATGAGCCGTGAAGTTTCCAGCAATAAATCCACAGATGCTTCCAGCACCTGCCTTTTTGCCTCACCCCCACTCCCAGCCACCTGCCAGGCAACAGGTAACAGAGAGATCCAGTCACAGGAGGGTAGTGTGGGGGCAGGATGCAGTCTCCCAAAGTCCATGCACAAAAGTGACCACTCCCTGCAGGACAAGGAGGCTGACAGTCAGATGTGGAGGAACAAGGTATGACCCATTCCTGGTCATGGGGGCTACAGCTGGACTCAGCCTTGAGGCTTGGCCAGACTTAACACCGTGTATAACCCAGGACCTTTTTAGGTAGAAGTAATGGAAGCCAAACTCTAATGATCTAACGCTATTAGTCTCCTGGGGCTGCCAGAACAAATTACCACAACTTCAGTGTCTTGAAACAAGAGAAACTGAATTCTCACAGTTCTGGAGATGAGAAGTCTGAAACGCAGGTGTTGGCAGAGATGTAGTCTCTCCAGAGGCTCTAGGGGAATCTGTGCCTACCTCCTCCATCTTCCAGTGGCTCCTGACATTCCTTGGCTTGTGGCCACATCATCCCCATCCCTATCTCTGTCTTCCCCTGGTCTTTTGCTCAAAGTGTCTTAGTTTCCCTCTAGACACCTCTGCATCGCTCTCATAAGATGCAGATGTGCGACATATAGGTATTGAGAGCCCACTTGGATAATCCAGGATAAGCTCCTCTCAAGATCTATAACTTGGCTGGGTGCAGTGGCTCACGCCTGTAATCCCAGCACTTTGGGAGGCCAAGGCGGGAGGTTCACTTGAGGTCAGGAGTTGGAGATCAGCCCGGGCAACATGCGGAGACCCTGTCTCTACTAAAAATAGCCAGGCGTGGTGGCACACACCTGTGGTCCCAGCTACTCAGGAGGCTGAGGTAGGAGGATTGCTTGAGCCTGGGAGTTTGAGGCTGCCGTGGGCTGTGACCACACCACTGAATTCCAGCTTGGGTGACAGAGTGAGACTGTCTTGAAAAAAAAAACATAATCACATCTCTTGCCACAGAAGGTAATACTCTTTTGCCTACATATAAGGTAATATTTACAGGTTCCAGGGATTAGGATGTGGGCATATCTTTGGGACCACTGACAGCCATGAAGCAATCTCATAATTTTCAAATAGGTTCTGCCATTTTTTTTTTTTTTTTTTTTTTTTTTTTTTGAGACGGAGTCTCGCTCTGTCGCCCAGGCTGCAGTGCAGTGGCCGGATCTCAGCTCACTGCAAGCTCCGCCTCCCGGGTTCACGCCATTCTCCTGCCTCAGGCTCCTGAGTAGCTGGGACTACAGGCACCTGCCACCATGCCCGGCTAAATTTTGTAGTTTTTAGTAGAGACGGGGTTTCACCGTGTTAGCCAGGATGGTCTCGATCTCCTGACCTCGTGATCCACCCGTCTCGGCCTCCCAAAGTGCTGGGATTACAGGCTTGAGCCACCGCGCCCGACCGGTTCTGTCCTTTTTATCTTTCCAATCTTTTGGAAAGCATATGCCTGTATTTTTAATCTGCAATTCTATTTTTATTTGAGGTCATTTCATTTCTGGTTTTTATTTATTTTTTATTGAGACAGGGTCTCACTCTGTCACTCAGGCTTGAATACACTAGCACAATCATGGCTCACTGCAGCCAACTCCTGGGCTGAAGTCATCCTCCAGCCTCAGCCTCCTGAGTAGCTGGAACTATAGACATCATGCTTGCCTATTTTTTAATTTTTTCTAGAGACAGGCTCTATGTTGCCCAGGCTGGTCTCAAACTCCTGACCCCAAGCAAACCTCCAGCCTCGGCCTCCCAGTGTGCGGGGATTGTAGGAGTAAGCTGCCTTGCCCAGCCTCCAGTTTTGTTTCATTTTGTTTGAGACAGAGTCGCTCTCTGTCACCAGGATGGAGTGCAGTGGCACGATCTTGGCTCACTGCAACCTCTGCCTTCCAGGTTGAAGCAATTCTCCCGCCTCAGCCTCCTGAGTAGCTGGGATTGTAGGCATGCTCCACCATGCCTGGTTAAATTTTTGTATTTTTAGTAGAGATGGGGTTTCGCCATGTTGGTGAACACAAAGTATTTGAAAGCTGGTTTAATATACAGTCAGTTTCCTAGCAATGCAACTACTGTGTACATCAAGGGAAAACTGAACTTCGTTTTCCTTAAAACTTATCA
The DNA here is from genome assembly GCF_007565055.1 of Rhinopithecus roxellana. Taxonomy (NCBI): domain Eukaryota; kingdom Metazoa; phylum Chordata; class Mammalia; order Primates; family Cercopithecidae; genus Rhinopithecus; species Rhinopithecus roxellana. The sequence goes on along the minus strand of NC_044561.1, from coordinate 99,935,309 downwards.
CCAGCTGGTCATCATTTTGATCAATTCTGTCAACAACAGCAATATCATTCCTTGCATCTGTATGGGTCACATCTGAACAGACACACAGCCTGCAGCCCTGCAGGTACGGGCTGTATAACACGCCTAGCAAGATTTCCCTTCCACCCGGTGTGCCGGAAACAAGAAAGCGATTGTGATCTGCCCGCCTCAGCCTCCCAAAGTGCTGGGATTACAGGCGTGAGCCACTGTGCCCGGCTTCTTCAGTTTTGTTTTGTTTTTTAATGCTTATATTTTACTCTAATTAACTGAGTCAAAAATGGAGAATAGTTGAACACACTTTCACGTAAGGCAAATCATTTAGCCGATATTTAATTCTGCATTTGGGCTACCATGCCATTGTGGTTAGCGGGGCAAGGTGATGAGTTCTCCCTCAACACATACACCCCGCCTCTCCCCAACCCACTTACAGGTGTCCATTCCCACACAGGCGCTGGGTGCCTTCGAGTATTCCCTCTTCTTCGTAAAGTGAGAATGGGCTGGACTCAGCTTCAATGCCCAACAACTCCTTTTTTTCCTTTGGGAAACTGTCCTTCCCCTTCCATGTAACCATGGTGGGCTGAGATCACTCACTGAGCTACAGGAAAAGGCCCATTACCCATGCTGGGCCCATCAGTGTTCTGCCTGGGACAGTCCATGAATGCTGGAAGAGAGAGGTACCTTTCCCTACTGAGGCTGCTAAAAGGAGACACTGCAAACTGGGGCTGCTGGTGGCAGTCTTACCCTGTCGGTGACAGCCTGCCTGGCTGCATGGGAAACCAATGCACAGACCAGCAGGGGCAACATCATTTGAACTCCTGGAGACAGCTGTGCCTGAAGCCCGCATGGCTCAGGCACACGCGCAAGCCACTCTGATTTGTTTGTTACAGTCAAGAGAGTCCGCAACTCATGCCTGTAATCCCAGCACTTTGGGAGGCCGAGGCAAGCGGATCACTTGAGGTCAAGAGTTCAAGACCAGCCTGTCCAACATGGTGAAACCACATTGCTACTAAAAATACGAAAATTAGCCAGGCATGGTGACCTGTGCCTGTAATCCCAGTTATTTGGGAGGCTGAGGTGGGAGAATCACTTGAACCTGGGAGGTGGAGGTTGCAGTGAGCCAAGATCGCGCCACTGCACTGCAGTCTGGGTGACAAAGCGAGGCTGTCTCAAAAAAAGAGTCCTGACTGAAGTTGAGAGGCTGGTGGACAGCCGCCAGGAAGTAGTGTTTATGGGTCTGATGTGAGCTGCTAAGTCCACACCTGATCTGAGAGCTGGTGGCTCTTTTTCCAATCAGGACAGTTCCAGATCTGAGTTTTGGTGTGGTCTGTACTTAATCCCTGTGTCTTAGGTCAGGATCTCTAGAAGCCAAGCTCAAGACAGGAGTTCTCAAATGCCATGGTTTATGGAGGGAATGCCTTGTGGGGGAACCTGCCAGTGAGGAGAGTAGTAGGAGTAGGGCAGGGGCAGGAGCTGAGCCAGGTAGGGGTCCCAGCTGGAGTCTAGCCTCAGCTTGACCCCACAGGGGCTCTGGAGCAGGAACAGCACACAGCATTGTCCCTTGAGGCAGTCACTGGCTGCAGTTGCCTCTGGGAGCACAGTAAAAGCAGACAGGCATTTCTGGGAGTGCAATTCCCTACAGAAGGGGGCAGCTCTGAGCTGTGTTACCAGCCACCATTCCCAGTGGCTGAGGGATGCGCTGCACTGGCCCAGAGAGGACTCTGAGCAAGGCCCCCACAATCTCCACTTCAACCTCCTGCCAAACCTCAAGCAGACTGAGAAGGAGCTGCTAGAGACACAGGAACCCTTTCCTCGTCAGGAGTCTCCATGCTTTGGAGGAAGGAGGCAGGCAGGAGGCGGGAGGATCGCTTCACCCCAGAGGTTCAAGGCTGCAGTGGACTGTGATCATGCCACTGCACTCCCACCTGGTGACCGAGTGAGACCCTGTCTCAAAAACAAACAGACCAAAAACCACCAATGCTCTTAGCATCTGCTGGGTCCACACTGGGCAGTGTGTGTGACACAGCCACCCCCAGCCGCAAGGGAGGCTGGGAAATGCAGTTTCATTACCTGAGGGGAGAAGGGAAGAAGAGACAAAATCAATGAAAATCCCTGCCACGAGGAGCTGGTTCATTCCAGCCTCCTTAGGTGAGGTGATGGGGCCCAGAAAGGTTCTGAGGCCACTGGAGGTCACACAGGCCAGCAGGGATACATCCGGCGGCAGACCCTGGTCCCCAGGCTCCAGGACACAGATCACATAAAAGCAAGGTCAGTCTCAGCACACATAGGTTTAATAAGCACTGCATGTTATTCCTACAGCTGCAGGAAACCAGGGGGAAGATGGCCACAGGGCCAATGCCAGGCAGGGCACAAGGTGGGGCCCATCAAGCAGCATATGGGGAATAGGGAAGACTCTGCCAGCATGGTCACGGTGCACAGGTGGCTACAATGGTGGGTAATGCCCAGCTGGGAGGATGCAGTGTTAGAAGGGGTCTTGTCCGATGGATTCCTTAAGGGGTTATCTGCTTGGGAGGCTGATATAATTTCCTAGAATTCTGGGATTTTTGAATGGTCTCTGACCTTCTCTAGGGGATCTGGGGCTCCAGGGAGGTCTCAGCTACAAAAGTGACCCTCTCCTGACCCAACCTTGTGAGAGACGCCAGTGGTTTCAAGGTCTGTGGATAAAGGGAGCTACAACCAAGATGCCTCCTGACAGGGATACCGGGGGCTTTGCAGTCAGGCCCCAGCCTACATCCCTCGCCCCAGGGGATGGCACACAGGGTATCCAGACCTACCAAGGGCAGCGGGGTGAGAGCACCAGGGCCGGCTTGGGGGATAAGCCAGTCCCTTTTCGAGGGGCCAGCAGGCCAGAGAGGCAGCCCAGGCAGGCAGGATGGGGTAGCTAGCTGTGCTGTCCAAGGTCGCTGTCCTAGTCAGAGCAGGGCCTGGAGAGCCAGGACAGGAAGTGTGGAGAGCAGAGAGCGTCCCTCCAGGGCCCTGACTGCGGAGGACACCTTGGGGGTGGGAGCCAAGTGCAGACTTGAGGTAAAAGCCTGGCTCTGCCCTCTGCCTGCACCCCGACCCCAAGCCCTTCATGCCTCCACCCAGATCCACCCGACACGGAAAGGTGTGAAGGTGACAGTGGGGAAGGTGACAGTGGGGGAGGTGCCAGCTCACCCTCCCCTCCCTGCACCTACCTGCAGGAGGCTGTGCTCTGGGTCCCCCTGGGGGTTCAGCTGGTCCAGCAGGACTGGGGGCCACCCTCTGGCAAAGGCCTGAATGGCACCATCTATGAAGGGAGGGGTCCAGGGTGGGCTTGGCTGGGAAACCCTAGCACAGGGCCCAGCACAGGGGACAAAATGAGAGAACTACTGCTGCAAAGCCTGGCTCCTTGGGACGGAAGGTGCGTGGTGAGGAATAACAAAATAATAAGGACAGTTGTGACAGAGTGACTTAACTGTACAGTCTTCCATTCTCCCCTCTAAAATGGCTCCCGGCCAGGTGGCTTGGGAGGGGGCAGTAAGCGACGCCCCAACTCGCCCTCCACCCCCGCCCGGGCCCCTCACCCAAGCAGCTGTTCCTTGTAAAGAGCCCCCGGAAGGCTTCGCAGTCCTCACGCCGGTTCCCGCTGGCTCCGCAGTCGCACCAGGGCGCCACGCGCGCGCTCACGTTGTCCACGTAGTTGGGGGTGACGGCGGTGCCTGCGGGGACCCCGAGGGCGAGGTCATCGGCCCACCCAGGCGGAGATATCCCCTGGAGAGCCCCACCCACGCCCAGATCCCAGCCGCGCGTACCCACGAGGCCCGCGTAGGCGCGCAGGCAGTGGGCGCGCTGGTCCCGCAGGCAGCCGTCGGGGGCGCTGGGCGCGGGAGTGCATGAGGCCTGAAAGGCCAGGAGGCGCGGCCTGCGCGGCGGGAGGGCGGTGAGCCGGAGAGAGGCTCCGCCCCCACCCTCGTCACTGCCCCGCCTCCGCCCGCGCGCACCTGCAGACCCGGCTGCGCTCGCAGAAGTTCAAGGGCTCAAGGCAGGAGGGCGGTGCGGGGCCGGGCCCCGAAAAGGCGCAGGAGGGCACGAAGGTCTGTCGCCGGCGCTCGGCGCACGCGGAGCCCGCGCACGGGCAGAAGAGCAGTGCGTGGGTGAGCGCGGGCGGCCCGCGGGCGAAGAAGCGGCGCAGGGCGCGGCGGCAACGGGCGCGGGGACAGCCCCCCTGCGCGGCCCGGCTCAGGCACTGCGCCACGTACTCCGAGCGCAGCCGCTGGCACTGCGCGTCCGCCGTGCAGGCTTCGGCCGCGTCCACACATCGGTTCCCTCCGGCCGAGCTCACCGACCCTGGGAAAGGAGCGGGCAGGCTGCAGGTCTCCGTGCGTCCCGAGTGCACACTTCACCCAGCCCGTCCACGCCCCTGGAAGGTGGGGGACACTGAAAACCCGAGAAGGCACAGAGTGTGGCCCAGAAGCGGGGCCGACTGTCATTGATAGGCTCTCCATCGTGGGGATGGGGAGCGTCGGGCTCTGGAGGGCCCTGCAACACGTCAGGGATGGAGAGGGAGCATCAAGGCTGAGGCCTTCCCCAGAAGCTTAGGCCCCTCCTTCCCAGGCATCACCACCATTCCCAGAACGGCCTCACAGGTCCAAAGACGGGTCCAGGGGCTCCTCCCACACTCACGGGCACTACCTGACGGGGGAACAATAAGGCTTTCTGGGGATCTGGCCAATAGAGACTTGAAAACCAGAGATGGCTTAGAAGACAGTGGCTGCTCCTAGTCTCTTAATGACAGGCTGGGACACCATACCTTTCCTCTTCTACCCCTCCACCTCGTCCCTTATCCCCCACCATGGAGACACTTTGGGTAGGTCTATTGGTTTCTGTTTCTCCCTCTTTCCTGACCTCGTGCTCCTCCTTCCTGATGCTCCCTTGAGTCGAGGTCATCCTGCCCCATCCAGGGTAACTGTAAGTTGGGACTTGGCAGCCCCTTCCCAGAACTTGAGTCACCAAAACCAGGCTAATCGAATCCCCCCCAGCCTCCACAAGTTCTCCAGTCTGGAGCACCTCATTCAGACTAGAAGCCTTTCTGGTGCCCAGCCTGAGTGGATGTGCACAGCCTGGCCCCTCATCCATCTCCCTGTGTGTTTGTGCACAGGGGTTAGGGGGTGATCTCCCACCCCAAGGCTGGGAGCAGGGTGCCTCTCTGGCAATGGCCGTTGTCTTTCAGGCCGTGGATTGGACCGCATGGTGAGAGTGATTCCTGCTGTGATTTCAGCACCGGCCTCTGCAGGAAGGATGAACATAGGTCGAGGGCTTAGAATGGTCCCTGAGTAGCGGCGATAGATGGCAGCGGGGTCTCCCTTCCTCCCCTCCTCAAAGGGCACACTTTGCCCTCCTCTCACAGCCTTGCCAGGCACATCCCCAGGTCTCGGCTGCACACACCAGCACCTCGTGTGACCTAAGAGTTTGAACCCACCTCTGCCTGTTGCTTACTTGTCACCCTTGCCCAGAACACCCTTACCCCGTCTCCACCCTCATAGCAGCTCATCTCAGATGCAAAATCTCCACCTTAAACCTTTACCAGATTCCACTTTTCACACTACACTCAGTAAAGTGACCCCTCCCTCTGAGACATCCACGCAGAGAAGGAGCCGTCCTAGAAGGTGTAACAACAGATGAACGACACCGAAGATTCACAGCAAGGAATCTGTGCAGTGAGTAGGAGGGCTGGGGCTGAGGGAGGGTGAGAGAGTTGGGAGATGGCAGACAATCGGCAAAAGTTCCTGGGGCAGGGGTGCCAAGGCTGGACTCGGGACAGGGGTCGCGGTGGTGGCTTGACTGGGCTGGGAGGCGAGGTGCTCAGCACATAGTGGGGTCGATTGCCAGGTGTCCCCAAGCCCTGCGCACAGGCCTCTCGCTGGCAACCCTTCTTGTGGTTCAGCTTTTTCTGGAATCTCTTGCCCTCCCACCTTGTCACTGAGGAGCAGGGACAGAGAAGCCAGGGTTCGGGGTCCAGAGGAGACAGGGGTGCTCACCCAGTAACAGCAGCAGCAGCACAAGCCCCAGGCAGCAGACCATGCTTGACCTTGAACAGAGAAGGATGGCTGGCAGAGCCCTAGTCTGATAGGCGCCACCTTCCTAGTGCCTCTGGAGCAGGAGCACAGTGAAAACCCAGCTGTCTGCGCTGATACCCCTGGGAGGAGCCTTTGCTGCGACAACTCCCCGCCCTCACTAAGTCTCCACCCCAGGCTGCACCTTCAGGTAAACCTGGGAGCCACGGGATTCCGCACCTGAATGTGCCTAGATGGACCCCAACACACTAGTCCCACCACGCACACCCAGCAACACACAGACAACCACCCAGGGAGACCTGGTCCCTCCCATGCTAAATTAGGAACACTATGAAACAGCATTTTTCTCTTCCTTTTTTATATAATTTTATTTTAAACTTAAAATTTTTTTTGAATAGAGTAGGGGTCTCATGGTATTGCCCAGGCTGGTCTTGAACTCCTGGGCTCAAACGATCCTCCCACCTCGGCCTCTCAAAGTGCTAGGGTGACAGGTGTGAGCCACCATGCCTGGCCTATTTTAAACTTCTTATTGTTGACTAATTTTAGACTTGCAGAAAAGTTGGAAAATATAAGCATTTTCCTTACACCCTTCACCCAGCTTCCCTTAATGGTACATCTTACTTAATCATAGTCCAATCATTACAGCTAGGAAACTAACCTGTGTACAGTCCTATTAACAAAACTGTAGACCATTTTGCATTTCCCATTTTTCCACTAATGCCCTTTTTCTGTTCCAAGATCCATTCTAGGATCCCATGTCATAGTTGTCTCCTTAGTCTCCTCAGTCTGGGAGTTCCTTCATCTTTCCTTATCCTTATCCGTGACGCTTTTGAAGAATCCTGGCCAGTTATTTTGTAGAATGTTTCTCTTGAGTTGTCTGATGTTTTATTCTGATCAGAATGAGACACAGCGTTGTTTTGACTAACCAAAAAGTTATTCTATAAGTAAATATTGAGGTTAAAAATCTCATCCAACCTGAGCAACAGAGTAAGGCCCTGTCTCAAATAAAGTCTCAATACTGAGATTTTTTTTTCTTTTTCTTTTTTTTTTTTTTTAAGGCAGAGTCTCGCTGTGTTGCCCAGGCTGGAGTGCAGTGGCGCGATCTCGGCTCACTGCAAGCTCCGCCTCCCGGGTTCACTCCATTCTCCTGCCTCAGCCTCCCGAGTAGCTGGGACTACAGGTGCCCGCCACCGCGCCCGGCTAGTTTATCGTATTTTTAGTAGAGACGGGGTTTCACTGTGTTAGCCAGGATGGTCTCGATCTCCTGACCTCGTGATCCACCCACCTTGGCCTCCCAAAGTGCTGGGATTACAGGCTTGAGCCACCGCGCCTGGCCGAGATTTTTAAAGTGACCAAAAAAGCCCCCCCATGGTTTGTCTTGACTTTTTTTTTTTTTGAAATGTCTTGCTCTGTCACTCAGGCTGGAGTGCAGTGGCACAATCTTGGCTCACTGCAACCTCCACCTCCTGGGTTCAAGCAATTCTTCTGCCTCAGCCTCCCTAGTAGCTGGGATTCCAGGTGCCTGCCACCTGTAGATATGAGGTTTCACCATGTTGGCCAGGCTGGTCTCGAATTTCTAACCTCGAGTGATCCGCCCACCTCAGCCGCCCAAAGTGCTGGAATTACAGACATGAGCAACTGTGCTCGGCCTCATTAGCATCTTAAATCTCCACACAGGGGTGTGTTTCTTACTATTATAATGAGCAAAGGATCAGTTTGAGGACAAGTAAAATAAAAATGCGCTTGCTGTCTAGAGGCGGGGAGTCCCTGCTGAAGATAGCTTTGCTTGAATGAGCTCAATTGCAGTGCCAATGCTGAGGCTTGATTGTACGGTCACCACAGTTGCTGCTGCGCACCTAGAACGTGGTTACTTTCTTGACTACCTATCCTGCCTCAGTACATCTGTCTGTGGTTTGTGGTGGTTCACTTCCTAATTTTTTAATGAATTGGAGGACTGTGATGTGCTTTCTACTGTGCTAACCACGGCCACTGAAGCAAACTGTAAACCAAGATCCCCCTGCAATAGTTGTGCTTCACTCTACAACATCTGCTACCGGAAAGGGGTCCAGATTCAGAACCCAGGAGAGAGTTCTTGGATCTCCTGCAAGAAAGAGTTCGAAATCAGTCCGTCAAGTGAAAGCAAGTTTATTAGGAAAGTAAAAGAATAGAAGAATGGCTCCATAGACAGAGCAGCCCTGAGGGCTGCTGGTTGCCCATTTTTATGATTATTTCTTGATTATATGCTAAACAGGGGTGGGTTGTTCATGTCTCCCCTTTTTAGACCATGTAGGGTAACTTCCTGATACTGCCATGGCATCTGTAGCCTGTCATGGCGCTGGTGGGAGTTGTAGCAGTGGCGACGACCAGAGGTCACTCTCCTCGCCATCTTGGTTTGGGTGGGTTTTAGCCAACTTCTTTACTGCAACCTGGTTTTTCTGTTTCTTTGTTTTGTTTTTTGAGACAGAGTCTCGTTCCAGGCTGGAGTGCAGTGACACGATCTCAGCTCACTGCAACCTCCACCTCCTGGGTTCAAGCGATTCTCCTGCCTCAGCCTCCCGAGTAGCTGGGACTACAAGCGCACATCACCATGCCCGGCTAGTTTTTGTACTTTTAGTAGAGATGAGGTTTCACCTTGTTAGCCAGGCTTGTCTCAAACACCTGACCTCAGGTGATCCACCCACCTCAGCCTCCCTAAATGTTGGGATTACAGGCATGAGCCACTGCGCCCGGCCTATTGCAAACTGTTTTATCAGCAAGGTCTTTAATGACTTGTATCTTGTGCTGACCTCCTATCTCATCCTGTGATGCAGAATGCTGTAACTGTCTGGAAACGCAGCCCAGTAGGTCTCAGCCTTATTTTACTCAGCCTCTATTCAAGATGGAGTTGCTCTAGTTCACAGGCCTCTGACACATCCTCTTGTGTTCTGGCGTGTGGCAGGAAAGAGGGATGAGGGAAGGAAACTCAAGACCAAGCTCTGACCACACAGGGCAGGTGCACTCTCCCACCTGTCTGTGGGTGCCACAAGTCAAGGGAGGGGGCGGGACAGAAGAAGGCGTGACAGATGGCCGCACAGAGTGTCAGAGGAAGCCCAGTCCCTCCCGGGGCAGCCCAAGCAGCTGATAGTTGGGTGACCAGGAGAGGGCGTCACAGCTGAGCTGGGCTCGCTCACTGCCCCCAGCTCGATGTCCACTCTGCCCCTCAGCACCCCCTGCTCAGCCTCAGGGTCCATGCCTGCCCTCCTGCTTCCCAGTCACTTCTCCATGCCCGCTCCCTTCCGCTGAGCTTGTTTTCCAGTTCTCCAGCACAGCCAGGTGATCTCGGGCTCCAGACAGGCCTCTGCCCCAGACTGGGACCTCCCCTCCCACAGCCCTCTTTCCTTCCCACTTGGCCTCCCCGGGTTCGCCTCTGAATGGGGAAGGGGTGGAGGGGGCGCTTAGGGAATAGCCAAAAGGGCGGAGTTGGCCTCCCCTAGGGCCCCTTGTAGCTGGGGTGCCATGGGGTCTAGACATCCCCTCCTGAAGGGTAAGAGCGGGGGGGGTATATTCATGTGTTTTTTTAGATTCTGTCTTTTTTCTCTCTCTCTCTCTCTTTTGAGACGGAGTCTTGCTTTTGTCACCCAGGCTGGAGTGCAGTGGCGCGATCTCAGCTCACTGCAACCTCCACCTCCCATGTTCAAGCGATTCTCCTGCCTCAGCCTCCCGAGTAGCTGGGATTATAGGCACAGGCCACCACAACAGGCTAAGTTTTGTATTTTTAGTAGAGATGGGTTTTCACCACATTGGCCAGGCTGGTCTCGAACCCCTGACCTCAAATGATCCACCCGCCTTGGCCTCCCAAAGTGCTGGGATTACAGGCGTGAGCCACCATGCCTGGCCTTAGATTCTCTATTTTATGATGGTTTAACATCTTGGGGTGGGGACTTGTTGGCTGGACAGAAACTGCTTGATTCTTGGGGATCAGAAACAACTCATGCCTTTCATATGCAAACCGACCAATCTTGAGTCCATACACCAACCACCCCCTTCAAGGAACTCCATGTACCAGGCCAGTATTTCCCCTGTCTTAAACCAGCTCAGGGCCAGGTACCAACCCAGACAACTAGGCCCAACCCCACGCCCCAAAGCCTACCAGAATGATTCAAAATGCCAACCCTACCCTCTTCCCCCAGCCCCTTGCCTCCCCAGTGGAAACAGCACTGAGGGCTGTGGCCTGTGCCTTCCACTCGCTCCTGATTCTGTCCCTGGACCAAACCTAGTGCATCCCCACTGTGGCCCTGCAGGGTGGGAAACTGAGTAATAACTTCTTTCAACAGCATTGGGCTCTGTGTCATCATTCAGTCACCTTCATAAATTAAAATTTCACAACTACAACTGAGGCAGGAGGGGGCTTTAGAGAGCACTCTCCCTGGCCCCTTGGACTGGTGGAGTGGAGCCCGAGCTGAGGTTGCCTCCCCGCACTCAGTTTTGGGATGGTTTTGTTAATGTGGCAAAAGCTGGCTGATATAGGCCACTCAGCAGCTCTTGCATGAAGCAATGGGAGAATGTGAACACCCAAGGGAAGCAGGAGTGACAGAGCAAAGAGGGTGTTCAAACTAGGCAACACCGTCCTGTGCCCAGACACATGCCTGAGACCCTGGCTGCCATCTAGGCTTGGCCTGCCAGCCACCACCCTGCTAGCCACCACCCTGTGGGTCCTCAGGGCACCCCGTAGGGTTGAATTTACATATAGAAAAGACTAACCAAGGTCCAAGTGCAATATGTCTTTCTAAAATTTATTTTAGAGACAGGGTCTTGCTCTGTCACCCAGGCTGGAGTGCAGTGGTGTCATCATAGCTCACTGCAATGTTGAACTCAGGCTCAAGTGATCCTCCTGCTTCAGCCTCCTGAGCAGCAAGGCCTACAGGTACACACCACCACGCCCAGTTAATGTTAATTTTTTTTTTTTGTAGATACAGGGTCTTGCTATGTTGCCCCGGCTGGTGTGGACCTCCTGGTCTCTAGTGATCCTCCTACCTCGGCCTCCCAAAGTTCTGGGATTCTCTCATAGGCATGAGCCACCATGCTTAGCCAACGTGTCTTTCTTCTGACTTCTACTTTGGTATCTTTTCTTAAATGGTTCCCTCTGTCCCCTCCCATACACAGAATGGGGGAGAGGCTGTCAGACTCTGAGCTCCAGAACCTCAGGTGCAGCACTGGGATTGTGGGTGGAGGCTGAGGAACCACCTAGGGACAAGACAAGGTGGGAAGAAACAGGAAGGAAGGTCCCCAAAATTATGTTTGTTTGCAGGGGCCAGGCTCCAGGGCAGTGGGAACTCAGTGAAACCATAGGGCCCCAGGACCTCTAGCTTCTGGCCAGCAGTCATGCCCTCCACAGAGCTGGGTCTGTGGAAACTGCATGTAGGAGATGCACCGGGCTCCCAGGACAGAGCTCCTTTCAGGTGGCCAGCACTACCCAGCCTCCATTGGTGAAGGAGGTCAGGGGCTGTGTGACCTTTGCTTCTGAGACTGATGGATTATTGAGCTGGAGAGTATGCCCAGCAGTGTCCCCTTGCCCTCAGGAGCTTCTAATGTGGCTCTGGGTTCCTGGAGTGGGTGGGTCGAAGCTCTACTCGGGGAAGAAACTTCCAAGCTGCCTGAAGGTGCTGGAAGTCCAGTGATTCACTAGCTCTGCCCCTGGAGTTCAAGTTCCTGGAGTGGCTGTCAGTGGCCACCTGTCTTTAAATCTGTTCATTTCAGGAGCTACCTCTCACCAGAGGCAGGATCTTGGCATCTGGACTTGATCTGCTGAGAATGAGGAGGATATATTGTCCCCTAAGGACTGGGGCCCCAGGCTGCAAGCTGTGTGACAGGGAGCCCATCCTCACTCAGTGAGGACCCATTAATGATCCAGGAAAAGCCACAGCTTCTCCCTCCCCAGCTCAGGGGCTTCCACCATCCTGGTCTCCATGATAACAGCTTCTCCAAGAGGTCATAAACTCATGTCCATAATAACCTGAGCCCAGAAACCTGATTAGGGGGCAGCGAGCTGAGGGGTGGGAGAGGTGGGAGGGTGGGTGATGAGAGGGGGAGGCTTTGAATCCCGGTCCCTGCCTACCTTGGGGGTCAGGCGGGACTGCGGGCCACAGGCTTCTCAGGGTGGCTGCTGGGCTCATGAGAGTTCTCGGGGCCTGGGAGCAAAGGTGGAGGGTGAATGCTGTGAATATGGTCAGCAGGAGACCCTGGGGCTGGGGGAGGGCACAGGGGACTCAAGGTGACTGGGTGCTGCCCATCTGGAAGGAGGCAGGAGGCATGAGCCCTTCCCTTCCCTCTCCACCTCCCCCTGGTGCCTCACTCACCCAGGGCCCAGGGCTGTCCAGTGGCTGTGGGGCCCAACTCCATGGGGTGAACGCCGCCCAGGGGGTGGTCCCTGTGTGGGCCATCCTTGGGCCTGAGCAATGTGATTATGAGTCCAGGAGGTTGGCACAGTGACCCTGAGTGGGTTATTGCCTCCCCACAGCATGGTGTCCAGCCCAGGGAGTTCTGCGTTTACTGAGCTTCTTGGGGGCGCCCGTCTGCTCCAAGTCACCCGCTCAGCTCCCTTCCTGCTCCCTCTTCAGGGAAGCCTTGTGATCCAGGCTCCACTTGAGCCTCATGCCCTCGGCTGGCACCTCCTCTCTCTAGTCCTAACATTTCCTCCAGGCTCTGGCACCGCCCAGCAGCCTGGCACTCTCTGGATGTTGGCATCATTCAGCTTCCAAAGAACCCTGGACGTCTGCCCCTTCGGCAGCTATGTCCGCTCTCCTTGCCCCTGGGTACCCTGCTGCCCTTGATGATTCCAAGCCATCTTTGACTGTCCCCATCCCATCTCCCAGGGTCTTGTCATTTCCTGTGATGTTCCTTCCAAACACTCTCCCCTGCCCTAAGACTCCCCCCGCCTGGGGATGAGAAGCAGCCGCCGCCCTCTGCAGCGCCCCCTCGATGCTGACACACCAGGCTCTGGCCACCTTGCTGCTCTGCCCACAGACCCTCAATCACGACTCACTGTGTCAGGGTCCTCTTAGCTGCTACCTGGGGCCCAGGTGGTGCCCTGTCCCTGTTATGCCCTCTGCCCCCATCTCTGGCCCAAATCCTGCCATCTCCCTTGGCTTGCCTGGAGCACTCCCAAGACCAGGCTATGTCAGACATGGCCACAGAGTGCCTGCCCTGCCCAGGGCCCTGGTGCAGGGTGAGTCCTAGGACAGCCATGCTTAGTATTATATGATTCCCCCCTCCACCACCACCCAGGTCACAGAGAACTGGGTTAGGGCAGGGCCCTGGCACAGGGGCAGCCAGCGCCTTGGCTGACCAGTGGTATGGAGTGAAAAGATGTGCTGGGCCCAGCATTTGGGAACTTCAAGGGGGCGATAGAGGCGATTTGGGCAGAGGAAGTGGCAAAGGGCTGAAAACTCATGAGACAGAGGCTAGACAGGCCTTCAGGGGCAGCATGGTACAGGGACTGCAATCTGAGCCGGGGAAAACAGGGCGAAGTCAAGGGTGAGGCATTCAGCTGGTGGGAGAAGCAGGAGCGTGAACAAGAGGAGCTGTACTGGGAGGTAGAGGGCCACGCCTTGCGGTGCTGGTGGTAGGGCAGGGATCCACCCCCTTGCTTGACTGGGAGGCCACTGGAACCTCCTGTTCAAAGCTACTTCTTTCCACAGCCTCTGGGGCTGCTCTCTGCACCTGGGGGCAAGGCTGAGGGCCTGCTCCAACTCCTGCAGCCCCAGCAGAACTCTGAGAAGGTGAACCGCAGAAGTAGGCTCAGGGAAGCAGGCACTTGGAGCCTACCCACTGCACGCAGGGTCCCTCCTGCAGCCCCAGCTGCATCGCTGCAGATGGGCTCCTGGGAGTCGGTAGCAACACCAGGCCAGGCCAGCCCCTGGGAGCAGAGGCAGCAGGACGCTGAGGAGCATGGCCAGCAGGAAGGTGTCACGGTCTGCGGGGATCGGGGGAAGGGGGGCTGAGTCCTGAGCAGGTGCACCACCCCAGCTCCTGCCCACATGCTCCCCACTGGTGTACTTTCAGGCTGCACAGGGCCGCTGTCCGTGCTGCCACCAAAGCCTGGGTTGTCACAGAAGGGTGGAGCCCAGCCTGGAGCACAGTGGCAGTTATGGTTGCTATTGCAAACCTGCAGAGAAGAGAAGGGAAGGAGGGTCACGTGGGATTAGAACCCCAAGGTCACCCCGACTCCTCAGGCTCTCACCCCATGGCTGTGGCAGGCAGTCAGGCAGCGATGCAGCTCCTGGAAGGCGGTGTTCTCGCAGCGCCTACTCTGGCACACCTACGGGCGGTGCACCAGGCAGTGAGTGGGACACTGGCCTGCAGAATTCAAGTGGCAAGGAAGGGTCGGGTGGGCAGAGCTCACCATTCTAGGTCCACACTGGGTGCCTGGTTCTACCATGCCCAGGCCAAGCAGGTCCAGCTGGGCACCAGGGAGTGCCAGTGCTCCCCGACAGGTCACTTCATGGCCATCTAGGTGAACGGTGGAATCCACTGGCACCATGTGCTGTATGAGCAGGCTGGGCTTTCCGCCCTGGCACTGTAGCTTCCCACACAGGGCATCCCTGGGGAGGAAGCAGAGAGGAATCGACAGCTGCAGTACCCCTGTTCCCCAAACCCACTCCATAGCTTCTGCTCCCTCCACTTAGCTCCACTCCCTACCTCCCTGCGCAGGGCAGGAAGTGGCCCTTGCTGTCCTGGCCGCAGTTCCCATGGGCATCTCCCGCAGAGTTCACCACCTGGAAACAGGCCTCGGGGGCTGGATGGGAGCCTGAGGAAGAATGGGCTAGGCTGGGGGCAGCTCGGAGAGGGGCAGCGCTCATCGGGCCTCAGTTTCCCCTGCCCATCTTCCCCACAGTAGAAAACTGGCCCCACCAGAGGATGGGGAGCAGGGTGCAAGGGTGCTCATGTCCTCTCACCAGGCCCCCAGAGCTGCTGGCACTGCTGCTCCAGCGTGGGACATGCGCCATCCCAGCAGTAGCCACTGCCCCTGGCGCAGGGTGAGCCGTCCAGTAGGTAAACGTCTGGGGGACAGTGGGAGGAGATGCCCGTGCAGAACTCAGGGAGGTCACAGTCGCCCATGGCCTGGCGGCACAGCGCTCCAGCCGGCTTCAGCTGCGCAGGTGAAGGGTAGTGGGGAAAGCAGAGAGAGGCCGTGGGCAGTGAGAAGTCCACGTCGAGAGCGTGGCTCAGAGCTGGGGGAGCCAGGCCGACCCACGCCAGCACCCAACGGGGGAACCTGAGGGCACCAATTAACTAAGGCCAACAAACCGGCTCCCAAGCGGCCCGAAACCCTCACCCTGACCCTTTCATGCCCTCACCAGGCAGTGCATGCAGCAGTCCCCGTGGGCGCACTGGGCCCCCGGGCGCAGCGAGCAGTTGTGAGCAAAGCAGCAGAGGTCGCGGCACTCCTGGGACGAGAAAGGCAAGAAGTGACCAGGTGAGGGCGCAGCGCTCCAGACCTGGGCCAAGAGGGTGAGTGGGGGCCGGACGAGCCGATTTAACCTGGCCAGAGCCGCAGTCACACTCCTCGCCCGCCTCCACGAAGCCGTTCCCGCAGCGCGCGGGCAGCACGGGGAGTCCGGGGTCCGGGGCATTAGAGAGGCACGCGCCGCCCCCCTTGCGGAAGAAGGCGCGCAGCTGGCGGCGGCTGCAGGGGCTGAACACGCGCGGGAACGGGTGCCTACTGGCACGGGGAGGGCATTGAAAGTGGAGAGACAGTCCCCCAACCCCCGCGCTTCTCCGATACCCACCCCTGGGCTTGGCTACAGCCGCCAGATGCGCAGACACGCCTGAGCGATGGGAGGCTCGAATCCTCTAGAGGCAGAGCCCAGAGAGGGGAAGTGACCCTCGCAAAGTCACACAGCGAGCGGGACGGAGGACGGTGTGGCCCCAAGAGTGGGCAGCCCGGGACCCAAGGTGGAATCGCGACCCGACGGTGCGCCTCCGGGTGTAAGGCGTAACCTCGCCAGGTTACTCAGAAAATTATCTTCATACCGTTGAAAATCCACTTTGCCTGAGCTTCTTCCCTTTAAGCCTCATAAACCACCCTGAAGCGGACACTATGATCATTATCCCCATTCTACAGGAGAGGAAACTGAGGGACGACCAAAGAAACGCAGCGGAGGAAGTCCTCAGGACTAGCCGCCCCGCCGCAGCCCCGACCCCCCACGAGCGTACCCGGTGGCCGCAGCCATGACGCAGCCTCCGGACTCCGCCGCAGCCTCCACGCAGCAGCCGTCGAGGTCGTGGCTGAGGCCGAGGCTGTGGCCGATCTCATGGGCCATGGTGGCTGCGGCGCCAATGGGGAGCTCCGAGTGGTCCTGGGGGACCGTGGGAGGGCGGTCACTGCGGCCGTAGAGCCTACCGTGTCTCCCCTCGCCCCGCCCGCGGGGCTCACCGTGCTCACGCCTCCCGAGCTCTCAGCGCGGCACATGCCCTCGACGGGCGCCAGGCCCACTGTGGCGCCCTGGAAGGCGCGGCCCCTGGGGGCGGAACGCGGAGTGACCGGGCAGGGCCGGGAGGTGAGGCCGCCCCGCCCAGGACCCGAGTCCGGGTCAGAGGCACCCACGTGAGCAGCTGCGCGGAGTCGTGGGGCCGCTGCGCCCACAGCCTCCGGCGCCACTGCAGGAAGGCCCAGAGCGTGGCGTTGGCGTCCTGCGTGACGCGGCTGAGGTCCCGCTCGGTCCACACTTCCAGACCGGTCAGCACCACCTGAATGTCCAGAGTCCTGAGAAGCTGAGAGCGAAGCGGAGCTGAAGCCAGGACAGGGCGCCCCACCGCGCCGCTGCTCCTTCACGGGGGCGCCCTTTCTCTTCCCCGCACCCCACTAGCACCTGCCTGTCCTGCCGCCGCCACCCGCATCACCACTCTCTCCCCGCCCCCAACCTGGTCCACGTAGTTGGCGACTTCCAGGAGACGCTGTTTGGTGTGGTTCAAGTTTCGCTGCTGGGTCAAGAACTGGGAAGGCAGAAATCCCGGTGGCTTGAGGTGCTGAGCTGGCCCCATCACAGACCCCGCCAACCCCTGGGGTCTCTCCTCACCAGGGTGTGGTCTGCCACAATGTACAGTTCCAGGTACCTCCAGGTCCTGCGCGCTTCTCGCCTGTCCTGCAGAGGGGCAAATGGGGTCCCTGAGTGGAAGCTGCTGGGCTTGAATCCTAACCACCAACCCCAGCTCCCAGAAAGAAATTTAACATGTTTGCTGGAACTTGTTTCTTCAGACTCCAATAAAAATACTGGGACTTAAGGCCTGTGAATTCCTGTCTCTTTTGATTTGGAGAGCTATAGATACAGCATTCCCACTCCCATCCCCTGGATGCCCCTGACCCTGCTCTGGGGAGCCCCAGGAAGGCTGGCCATGCCCGCTTTGTCCCCAGGATCTCTGTGGCCACAGGCTCCTTTCCAGGTGAGCAGCTGCTCCATCCGGAAGATCTTGTGGGTTGAGAAGTCCTTGGAGCCCCGGGGTGGCCAGGGTCGCAGATAATAGCTGGCATTGCTGCTGAGGGTGATCAGGCCACTAGGGTGCAGAGAGGTAGGAGTGGGTGTGAGGGAGCTCTTTCCCCATCCCAGGCCCAGCCTCCTCTCCCAGAGCTCACCTCATCCCAGAGCAGGTGCAGAGGACTACCCAGGAGTTGGGGAAGCCCCTTACTCGCCCATGGTAGTAGCAATGATCCTAGGGAGGAAGGGGCCAGCCCCACATCTCAGCCAGGGCTAGAGCAAGAGGGGCAAGAGGGAGGGTGTGGTAGGGGCTGGCTCCAACCTTCCCTTAAGAATGCAAGGAGGAGTAGGGGTAGGAATGGTGGGGGGTACCTCTGGGGGTGCATCCCAGAGCCCATGGAAGCATCTCACCTTGTGATTGGGGGCCAGTACCACTGGCCGCCCATCTGGGCCGTAGTGGGTTTCTATGTATCCTGGGGCCAGCAGCCTGCTGAGAGGGGGTGTTACAGGGAGCATTGAATTTGGCTTCTTCCTGCTGCCTCCAGGATGTCTCCCAGCCTTCCTCCCTAAATGCTAATGGAGCAGCTTTATGAGTGAGGCACTCAGTGTGTCTTAGGGAAGGGACAGGAGCAATGGTGACTTGTTCAGATCAGAAACTCTTGGGGTAGAGGAAGACTTGGTGATGGTTTTGTTGTGGGAGGTGTGAGTATGGGAAGTGCCAGGGAGGATGCCAGGGAGGAGGAATGGGAATAGGGGAAGAGTTTGTGGTTCCCAGGGGACCTGCAGCAGGCAGCAGGATCCACAGGTCGGGAGGGGAGGAGTCAGGAGACACTGCCGAGGAATGGGACTTGGAGTTAGGGAAATGCGGCAACCTCCCCAGGTTCCCCTGCCTGCTGCCCTCCTTTGTTGGGCATCTGGTCAATCCTCTTGCCCCCACCTACCCTAGATCCTTGAAATGTTTTCCTCAGACTTCTAGACCCCACATACCTCCCATCTGTCCTTCAGTGATTGAAGCTCACCCACTGCCTCCAGAGAAAACAGAACCCCCACCTGCCCACGCTGCTTCCGCCCTCCCCGCTTTCTCCACACCCTACTCCGGTAATGATTTCATTTTCAGGCTTCATCTCAACAGGATCTTTCCCATGTGGACGGATCAATCATAAGTCAATATCTCTTCTTTAAAGAAAATCCTTTACCCCAACCTCACCTTGGCCTCATTACCTCCAGACCACCCCCTAATGATGGCTGCTTCCCACCTCCCGGGCATTCCACCACCTGCCCCAGCTCTGCCCCCCACCCTTGCTCCACACACACCCGCCACCCTAGGAGGTAGGTGATGTGACCACTCCATTGAAATGGTAGGGACGTTGGCCCCAGGGAAAATATGGTTGGGCATAGTGGAACTAGAGTTTGTTCCCAGTCCATCCAACTCCACGAGGGAGAATAAAGTACATGTCAAGTGCTCAGAACAGTGCCTGCAGTCATACAAGCACTCAGTAGGTAATATATATTGATAATACAGTCTGGGTGGTTTTAAGAGCCGGTGCTCCAACTGGGACAGCCACCCCACCCAGCCCAAGGCACCTTCCTGAGTACAGGTCTGCCTGTCCCTTCCCCAGCTCAAAATCTTTGGCTCTGGATGGTCCAGGACACTGAGCACCAAAATGGCCTTTTCTGTGATCTGACCCTCCTGGGACTCCCCAAATTCTTTCCCCCTGTTCCCCTCCCTGTAGATGGAGACCTTCCAGGCAAGTCAGACAAACTGCTGCCCCCAAGTGTAGCCACTGCATCTTCTTCTTTTTTCTTTTCTTTTCTTTTCCTTTTTTTCTTTTTTTGAGACAGAGGCTCACTCTGCCTAAGCTGGAGTGTGCAGTGGTGTGATCTTGGCTCACCACAACCTCTCGCTCCTGGGTTCAAGCAATTCTCCTGTCTCAGTCCCCTAAGTAGCTGGGATTACAGGCGCCGCCACCACGCCCGGTTAATTTTTTGTATTTTTAGTAGAGACGGGGTTTCACCATTTTGGCCAGGCTGGTCTCAAACTCCTGACCTCAGGTGAGCCACCTGCCTTGGCCTCCCAAAGCCACCGCATCTTTGTCCCTGCCCTTCACTTAGCCTGGAGTGCCGGCCTGTCTTTGGGATCCCTCTAGGATTTCTTTAGACTCAGCATATCTTGCAACTGTCCACTAGATGGTGCTCACTCATCTCCAGCAAGGAGCTGACAAGCCACTCCTGGGGTTGGGAGCATGGATGTGCCCCACAGCCGGGCTGACAGCCTCAGCCGTCCTCTTCAGCTTCCAGGGGGCCAGCCACAGGCCTGCGTGACCCTCCCTGTCATCTGCACCCTCTCTGGGGTCCTCTGCCCATCCAGCCACCCGCACAGATCCGTGTCAATCCCTGCCCCACAACACTGACCCCCTCCTCCCAGCCCTACCCCAGCCTGGCACTCACTGGTTCTTCTCCAGCTCAAGCAGGAGCTCCTGGCCTTCAGCCTCCAGGGCCACCAACCCCATGTCTGGCTTCAAGACCTGGGCAAGAAAGAGTGTGGGGCTGAGATGGTGGCCTCCAGGCCTCCTGCCTGTCAGAGAGCAGGTGGCCTGTGCAGCTGGCTGGGGAGGAAGTTCTTGAGGAGAACGTGGGCTGGGGGGTCAGCAGGACCCCCCACATACTATGGAGGGTGTGGAGGAGGTGAGAACATACAAAGATGTTCCCAAGCTCAGAATGTTTGCTGCCCTGACAACAGCCACTTGGAAGGGCATTGGTGCAGCCTGCCAGGCATGCCAATATCCTCCCTAGAGACCTGAGGTCCCAGAAAGGTGCCCCTCGCCTGGCCCGCCCTCTTCTTTCATGCCCAGAAGGGGCATCAAAAGCAGGGGAAGACAGAGGAGTGCTGAGGACATTGTGGGGGCATCAGGTAGCCAGGGCCAGGGCCTCCTCACAGCCTCTGCTACCTGAGGCTTGTTTCCAAATAAGCTGCTGCTCATTCCCTATAGAATTCAAACTTTACTCCCCCACTTCCAATTTTGGCAAACTGCTCCCTCTTCCAAAGTTTTCCTGGGCCTCCAGCAGTCCCTGTCCCCCCTGCTCCGACACCTGCTTCACTGGACCCACGAAGTTAAACATGGACGCCGTTCCAGCCAAGAGAACACACTGGCTCTCAGCTAGGTGTCAGGAGGCTGGCTTGGCCGGCCAGCCCTCTCTCCTTCCCCCACCCTCTTGGCATCTCCCACCCTGTGGGAACACCCCACTTTCCCCTTGTCCACTCAGCCTGGCTGGGGGCCCAGAGTTGGAGCCGGCCCAGGAGCTTCCTGGGAGGCTGCTGTGCCTTCGGAATGTTTAACGCCCGACTCCTTTTCTCCAAAAATGCACTGGGCTGGGGCCCTGTCCAAGGGTCTCAGAGTCTTTGGAGCGAGTTCTTCCTTTGCAAGTGGGGAGCAGATGGCCCTTGCCTCCCTGGCCACAGACCCCACAAGACCTCTGACATGAGCTCATGTGGCTGGAATGTCACTTGCTTTATTGGGGAAAGGTTTGCAGTGGGAGAAAGGCGGTGGCCCAGATGGAAGGCCATACTCGAGGTCCCCGTTCCTCTGCAGCCCCTGCTGTCTTTACTCTTGCCCTCCTGGTACCCTGCCCCTTGATATATACCCCGCTTCTTGAAATGTGAGTGTTTCCTGCCTGTTGGAGGGGATACCCAACCTCTACTCTGTCTTCTGTACCATCTTGGCAGGCTTCCTGGGGGCAAAGGCCCACAGTTATGGGGAGCAGGGTCCCTTTGGAGCTCTTCTCTTGGTCACAGCCCATGCCAGACAGACAGGAAGGCCCAGAGGCAGAGTGACCCCAGTGTGTGCCCAGCCTTCCCCTCCCGGGGATGGGGAGGGCAATCTCAAAGCTCAGACCAGTGCTGTGCTTGACCAGTGCAATGGGGGCCTTGTGGACCTAGGGGATCCCAGTGAGGGCCCTGGGTTGGGAGCTGCTAGGTCTCTGGGGGCCTCCCAGCCTTCATGATAATGCTCCCCTGCCTTCCCTCTTGCTGGGTTTGGACAGTAGGGCTGAAAATTCCAAACAAAGAGGGCTCTCTAAGTGGGGCAGGGGTGTAGCCAATGGTTTAAAATCGTTCAGACCTTAGTGGGTCTCAGGCTCCCAGCCTAAAGAGCTGTGTGACCACGGACAATTTCCCTGGGATTGTCTGGGATTCCGTTTGCCCATCTGTAAAATGGGCATATCAAGGGTACTGGCCTCTTAGTTTGTAGCACAGATATTACGGTACAAACAGATGGGGCATGGTTATTCTGGAAGCTTGTGAAGGGCGGGATTGGGAGGAGGCTGGGGCAGAGCATCCTGCAGAAGCACATAGCGTGGTCTCACATCTGGGGGCACCAGGAGAGTGACCACTGCCCCCCCACACCAGAAGTGGATTCCACAGGAGCCAGTGAGGCTGAAGGTTCAGGCCCTCAGTGGTGGGGCCCTGAGAGGGACAGCAGTGTGTCCACAGGGTCACATGTTCTGGTCAACTTTCGAAAGGTTTTCTTTTTGGTGCTTTTTTTTGTTTTTTAGGCTCCTGAAAAGCTTCAGGCCCCACAAACCCTGGACCCACTTCTGCCTGGTGGGGGTGGGGGTGGCCCAGATCATCCAGGGCGGGAGGGAAAGGGGGAGGTGGGGCGGAGAAAGCTGAAATGACTTCCATGTGTACGGACTCACGAGATCTAGATGTCCAATCCCCAGTGCCCTCTTCTGCCCACTCGGCAGGGAGGGGCCTACAGGAGCAGTGACTTGGTGGTTCTGGGGACCCCAGCAAAACTGGAAGCTGTAATGTGGAGGAGACAAAAGGGATGGGAGTTTCAGGGCCCCCGTGGAGGACGAGGTGACATGGCACTGACCAGCTCCTCCAGGCAGACGGCGCGCCAGGGTCGTCCATCCAGGACCCAGTGGGGGGTGACTGGCTGCCCAGGGATATGTCCTGGAGTGAAGACAGAGCACAGGGTGAGGGGGACCTGAGGAACACAGGGGCATGGGACAAAGCAGAGGGAGGGGGTTAGAGGACATCCCCAGGGAGGCACTGGAGGCCTTTCGGGGCAGACTCCATCTTCAACATGCGTGGGCTCAGCCTAGAGAAGGAGGGACACCCATGGGCATCCTTGGATCTGAGGAGCTACCAAGGAGGAGGAAAAGAGAAGGCTGGGAAAGGACAGCTCAGCTGGGGACACGGGAGTCCCCTGACCTTTGGTAGAGGGGCAGGCTTGGGGTCGGTGATCACAAGAAGCCAAGGCCGCCAGTGCAAAGGGGAAGGGAAGAGGGAGGCAGCCTCGGGTATTTTTAGATGGGCAGCGGATGCTTTCAGGGTGAGAGATCTATGAAGAGAGCACGCCTGTGCAGCCTCATCATCTGAGAAAAACAACAGCCAGATGTGGCCTTGTGAGGCCCACCTTGCCCGGAGCTCCCTCGGGGACTCCGTCCTCAGGCAGAGTTTTGGTACCCTGGCCCAGAAGGCCCCTCCTCATCTCTTCAAGGTGAGGGGAGGCTTCCGGACCGAGCCTTGGTGCTCCCTGGCAGGATGTGCCTAAGGGGGCTCTAGGAGGAATCCCAGAGCCAAACATTACTCAGAGGGCGCCTGGAATGCTCCCCTGGAATGCTTCCAGCCCCCCACCAGCCCCAACCACTCCCACAGGCCCATCCTGCAGGAGCCAGGCCCCAGGCACTCAGAGCCTGCAGCGGCCCTCCTTCCCTAGGTACCCAGTCCCAGCTCCCAGAACGGACAACCCCCGCCCCCACGCAGCCCTGGCCTCAGTCCTGCTGGGCTGATGGCTGCCTGTGGAAGTGACTCAGCTCCTGCTAGGCCACCCTAACTTCTTTTTACTCCTCCACCTTCTCTCCCAGACTCCAAGCATCAAAGACCCTTCCTCCAAGAAGCACTCCTTGATTGGATGAGTGAGTTGCCATCAGGCAAATGAGGACCAAGAGGAGTCTGCCACCTTGGAAAGGAGGCTAGAGGGGCCAGTGCAGGGAGGGCTCTGAGTGGATCTGGGGGAGGGGAAGGAGAAGGAGAGGAGGTCTCTCAGCCCAGAGAGCACTTAACTGAGAGTAGAGAACCAAGCTTTGCTGCTCCTAGGCCTCTAAGGGTTTGGGGAGGAGGTAGGGTGGGCTCAGGCACAGGTGTGTGGGTGCAGTGTGGGTATGGGTGCTCTCCACATGGCCTTGCACGCACATGCTGGCCACAGGCACCCTGACCCCAATGAGGGGGAGAGGGGCAGAGCTGGAGCTCCAGTGACTGGGTGAATGGGAGTGGACCCCGAGGGAGCCAGGTTGGTATTGGGCACATAGAGCCCCCCTCTACCAGGGGTCCCGTCGCCTCCCCTGGCCCCAGGATAGGGCTCAGAGGGGAGGGAGTAGTGGACCGCCTAGGACCCTCCCCTGGGGCCAGAACAGAGCAGACCCCTGTACCTGTTTGGTCCCCACACAGTGCTGTGGAAGCCATGGCCCAGGCTGCACAGCCCAGCCCAGCCCTGCATGCCTCCTCCTTGGTTGCCCCCCCTGTGCCCTGCCAGGCACTTGCTGTGCAGTACTGGCTAATCCTCCCACCCGCTTGCAGAGGTTGTTACCAGCCCCATCTTAACATCTTTGTTTGGAGGGAGTACGCTGAGGAGACAGTGCTGCCGTCTTCCCAGAGCACAACTAAACAGGCACCTTCTGTCTGGAGAGGCCCTTCTCTATCTCACCAAACAAGGCAACAATATAAACAACATGCACACTGCCCTGCCGCCCTGGGAGGAGGGACTAAGGGTGAGCAGGGCAGAGGCCACAGCTAGTTCTGCACCCTGAGAGCAAAGCAGGGACTCTGGGGGACTCTTGGGCATGGGGGCTTCCTGGAGGATGGAGCCCCGCTGAGTCCTAAAGGGTGGAGGTGCAGGAGCTGGTCACACGGTGGCCGGCGGATGGGGGTTGGGAGGTTGTGAGAGGGAGAATCCAGGCAGAGGGAGCTATGGGCTGGGGGCTGGGGGCTGGGCTGCCCCCGAGGGGGAGGGGGCCACGCCCTCCGCTTTGCCAGAGGAGCGGCAGCCGGGCAGTGTGGGCAAGTCCTGGCCCGAGGCCAGCCCAAGTACACTTGTGCGTCCCTGGGCAGGTCCCACGGAGACGCCCCCAAACCGTCCCCACGCCCTGACCTACTGGCCGTGTGGTCCCGGGGCTGTGCGACCCTCTGCGCGCTGACCCCGGCTCTGAGCAGAACCCATCCCCTCCACCACCACCACCTCGCCTCGCCTGCCCCTCAGGGCGCACCCCGCCCGGGTCCTCACCTTGAAGCACCCCGGCGCCCGGCACTGGCCAGAGCAGCAGCAGCAGTAGCAGCAGCAGGAACGGGGACCCCCGAGCTCTCCCGGGTCTCCAGCCCATAGCTGTGAGCTTCTCGGCCTCTAGGCTGTGGCTCGCAGCTGCGGCTCCGCCCGGGCTGGATCGCGGCCGACCCACGTCCCATGCAGCCCCAGGCCGCCGCCTTCCGACCTTCCCGCCCCCACCCGCTACGGCCCGCCCTCGCTCCCGCCTCCCCTCCCCGCCAACCCCGCTCGGAGCCTGGCCTGGGGCCCCGACGGCGTGCGCCCTGGGGGGGCCGGGACGCCACTCCAGGACCGCGGCCCCTCGAGGGGTGGAGCTGGGCGGAGAAGGGAATCCATGCGGCCTCGGGTGACCGGCCTGAGCCGTCCCTCCCCGTCGGTCTCAAAGGGCCTCTACTCCTGTGAGGGGTAGAGAACCGCTGGGAAGGTTCTATGAGGACCGCGGCGTGGTGGGGTGGGGCGATGGGCAAAGGCCGCCTGTCGCTGCTGAAGTCGGCCCTAGAAGCGCGATCTTCTGTGGTCTCCTGGGGCCAATCTCGGTGCCCTCCTCGCTACCCGTCCTGCCCTGAGGAGAACCTGGTGGAGGTTGAGTCAGGTCATCCACCTGCGCTGGGTGCCCCCAGGGATGGGAAGGTCCAGGCCACTGGCTGCGGCTGTCAGTGTTGCTGTCTCCGAACCACAGTGGCCGCCAGCCGCTGACCCCGGGGAGGAGGGAGCCAGTAGAGACGGAGGTCTTGGGGGCTTCATTGCTGGGCAAAGGCGGTGCAGCGGACAGAACAACCCTTTGTCCCTGGCGGTGGCCAGATGACAGAATTGTATAAAGCTACAGACTCCCAGACCTTGGAGACCTTTTTGGCCTCAGTAACACCTGTTTCATGTTTTAAAGTTTTGTTTTCCTACTCGGTGTAAATTTGGATGAGATGTTGACTTTTTTTTTTTTTTTTTTTTTTTTTTGAGATGGAGTCTCCCTCTGCCTCCAGGCTGGAGTGCAGTGGCACGATCTCAGCTCACTGCAATCTCTGACTTCCTGGTCCAAGCGATTCTCCGGCTCACTGAAAGCTCCGCCTCCCGAGTTCACACCATTCTCCTGTCTCAGCCTCCCAAGTAGCTGGGACTACAGGGGCCCGCCACCGCCATCCCCGGCTAATTTTTTTGTATTTTTAGTAGAGACGGGGATTCACCCTGTTAGCCAGGATGGTCTTGATCTCCTGACCTTGTGATCCGCCCGCCCCAGCCTCCCAAAGTGCTGGGATTACAGGTGTGAGCCACCGCGCCCGTCCAAGATGTTAACTTTTAAGCAATTTTTTTTTCTGTGACAGTTCCTCTCTTGTTACCCAGGCTGGAGTGCAATGGCACAATCTCGGCTCACTGCAACCTCCACCTCCCGGGTTCAAGTGGCTCTTCTGCCTCAGCCTCCCAAGTAGCTGGGATTACATGTATTTGCCACCACGCCCTGCTAATTTTGTATTTTTAGTAGAGACGGGGTTTCTCCATGTTGGTCAAGCTGGTCTCAAACTCCTGATCTCAGGTGATCTGCCCGCTTCGGCCTCCCAAAGTGCTGGGATTATAGGCGTGAGACACCGCATCCGGCCTACTTTTAAGCAAATCTATTTGTTTTTGAGAATTTGGAATGTAGTGATCTGATTAGTTCGAGCAGTGAGAGAAACCTACGTTCATATGTCTCAAAATCAAAAAGTACAGAAAGCATAGGGAAAGTCTTCGTGCTCTCAGCTCTCCTCCCCAACAGGAAACTAATATGATTAGTTTCTTTCATAGGCTTTTAGATTATTTTTGTGTATACTCAAGACAATACAGACTTTTTTTTCTCTTATTAACATTTTTCCGCACATTGATTTTTTGTTTTTGTTTGTTTTTTTTTTTTTTGGTCACTTAATACATCTTAGATATCAGTGCATTTAGAGGGCTCTTGTTGTTCTTATGAGTATTATTTAGAGACAGGGTCTCACTCTGTCACCCACACTAGAGGGCAGTGGCCTGATCATGCCTCACTGCAGCCTTAAATCCTGGGCTCAAGGAATCCTCCCACCTCAGCCTCCTGAGTAGCTAGAACTACAGGCACGCAGCACCAGGCCCAGCTAAAATTTTTAGTTTTTCTGTAGAGAGGGGGTCTCACTTTGTTTCCCAGGCTGGTCTCAAACTCTGGGTCTTGGCCGGGCACAGTGGCTCTTGTCTGTAATCCCAGCATTTTGGGAGGCCGACGCAGGCGGATCACTTGAGATTAGGAGTTTAAGACCAGCCTGGCCAACATGGTGAAACTCTATCTCTACTAAACATACAAAAATTAGTTAGGCATGGTGGTGAGCGCCTGTAGTTTCAGCTACTCGGGAGGCTTGAACTCAGAAGGTGGAGGTTGCAGTGAGCCAAGATAGTGCCATTGCACCCCAGCCTGGGCAACAAGAGTGAAACTCTGTCTCAAAAAATAAAAATAAAAAAGAACTCCTGAGCTTAAGTGATCCTCCTGCCTCAGCTTCTCAAATCATTGGAATTACAGGAGTGAGTCGCCACACCTGCCCAGCTATGAGATTACTACTTATTATTACTACTTTGGATTTTCAAATCAACTTCATTAAGGTGCAATTTACACATAATAAAATGCACTTATTTTAAGTGGCCAATAAGATGAATTTTGATAAGTGTATATACCTGCATAAGCATCACTATAACACAGACACATTCCCTCACCCGCAGAAAGAGCCCTGTGCCCTTGCAACCAAACTTCCCCACTCTCAACCCCAGACAACCACTGATCTGTTGTTCTCTGTCCATAGATAAATTTTGCCTGTTCTAGAATCTCATATAAATGGAATTATGTGGCATGTACTCTTCTGTGTCTGGCTTCCTTCCCTCTTTCCAATGTTTTTGAGATTCATTTACACTATTTTGCATATCAATAGTTTGTTCCTTCGTATTGCTGAATAGTGTTTCGTGGTTTGAGAGAACCACAGTTTCTCTACTCACCAGTGCAACGTAGGGTTATTTTCCAGTTTGGGGCTCTTATAATTGGAGCCATATTTACACGCAGAGAGAGAGGAAGAAAGAGGGAGAGAGAAATATTTATTATAGCAATTGGCTCACATGATTATGGAGGCCAAAATGTTCCAGGATCTGCCATCTGCAAGCTGGAGAACCAGGAAAGCCAGTGGTGTGATTCAGTTTGAGTCCAAAGGCCTGAGAACCAGGAGCACCAATATGGAGGTGACTTGAGCTCAGAACAAGTTGGGGACAGGAAAGCAGAGCAGCCCCCCAGAGCAGCCCCTCAGCGACACCTCTTGAGTAAAGCAAGGTTGAACACAGAGGGGCTGGCTTCAGTGTGGATGTCAGGTAGAGAAGGCAGCTCTAGGAGCTACTCTGGCATCCTTGCTTACTGGTGTTCTTACCTCGAACTGGTCAACTCCTACTTAAACTGCAGGCCATGGCTTTAATGTTCTGTCATTCAGAGGTTGTCCCTTACCCAAAGCCAGGTTAGCATCCCCTGAATGACACTTCTCCCTGCAACACGTTTCACAAGGCACTGTAGTCATCTACTTCCCTGTCTGTCTCCCCAAGCTCCTGAGCTCCATGTGGTCTGGGAATATGTGTGTTACTCACTTCCTAGCAGTCAGTGCTAATAACTGACTGTGGAGGGGGCGCAGTTGAAGAGCCACATGGGGATCAGAGTCTTCCTTACACAGTTGACACCTCCCAAACCCAGATGAGCTGTGTCCAAGTGCAGGTCAGAGGAGTTTTCTGCCGAAGTCTCTGAGCAAGGGTTTATTTACATTTTGAGGTTGTAGGGGAGGAGATGAGGCCGTCAAACCAAAGCTGAGGAAGAGGGATCCTAGGATGCACTGAGCAGCTCCGGGTGCGCCCAACAGCACCTGGGAAAGATGACTTCTCCACTAGCTTGTTGGCCTCACCCTCCAGAGGAGCATCGGAAAGTGTCCTGGGAAACAGGCAAACCAGTGAGCGTTAACCCTTCGAAGTACTTGGCATGGGTGACACCACCATCTGTAAACATGACTCCTCCCAAGGAATGATGCAGAACAGGATGTCTGAGGGAGGCACTCTGACTCCAGCCCTCAGAGATGGCCAGGGTGGCACCTTGAGATGACAGGCTGATGCTTGGGTGCCCCAGAAAAAATCTTGTGTATGAATGGGGGCCCCAAAGCCAAGGGTTCATCCCTGACAGCCTGGTGCATTTAGAGGGAAACTTTTTGTCCCTTGGCAAGGTGGGTGGAATTTCAGGTCCATAGGGCAAGGGTATTTTAACTTTAATAGATATTGTCAAACAGTTTTCCAAAGTCATTATACACACTCTGTGATTCTACTTATATAGAGTTCAAAAACAGGCAAATCAAATCTATGGTGTTCGAAGTCAAGATAGTAGTTACCCTTGTAGGGACTGCAACTGGTACAGGGTGTAAGCGGAGACTGTGGGATGGTCTGTTTCTTGATCTGGGTGTTTGCTTTTGGAAAAGTCCTTGAGTTGCATTTATAATGTGTGAACTTTTCTGTATGTTACACTTCAATTAAATGTACGAAAAGTCTCAGGAGGCCTCAGACCACTGGAAGCGAACACAACAAATCCCTCTGAGAACCCTGCGATCCAAGATGGACATATGTCCCCTTGGAAGTACACGGCAGCAGATGAAGACTCCCAAGCCACATATTCCCAGATCCCCCAGTAGCCGCAGCTTCAGCGGCTGCTTATAATCCTCCCCTCACCCTCTTCCCCAGACAGCCCCCAAACATCTGGCTGCATTTGGCTTGCTCTCTCCCTGTCCCACCTCTGGATTTAGTCCATGTTCTCCACTCTCCCCATTGTCAGCAATGTAGACAAGACAAATGCTTAGTTCACATGCCCACCTGCTGCATGCCATGCATGGGGCTGGTCATCGTGGGTGGCAAATGTGAGCAACACATGGAGCCTCAAGGAGCAGAAAGGGACATAAATCACTTCAGCATAAGGTAATTTGTGATAAATGTCATGTAACTTGCAGCCCCTGGCCCCCTCCTACAGATGGTGTCTAAGAATAAACCCCACTAACTTGAGACTCCTCTGTGTTCTAGCCCAGTTGTTTGGGTTGCAAGAAAGAGACTCACTCCAGTTGCGTCACAGGATGGAGTTTTATTGGGAGGACATTCTGAACAGGCTCCCAGCAAGAGTCTGCCAATGGAGCATGAAAATGAAAGGGCCTGGAATGAGGGAGGGTGCGGCCTCTGCTACACAAAGTTCACCTGGCCTCCAACTGCCTCCCAGCCTGTTAGCTCCTGTGCCAACTCCCACTTCTCTCTCTGTTTTTCAACCCAAATCCTAGAGCAGAGGGCTCTTAGCTCCTCCCACCATTTCCACCAGGCTGCGGGGGAGTCCCTAGCCCACTCAAGAGTTCTCTTCTCTTGGTCCCTGATTCGCAGGGGCATGTAAGTCCTTCTTGGTAACTCGTTCTCTTTAACAGCCCGACACAGGGCCTCCAGGAAAAGGACAGGAGTCCACTCAGCCATGGACGGGTATGCATCTGGAGCAGGAACAAGGATGCTGACGACATCTGTGTCTGCCCTCCACTCTTGTAAGTGCCAGTAAGGCAGTACCCAGCCACTGGGGGTACGGGTGGTGGTGGGGGTGGGGGGAATGAAGGCATCTCTTCTTTCAGGGGCCAAATCTGGCACAAGGATGTCTTCTTAGGCAACTCCACTGCCTGGCTCACTCTCTCCCTAGGAAAACATCAAACCTTTTTTATTTCCTCAGTCTTAGTGTGAGAGTGATCACCTCTTCCAGGAAGCCCATGACAAGAATGGCCAGTGGCACACCCAGGCCCTCAGTAGATGGGCACTGAGACGAAACATGGCCTGCTGATGGCATTCCCAACAATGTCAAAAGTCCCAGGGCTGAGCCCACAGTTGGGAGTCCTTTGGAAGTCCAATTCCAAATGTCCTCTGTACTCAAAATAAAAACTACATTTCCCAGTCTCCCTTGTAGCTTGGAGTAGCCATGTGACAATACTCCAGCCAATGGGAAGTGACTGGAAAAGTCCTGTGTAGCTTCTGGGTTGGGTTCACCATGGGCATGGGTGTGCTTCTACCTCCACTCTTCCCTCTTCTGGCTGGAGGGCACGTGGACAGAGCAGGACGATGGTGAGCCTCACAATCAAAGGCAACATTTTAGGGATAGATAAAAGGAAGATAGAAGGATCCTGAGCCCCATCATCTTAAACCATCGTAACAGCCAGACTAGCATGGGAGAGAAAAATAAAATTCTATCATGTTGAAGCCACTGTATTTGGTCTCTTTTTAGAGCAGGCTGACTGATACTCTACTGAATACAGAGTGCCTTGACTGAGCCTCTGAGGATGCTGTAATCCAATCAAAGTCCAGGGTGGCTTTCGAGGAGAAGGACGTGAAAGGGCAGGGCTTCCTTTGCGGGAGAAATGGAGAGAAGGGAGGAGATCCAGAGAAGAGAGAGTGAGAGAAGTGGTCATCATGATCGGCTCGGTGCTCTTCAGTGTCCTCCAGGGTCAACACTCTCCTGGGTAGACCTCTCACCACCCATTTTTGGGGGGGAGGCCAAGAGGCTTGGGGCCAGGTCATAAAAAGTCAGATGTCACAGAGCTGTTTTCATAGAGGCAGGCAGGACCCAATGCTGCCTCATTCACATTCATAGGCTGGAGTCATCACAGATGCTGGCCACCTTCTCCTCTGGAGGGCAGGTAACACCACTGGTCAGCCCAGGGGTGGGGCACACGATGAGGTCTCACATGTGGCTGCATCAGGATCAATGAACTTCCCATAGAGAAAACCCTGGTTACAGGAGGCCTCTGGGAGCCAGGGCAGGCTCCCAGGCCCCTAGCCTTAGGTAGGGTCCCAAGAGGATTGGTGGGAGTGTGCATGGCTGGAAGTGTGACTTGGAGCCCTGGCCCACCAGGTGAATCAGCTGCAGAAGGGACACACCACAGGGGAGGAGAAACTGACTTTCACTTCTGCCCAGGTGATGGGCAGGCTCGGGAGTGGGGAAGAGGCCTCAGATCAAAGGTGGGGGAGTCAGAACATGCGTCTTGGAAATGGAGGGGATGCTGCTAAGTCCAGAAAGTCTCCCCTAGTCCTCTAAGCCAGCCACCAGCAGACAGAGGGATTCTCTCTGCCCCAAGCAGAACAGGGCTCTCCTATCTCCCGAGGGGCTCCTGGTTCCCTGCATGCTCTCCCCAACCTCCCCTTGGTCCCAGGCACCATCCCATAAATGACAGCAGTCTGCAGATGCCAGTCGACACTGTGGGTTAGCTGGGTATTGTATCTGCCCGCGTGTGTTGAATGGATACCTGCGTGGTCTCTTTCTGAAAAGTCATCTCCACCGAATTCTCGCCCATGCTCTGCTTATAAACACGCCTCCTTCTGCAAGGCCCAGAGTAGACTCAGAGAGCCTCTCCCCTCCCCACCTGCTGCCCCCATTCCTCTCCCACTCCCCACAGGCTGGCTCCAGACCACCAGAGTGGGGTGGAGAGTGGGTGCTTCCTCTGTCTTCCTCCCTAGCCCTTGCTTAAGCACAGCCAGGGCAGAGAGGAGGAAAGAAGAAAACTACAGCAAGGAGGATTCAGGGGCAATTTTAGAAGGGATTCCCAATTTGGAGGGGCAGTCTGAGAAGTAGGCAGCCTGTGAACTTGATAGGAGGTCCTAAAGGACCTGGGGGAATTTGAGGGGAAGATGAGCTGGGCTGCCTTACCCCAATCTTCTGGCCCACCCCTGGCTCCTGACCTACCTCCAGGTGTAGCAGGCCCCCAGGCCCAACAGCAGGAGCAGGAGGCCCAGGAGCACTCCCAGGACCCAGAGCAGCTGCTGGAACTGGTGCAGGCGGTGCAGGGCTGGAACACAGAGGGGGACTCAGGGCAGCCACAGCTGCAGGCCCCCAGTGCTTCCTTCCAAGGGGACCCACCCAAGATGAAACCTTCTAACTTCTGCTTTATCTCTCCACACAAGGGAGCCCCTAGCAATCAGTTTAGAGTAGACAGGCAAGTTGTGCTGCAGCAGAAGGGATACAGGGAAGGAAGCCTTTGGGCCTAAGAACTGAGCTTTTGTGCAGAGTGGCCTGGGAGATGGAGCCCCCTCCCCTTACCTCTGACCCCAAAGTAGGTGGAGGTAGAGGCAGAGCCCAGAGCATTTGAGGCAGAACACACGTATTCCCCTTGGTCGCTGGGCCTCAGTGCCTCGATGTCCACCCTCAGGGCATTGGGGGAAGCCAGGACATGGATGTGTGGCTCTGCAGGGACACCCTGAGGCTGACTGGAGGCTACCAGTCGACTGCCAAGGTGGAGAGTCAGGCTGGCAAGGGGCTCGCTGTCCACTCGACAATCCAGGATGCCCCGGAGGCCACTCTCAGGCTCCACGAAGACCATCATGGTGGGCGTCTTGGGAGGGTCTGTGGGAGGAAGGGAGTGTGGTGATTGCAGAAAATGACCACAAATTCCTCCCCCCCTGCACCCATGCACAGTGACTGCTGCTCCTCCCATTAAGAGGCAGAACCTATTTCCTCAGTCCTTGAATCTGTGACTCAGTTTGACCAACTGAAGAAAGAAGTGACATTGTGCAACTTCAGAGCCAGACCTCAAGAGACCCTGCAGCTTCTGTTCTGCTTGTTGGAACACAACAACGTGGGAAGCCCAGGCCAGCCTGCTGGGCACATGTGGCCCAACCTGCAGCCACGAGTGTGCAGTAATCTGAGACCACTGGACAACTGCAGCCACATGAGGTGTGAACAACAGAAGAACTCCCCAGCTGAGCCAAGCCCACAGAATTGAGCAAATAACATGGCTTTTGTTTGAAACAGTAAGTTTTGGGGTGGCTTGTTATGTAGCAATAGCTGACTGACACAGTGTAGGCTTTGGTGAAGGCTGGAGTGGGAGACCAAGACTGATGAGGGTCTATTGTGTGCCAGACACTCAGCATGCTTTATTTCTTTTGGTTTTTTCTTTCTTTTTTTTCTTTCTTTTTTTCTTTTTTTTTTTTTTTTGAGACAGAGTCTCAGTCTGTCACCCAGGCTGGAGTGCGCTGTGGTGATCTTGGCTCACTGCAACCTCCACCTCCCAGGTTCAAGCGAGTCTCTTGCCTCAGCCTCCTGAATAGCTGGGATTACAGGTGTGTGCCATCATGCCGTGCTAATTTTTGTGTTTTTAGTAGAGACGGAGTTTCGCCATATTGACTAGGCTAGTCTCGAACTCCTGGCCTCAAGGGATCCACCCACATCAGCCTCTCAAAGTGCTGGGATTACAGGCATGAGCCCCCGTGCCCATCCATTTACTTCTTATACTACTTGCAAGATGAGGTGAATGATGTATTCCCCATTTTACAAGATCACACAACCAGACAGTGGGAGAGCCAGGATTCCAACCCAGAACTCAATATCCATGAAGTCTTCACTCTTGGCAGACAGAAGAGGAGGAAGAACTGAGGTGGGCGTGTGAGACGTGGGGAGACTAAGGCAGGGGAGGAGGTTCACACTCACAGAGCACACGGAGCATGACCGGAGTGGAGGCAGCAGCCCCAGTGGGGAGCTCAGCCAGGCAGTGGTACATCCCAGCTTGAGC
Organism: Rhinopithecus roxellana; assembly: GCF_007565055.1. Taxonomy (NCBI): domain Eukaryota; kingdom Metazoa; phylum Chordata; class Mammalia; order Primates; family Cercopithecidae; genus Rhinopithecus; species Rhinopithecus roxellana. Next base: position 99,900,894 of record NC_044561.1, on the reverse strand, counting down.
ACGAGCCACGTGGGTGAAGGCAAGAGTGGGCACAGGGTCCACATGCAGCCGCCGGTCATTCCAGAACCATGCAAAGGTGGAGTTGCCCATAGGCCCAGGGCCACCCAGGAGGCGGCAGCTGAGGTTCAGGGCAGCACCCTCAGGCACGTCCAGGCCAGGCTCCGCCACCACGCGCGCACCTGCGGGTGGAGGATAGATAGGTGGTTGGGGATCTGTAGGCCTCGGGGGCTGGAGCCTCTGGGTGGACCTCTGAGGGGCCTCTGCACATTGTGGGAAGGTCTCAGTCTGACTTGGGATTGGGCTTTCCAAAGTGGAACTGTGCCCCCTCCAGTGGGAGCTGTGCCTCCTCCATCAGATTAGGCTTCTCAAGGCAGGGCTTTCTCAGACTAGACGGCCCGCTCTAGTGAGAGCTCCAGCCCCTCTCATAGACTTGGACCTGACAGCATCAGAGACCCTCCTCCTCCCCATCTCCCACTCACCTTCTACCTGCAACCGCCCAGTGGTGCTGATTGAGCCCAGCAAGTTTTGGGCTGTGCAAACATAGGTGTCATCACCTGCAGGCACCTCTTGCACCTGCAGCCGTAGGGCATTTCGGGCCACCTGGACATGGCCTGTCCCTGATGCCAAGCTGTGGACCCCGCCGCTCGTGGCCAGCACCTTGCCATCATGAGATAGGGCCAGCTCAGCAGGTGGCTCACTGTCCACAGTGCACTGTATCACAGCCATGGATCTGGCCCTGGAGTCCCGGAAGGAGGACAGGACAGCGTCCTGAGGGGCATCTGTGGGCAGGCAGGGCACAGATGCGGGCCTTGCTTAGGCACCCTGCACTGTGCATTGCCCAGTTGCCTGGGGTTGGCCAGGCTGAAGCCTCTGGACCAATGGCCACTTCCTAGAAGTGACACCTTCCCAGGAGTCCTATGGGCAGAGTACTCCAGGCAGGGCTTATAGGACTGTCTCTTTCTCCAGCACCTATGTCCTCATTCCCCAACTGCCTATTCCTGGGCCCACTGCAGTCCTGTGCCCACTCCCACCAGAGCCCAGCACACCCTCTACCACCCTCCTCCTGGGCAGCCCTGGCCAAGGACCCCCTGCTCACAGAGGACTTGCAGGGCAGCAGGACGGGAGCTGCGGGTGCCCTGGGCATCCTGGGCCTGGCAAGAGTAGGCGCCTGCATGAGCTCGCGTGGCCACCGGGAATGACAGCGAGGCAGCTGGACCCTCCTGCAGCCAACGACCATTGTGGTACCAGGCATAGAGGGTGGGTGGGCGGGCAGCAGGGTCCTCACAAGTCACTGTGATGGGGGCACCTTCAGGCACGGTAGCCTCTGGAGCCAGGATCACCCGTACACCTGTACCAAGGAGGCCAGGATCAGCCAGACACCACAGTGGGTTTCCATCTCAGTGGGCTTGGCCTGGGCCCTGCCTCACCCTCCAGCTGCAGCTCCAGGGACGTGTTGGCCTGGCCCAGAGGGCTGCGGGCAGAGCAGCTGTAGAAACCCTCATCACTGGGCTGTGGCTCCCGCAGCTCCAGGCGCAGAGTGTTGGGGACAGAGGCTGCTGTTGAGGAGGCCAAGAGGCGACCGGCGTGGCTGAGGGCCAGTTGGGCAGGCGGGCGGCTGTCCACAGTGCACAGTACCAGGGCCATCTGCCCACCATGGCTCTCCAGGAAGTAGGTCAGGCGCAGGTTGCGGGGTGCATCTGCAGGGCATGAGAGGCTTACAAGGAGTCACAGGCGGCAGCCTGCAGGAGGCCAGTTTGCAGGTGGCATTCAAACTCAGGAGAGCCCAGGCTCCCCACCCCAATGGCTCCCAACCACCCAATCTGAGGCACTGCTCCTCTGCCCAGACAGGACTCACCCCAGTGCCCCCTACTCTAATGCTCCTTGCCCAGTGCTCCACTAGCTACTGGGTACCAAGTTCCCCACTGGACACCTGTGGGGTTCTGGCCATGCCCTGATCCCTGTGTGCTGCTGTCACACCTGCCAGCCCCACCCTGCATCCAGCCAGACTCACAGAGGACGTCCAAGGTGATAGGTCTGGAGAGGCGGGGTGCCTGACCAGGGGGGCCCACACCACAGCGGTAGGAGGTGGCATCCCTGACTGTGACGTTGGGCAGGGGGATGGAGCGGGCATCCAGGCGCTGCTGCCCATCCTGGTACCATGTGTAGGTGAGCTGGGCCGGGTGAGTGGTCCACACAAGGCAGGTCAGGTTCACCAGCTGCCCCTCCCGCACGGTGGTCCCGGGCCACACCTGCACATTCACAGCTGGGGAGAGGGAGAGCACAGGACACCAGCGAGGGTCTTGAGGCTGTGTACAGCAAGCCACCTGTCTCCATGTGGGTGAGCTGCCCTTACTGCTGGGGAGCCCCTTGGCCTCTGGGAGCCCCAGGTGGCCCACCTATAAATGGGGCTCAGAGGTCGAGCTTGGGAATCGCCCACTGGCTCCTGAGTGGTCCCCAGTGGAGTTCCGCAGAGTCCTGGAAGGCCCTGAGCCCCTCCCTGACCATGGCTGGGGGCAAATGGGGAGACCGCACACCTCCCCTCCCCTGCTGCACTTTCTCCTGAAATTCCCTCTTTAGTTTTATCCACTGGGCATGCATGTAAAATTTGGTGTTTAAAAAAGGTTCTCCCATGAAACTCAAGTCTGGAGTCCACCACCCTTAGGAAGGGTGGGAATGGGGATTATTTCTACGCCTCCAGGCTTCTAGAACCCTGTCCCACCTCCTCTCCTCTTTTAAAGAAGACACACACACACACACACACACACACACACTGACCTTGAGCGTTGAAGTCAGCTGAGGCCGAGGCCTGGCCCAGGGTGTTGGAGGCCTCACAGGTGTAGACACCCTCATCCTCCAGCATCGCCCCATGGATCTCCAGACGCAGTGTGTTGGGGGCCACAGCCGCCTGCAACCTGGGAGAGCTGCTTTCAGGTCCCCCCACACCATGTAGGGTGGAGGCCACAAGGCGGTCCCCATGGAGCAGCTGCAGCTGGGCCGGAGGGTCACTGTCGACACGGCACAGGAGGAGGCCCAGTCGCCCAGGGCCTGTGTCCATCAGGGTAGTGAGTGTGACCTGGCGTGGGGCATCTACACAGGGTGGGGAGTGGTCAGGACCCAGTCAGGGGGTCCCTCATCCAGGGCCCTGTCACATGACAGAGCCCAGGACCAGGGGACTGCATTCCTTCCCCAACACATAGACGAGATGAAAGTCCTTACAGGACACATGGAGGCTGACGGGTGCAGCTAGGCTTGTGGTGGCTGAGCCTGGGGCCTGTGCTTGGCAATGATAGGCCCCAGCTTGTGTCAAAGTTATGGCTGCAAAGCGGAGTGTGGCCGAGGTCGACTCCTGGAGGGGCTGGCCATCCCGATACCAACGATATGAGGTCCCCTCCGGGACTCCTGTGGGTACCTGGCAGCTCAGGACCACAGCCTGGCCCTCTTGGAGCTCAGGTGATGGTGACACCTGGACCCAGGCTCCTGCAGGGGAAAACCAAGAGCAGGTGAGGGCTCTCCACCACACCTCCCACAGTCTGGGACCATGTGCGTATCCACCTAGGACTACACAACCCAATTCCGTGAGATGGAGCCGCAGCCCCCTTCCAGACCACCACCAAGGCCCACTCAGCCCCATGCCTTGCCCCTCCTGCTCCCCACTCTCCTGCATAGGTTCCATGCTGGCATTTACCTCCCACCACCTGGTGGGATGGTTTTACTGTGTCAGTCATATTTCGCCTACCAAAGCATAAGCCTCATGGGCACTGGACTTGTGTGACCTGTGACCCCAGTTCCAGGCACCATGCCTGCATGTGTTAGCTCCTGACAAATGTTGGTTCAACCCATAAAGTACTGAAAAGGGAGGGATTTAGATCATCCTAGGGCCATTGTCCTAACTAGGAGCTGGACTCAGCATGGGTGACCGAGGGCTTGGAAGGGAATGTTAGCAGCTATGTGATCTTGAGCGCCCTCAACAGGCCGGCCCTGCATTCAGACTCCAGGCCACAAGAGCACAGGAACTGGGAACCAGGCAAAGGGCAGCTCCTCGGTGGCCCCTGGGTCTGAAGCAGGAGAACCCCAGGGTACAGGGAGTGAGATGGAGGGACAGCTGGAATGCTAAGCAAGAGCACAGACCACGCCTGAGACCACAGCCAGCAGGGTCATGCAACTGGGGAAAAGCTCCTAAAACTCGAACCTTCAATTTCTCCCTGCAAAATAGGTATGCTAAGTCAGAAAAGATACACAGAATCAAGGCTCAAAGTAAATGTCCCAAAATTGGTGCTGTCGGTCACCGTGGTGGAAGAAGCATGTGTGTTCCTTTGACCTTCGCATTATGGGTATTATCTTTCCTTTGTCCTGGTTTATTTGTTTAGGGAGAATTTTGTTTTGTTTTGTTTTTGTTTTTGTTTTAAGATGGAGTCTCACTCTGTCATCCAGGCCAGAGTGAAGTGCAATTTCAGCTCACTGCAACTTCCATCTCCCAGGTTCAAACGATTCTCCTGCCTTAGCCTCCCGAGTAACTGGGATGACAAATGCCCACCACCACACCTGGCTAATTTTTATAATTTTAGTACTGTGTTGGCCAGGCTGGTCTTGAACTCCTGACCTCAAGTGATCCGCCTGCCTCAGCCTCCCAAAGTGCTGGGATTACAGGCATGAGCCATGGTACCCAGCCTGAGGGAGGATTTTTATAGAGACTATATATACATGTATATACACACACACACACACACACGTATATGTGTATATAAATAAATATGAATATATTATGCATAAGAACACATAATGTATATTTGTATGTGTATATATCATACATAAACATATGTGCATAATATAAATATACATATTTATGAGAATGTTTACTATGTAACAAAATTTTATGATCACAAAGTAAGTTACTGCAGAAAGAGCTCCCACCAAGCAAGTCACCTTGTGAATTGCTACTGTCTCCTAGTGGCTGCTGCAGTTATTGCAGGTGAAAATATCTAGCTGGAGGCAAAGGGAGGCCTTCTGCTGGCAGGCTGGAAACTGCCCTTACCAGGACTGAAAAATACACATTTCTGCATAAAATTCACAAGACCCAGCCCAAAGTCTGACCAGAGTAGCCTCCAGGGCATCAGAGTCTACCATATCTTCAGAAGACTGACACTCACCTCGAACCTGGAAGAAGAGTGAGGTGTTGGCTGATCCAAGAACATTTGTGGCCTCACAGCGGTAGCTGCCAGAGTCCCCAAGGCCCAGTTCTCGGACCTCTAACTTCAGGGAGTTGGCCTCAGCTTTAGCCTGGAGCCGACCACGGGATGGGGCCTGGGGACTCAGGCTAGTGGCCAGGAGGTGCTCCCCATGGAACAGGGCCAGCCGGGCCAGGGGGCGGCTGTCCACAGTGCAGACAAACACAGCCATGTGGCCCTGGCCAATGTCTAGGAGGGCTGACAGCTCTGGAGGGTCCGGGGGATCTAGAGGAACAGAGTGAGCTGAGGCCACGCAGCCTAGCTCACCACATTTCAACTGCCACACTATGTCCCCCACCTCCTGCCACACACACAGCCTAAGCCACACTCTTTCCTCCCCAAACCCCAGCCCAACCCCTGGTTCTCCCCAGACCACCCCTCTACCCTCCAAGTCCCCAGGCTGCCCATGCTAGTCACCCACAGAGTACACTCAGGAGCACAGGAGTGGAGAGTTGGGCGCCAGCCTCGGTGAGGATGCGGCAGGTGTAAAGAGCAGCATCAGTTCTGGCCACGGGCAGCAGTGTTATGGTCTCCAGGGGACCCTGGGCCCACAGCACACCATTTCGGAACCAGGAGAAGTTGGCAGGGCTGCCGGCGGCTTCCCGGCTCACGTTGCAAGTCAGGTTGGCTTCTGTGCCCTCCTGAAGCGTGTGTGATGGTGCAATGACCAGGACAGTGGCTGGAGAGCAGGCAGCACAGGCTCACTGACCATCCCCTGCCCCCAGGAGTCAGAGGTCCAGCCACTCGTCTGGAAGGAACAGGAAGGAGGCCCCCTGGGGTGCCCACAGGATTAGGGAGAAAAGCAAGCCAGCTCACAGGGCAGCCTGGGAGAACTGGGCCCTGGGGACTGTGCGGGCCCTGGGCAGAGAGGGTTGCAGTACAGGGAAGGAGGACAAGGCAGCCCAACTGTCCCAGCTGGGGAGTCCTTCCTCAGAGACCAGCTGTGTACTGTGCCGCCTGTCCCCGGCCTGAACAGAGATCATGGGAAGGAGCAGCTTTGCTCTACCTGAACGTGGAGGAGGGCAGCGAGGGGCCCCCACAGCTGCACAGAGTGGTTTTGCCTGATTAGATCCTCCCGGGAGCAGAACAGTCCAGAACTCCAGCCCCTGTCCCCAGGCCGCCCATTCCCTGCCCAACTCACCCTGGCCATTGAAGGTGGCTGAGGCGGAGGCGTTGCCCAGGGCATTGCTGGCCTCACAGAGGTACAAGCCCTCCTCCTCCAGCAAAGGGTTGTGAATCTCCACGTGCAGCAAGTTGGGGCCTTTGGTGACCTTCATGCGTGGGGAACAGCCCCCACAGGTGCTGCAGCCACCCCCTGACGGCAGGGAAGTGGCCACAACACGGTCCTTGTGGAGCAGCTGCAGCCTGGCGGGGGGGTCGCTGTCCACACGGCACAAAAGGAGGCCTTGCCGTCCAGCCCTGGCCCCAGTGGCATCGAGGTCTAGCCTGGTGGTGAACGTTGGTTGGCGAGGGGGGTCTGCAGGGAGGAAGAACATGGGCACTCATCCCACGGTCGCTGCCAGGGCCCCACAAGCCTGGCTAGGCTCCCAGAATACATTGGACAAAGGCAGATCCCTAGGGCTGCCCCAGACAGCTGCGCAGACTGTGCCCTGCACAAGGGCAATCAGACCAGGGTGGGTGGAACTCAGCTCATGCTCCTCAAGCTAGGCTGTGCCCTGATGCTGACTGAGTCTTCCCAGAAGAAGAAGCACCGTTTTCTAGCTCAAACAAAGGTGCCGTATGGGCTGACTGCCACCTTGCGTTAAGTGCCTTGCGTAACTGCTGCTGAGCAGGGTGTCCACCTAGCAGTCGATGCCTTACCTGCACCCAATGCCTTACGCCTGCACCCAATGCCTTACCACGAGCCTCCCCTCAAGGTCTGCCCTGCAGCTTATCTCTGATCTCCAAGCCAGATCCTGTGATACTAGCGAATGCATAGAATGGCCTCTTCCTGAAGGCTTCTGGAGACAGGTGGCCAAAAGAGAGCCGTCAGCCGCGGCCCCCATGTGATCTCACTCAGACACCAGAAAACCTTGCAGAGGCAACTGCCCTCTGACAGTTCTGGGATGTGGCTCCGGCACATGCGTGGCAGGGGAAACCTCTGGAATCAGGCCCTTGGTCTCATATGGAGCCTCCCCGCTTGGCGGATGCAGAGGGGCCATCTGTCCCTGTGCTGAGGGGCTTTGCCTTGGTGTCTATGGGAGCCCAGCGCAGCCTGTGGGGCATGTGCACAGAGGAGTGTGGTGTCCCAGGGCTCACCCATGAGGACAGAGCATGGATGTGGTGCCCATACTTAGCTTGAGGCTGGGACAGAGAAACCCACAGGGCTGGGATTGGAGGGTAAAGACATGGAGAGGTAGAGAAGGCCCCAGCCTCATTTCCTAAACTTCAGTCCCAGGTAGAGAGGCCAATCGTGGCCAGGCCTGTGACCCAGGCCTCCTGATGTAAACCCTGGGGTGGGGCAGGGCAGGACAGGGTTGGGGGGCCTGGAGGAGGTGCAGTGGTTGGTGGGTCCCGGCAGGAGGCTGCAGCAGGTGGTGGCTGCTCACAGAGCACAGTGAGAACGGCTGGCGAAGAGGGGCCACTGGCACTGTGGCCGTCCCGGGCCCGGCAATGGTATGAGCCTGCGTCAGTGCTGGAGGCCGCGGGGAGCCGGAGGCTGCTGCTGGGGCCCTCGTGAAGCAGGGCTCCATTCAGGTACCAGGAGAAGCGGGCATCAGGCATGGGGCTCAGGCCGCTTCTGCAGCTCAGTGTCACTGCCTGTCCTTCCACCACCTCGGCTGCCGGGCTGATGAGTAGACGGGCGGCTGCAGGGAGAGGAAGAGGCTGGGAAGGGTCCCGCCTCTCCACCCCCCCACCATGCTGCCCTATATAAAAAGCCTTCCAGGGTTCTCCTTTCCCCCACACTACTGTAGGTAGCTCTGGGCTTTGTGGTGGATCAGGAGGGTTTGCCCTGGAATGCCAAATCAGATCTATTGGTAGTAGCTGGTTGCAGCGTGGTTGAAGATTCAGAGCCAGAGCCCAGACTTATGTCCAACACCTGGCTTGACTGGACATGGTAGCTCATGCCTGTAATCTTAGCACTTTGGGAGACTGAGGCAGAAGGATCGTTTGAGGCCAGGAGTTCCAGACCAGCCTGGGCAACACAGTGAGACTCCATTTCAAACAATTTTTTTTTTTTTTTTTTTTTTTTGAGACTGAGTCTCACTCTGTCTCCCAGGCTGGAGTTCTGTGGCATGATCCTGGTTCACTGCAACCTCTGCCTCCTGGGTTCAAGTGATTCTCCTGCCTCAGCCTCCCAAGTAGCTAGGATTACAGGAGTGCCACCACACTCAGCTAATGTTATACATTTAGTAGAGACAAGGTTTCACCATGTTAGCCAGGCTGATCTGGAACTCCTGACCTCTGGTGATCCACCCGCCTCAGCCTCCCAAAGTTCTGGGATTACAGGTGTGAGCCACTGTGGCCAGCTTTTTTGGATGGAGTCTTGCTCTGTCACCCAGGTTGGAGTTCTGTGGTGTGATCTCAGCTCACTACAACCACTGCCTCCCAGGTTCAAGCAATTCTCCTGCCTCAGCCTCCCTAGTAGCTGGGACCACAGGTGTATGCCACCACACCTGGCTAATTTTTGTGCTTTTAGTAGAGACAGGGTTTCACCATGTTGGCCAGGCTGATCTTGAGCTCCTGACCTTGGGTGATCCGCCTGCCTCGGCCTCCCAAAGTGCTGGGATTGCAGGCATGAGCCACCGTGCCTGCTCACAATTTTTTTTTTTTTATTAGCTGGGTGTGGTGACATGGGCCTGTGGTCTCAGCTACTTGGGAGGCTGAGATGGGAGGATGGCTTGAGCCCAGGAGTTTGAGGCTGCAGTGAGCCATGAACATACCATTGCCTAGGCAACAGAGAAACACCCTATCTCAAAAAACAAAAACAAAAATCTGGAATGTTGGAAGACCCTACTTTTCTTTCCTTTTTTTTTTTTAGACAGAGTCTCACTCGTGTCGTCCAAGCTGGAGTGCAGTGGCGCAATCTCGGCTAACTGCAACATCCGCCTCCCAGGTTCAAGCGATTCTCCTGCCTCAGCCTCCCAGGTAGCTGGGACTACAGGCACTCGCCACTATGTCCAGCTAATTTTTGTATTTTTAGTAGAGATGGGGTTTCACCATGTTGGCCAGGATGATCTCGATCTCTTGACCTTGTGATACACCCACCTCGACCTCCCAAAGCGCTGGGATAGGTGTGAGCCACTGCGCCCAGCCAGAAAACCCTACTTTTCTATCTGGCTTCCCACATCTGACTGCTAGCATAGACCCTGCTCCCAAAATTTCATAATTAAAAAATAATGAATGCTTCTGAGGGACTCTCCACGTTTAGAGTCAGTGTATACGCAAAGGAATGATGTGACCTGTTGTGTTTCCCTTTTTGCCTTGACTTTCAGGAAGCTCTGAGGTTGGGTCACTGCACAGCCCCTTTCATGTGACCTAGCCAGCTAGCTCAGTCCTGCAGTTGAGTCCACTAGACTTCTAGAAGGAACAGGCTGGAGCAAGCTCCTCCTCAGGCTCCCTCCACTCTCCCTGGCTGCCGGTGCCCATCTTACCATTGGCATGGAAGTCCAGGGTGGAGGTTGCATTTCCAAGGGAGTTGGTGGCTGAGCACTTGTACTCCCCACTGTCAGCTTCCTCCAGGTCTCGGATCTCCAGGCGCAGGGAGTTGGGACCAGAGGTACCACTGAAGCGTGGGCTGTGATCACTGTCCCCGGAGGTGGAGGCCAGGATATGACCCCTGTGTGACAGCACCAGTGTGGCCAGGGGCTCACTGACCACAGAGCAGTGAAGGATGCCCACAAGTCCCACCTGGGTCTCCAGGAAGGCTGTCAGGACTGGGGTGAGAGGCGGGTCTGTGTGGAGACGAGAGGCGGGCCTGTCACCCTCATTCCCTGGATACCCTGATACAACCCGTGACCTCTGCACCCCTTTGTCCCACAATGCCCTGGGAGAAGGGGGTGATCCCAAAGCGCTGAATACACTTTTGTCCTTGGCTGGGCTGGGCACATCACTCTGCTGTCCCAAGCAGTGCTCGAGGCCACCCTGCAAGTGGGGATAGGAGCCCCACTTCAAAGATGAGAAAACTAACAGAGAGATCTGGTGAGGGACAGCACCTTAGCCAGGTGACCAAAGTGAGCGTCATCAGCAATGGGACAAGCTGCCAGGGAGTGCCTCCTGACAGGGCAGAGCAGCACGTCCGTCTGCAGCCTCCCGCCAGAGGGCATGGTCTCAGGCCATTCAAGTCAGGCAAATGTGGAGTGAGGGACCCCCTCAGAACAGCAGGCCTGAACTCTGCAAGTTTCAATGTCAAGAACGACAAGGAAAGACTGAGGAACAGTCCCAGACTAACAGAGAATTAAGAGACACAACGACCCAATGCAGTGTGTGAACTGTGATTATATTCTGGACCAGAAAAAGGATAACTACAAAAGACAGTATTAGGTCCATTGGTAAAATGATTATAGCTTAGATAATAGTCTTCTATCAGCTGGGTGTGGTGGCTCACACCTGTAATCCCAGTACTTTGGGAGGCCGAGACAGGTGGATCACCTGAGGTCAGGAGTTCAAGACCATCCTGGCCAACATGGTGAAACTCTGTCTCTACAAAAACACAAAAATTAGCCAGGCAGGATGGTGGGTGCCTGTAATCCCAGCTACTTGGGAGGCTGAGGCAGGAGGAGAATCACTTGAGCCCCAGAGGTGGAGGTTGCAGTGAGGCAAGATCGCACCATTGCACTCCAGCCTGGGCAACAGAGCGAGACTCTATCTCAAAAAAAAAAAGTCTTCCATCAATGCTAAATTTCCTGATCATGATCATTGCATTGTGGTTATGTAAGAGAATGATCTTAGGAATTTAGCGGTAAAGAGCATCATGTCTGCAGCTACAAGAATATAAATATGTAGGTAGATACATACATAGATAACATATTCATATGTATATAGAGAGTGTGCATATATGTATATGTGCCCATGTCCACATAGAGTGGATGTGCATACGCACAAGTGCCCATATATGTACACATGTATATATGCAAGTCTATATCCATACATTTATATGTATGTATGTACGTGTGTGTGTGTCTGTGTAGACAGCAAGAAAGATAAAGCAAATGTGCCAAAATGTTAATAAATGGGAAATCTAGGTTAAAGGTATATAATCATTCTTTGTCTTTCTCTGCAACTTTTCATAAGTTTAAACTTCCAAATAAAAAGTTTTTATAAAACAGGAGGGAGGTCAAAACCTTGCCCAGGTGTGTAGAGCTGGGACGTGAGCTCAAGGCCACCTCCAGGTAAGTGGCCTTGAAGTTCCCATGCGCAGGACCCCAACCCTTCCTTGGGGCTCCACTGTCTGGCCCTGCTCTGACTGTGTCCAGTGCCACCCCACCCTGGCCACTTACGGTTGACTACCACGCCGACAGGGCCCGCGCGCTCGCTGCCGTGGGCGTTCTGCACCTCACAGAAGTAGAAGCCAGTATCAGCCCTAGTGACGGAATGCAGCCGGAGGATATGGGAGTGGGCGTCCTCCAGCGGGACATGGTTCTTGTACCAGCTGTAGTGGAGATCACTGGGCGCCTCGTTGGGTGTGTTGCAGCCTAGCGTCACTGTCTGGTTCTCCAGGATGGGACCTGCTGGGCTCACCTGGACCTCAGCCACTGCAAGGGCAGCACAGGGAGTGATGGGGGATCCTAGCCGACTTCCAGTCCCAGCCCCACACAGTCCCCAGGTCTCAGTTAATCAGCCTCAATCTCTGCACATCCTAAACCACCCGCCTGCCACTACAGTGGAGCCTCCCGGAGTGCTCTGCATCTGTTCGTCTGGCTCACCAGGACCCCCTGACACCCCACTCTTTGTGGGGGTATTGTCACCTGTCTCATGGTAAGGCAAGGCTGGGACTCCACACATGCATCCAGGAAGCACCGGGTTATGCCAGTTGCTGGCTCTGCCCTGCCCTGTCGCCTCTCGGTCCCTGAGGCCTGAGCCCCTCCCTATTCTCTGGCCAATACACAACCTTCCCAAGAACTCACTGAAGATGTGGAGGCTGATGGGTGGTGAGACCAAAGAGCCCACACCATTCTCAGCTTGGCAGGTGTAGACTCCAGCATCACTCCATGCTGCCTGGGGCAGGTGCAGCACACCAGTCTTGGTTTGGAGGCGCACCCCATCCTTAAGCCACTTAATGGAACTGACTGCAGGGTAGCTGCTGTTCACCTGGCAGGTGAGTGTGACCGGCTCACCTGGAAGGATGTTTCTCCCCGAGGGGCTGAGGAGGATCTTCACACCCTTGGGGGCATCTGAAAGGCACAGTGGGGGGTATCGGGTAAGGTGCTTGGGGAGGCAGGGGATGGCACACTTCTTCTTGTCCCCCTTTCAAAGCTCTGTCCTAAGGAAGTATGCCCAGATAAAAGAGCAGTCCCCTTCAGTCCCCACCCAGGGCATGCTCTGTCCGCCCATGTCCATCCCTTTCCTCCCCCCTGCGCCTGACGCATTCCTATGCCATTGAGAGCTGATCACGTGACACTTGGCCCAGCGTCCAGCCTACCCCACTAGCTGTAGTTTTCTGCTTCCCAATGCTGTCCATTCTCCCTCCTCTATTTGAGGCGAGCTCCACACACAGGGCCATGGGTACCCCACTGCTAGCATTAGTGGCCTGTGGAAGCTATTGGTAAGGGACCAACCACCTAGTGGGAGGGGGCCAAAGGCAGTATCAAACGAGCTCTGAAAATAGTTACCCAGTTTGTCAGGAGGCCAACAATGCAAATAAACTGCATTTCCTGAAATCTTGTTCCAAAGCCTCTCTCTGTGTATTCAAGTGTTTTATTCTTATTTTTTTAGAAACAGGGTCTGGCTCAGTCACCCAAGCTGGAGTGCAGAGGCACAATCATAGCTCACTGCAGCCTGAAACTCCTGGTCTCAAGTGATCCTCCTGCCTCAGGCTCCCAAGGAGCTGGGACTACAGGTGTAAACCACCATATCCGGCTAATTTTTGTTTTTTAATTTTTTGTAGAGACAGGGTCTCACTATGTTGCCCAGGCTGGTCTCGAACTCCTTGCCTCAAGCCATTCTTCACCTTGGCCTCCCAAAGCACTGGGGTTACAGGTGTGAGCCACTGTATCCGGTCTCAAGTGTTTAATATGTGCCAGACACTCTTCTAAATACCTTACCTGGGTCATCTCCTTTATTTGCTTTTTGTTGTTGTTGTTGTTTTGAGACATAGTCTCGCTCTGTCACCTAGGCTGGAGGGCAGTGGCATAATCACGACTCAATGCAACTCCACCTCCTGGGTTCAAGCAATCCTCCTGCCTCAGCCTCCCTAGTAACTGGGATGACAGGCACGCGCCATCACACCTGGCTAATTTTTATATTTTTACTAGAGACGGGGTTTCACCATGTTGGCCAAGCTGGTCTTGAACCCCTGGCCTCAAGTGATTCACCTGCCTCGGCCTCCCAAAGTGATGGGATTACAGGCGTGAGCCACCGCGCCCAGCCCATCTCCTTTAATTTTTATCATAAATCTATGAGACAGGAACCATCTATTGTTATCTTCACCATAGACATGAGAAAACAGAGGCTCTGGGAGGCAAGGAACTTGCCTGAAGTTTTTACAGCTAGTGGGTGGGTGGAGCCAGCAGCCAGATGCCTGTGAGCAGCGATTGTCCTAGAATAGGCTGCCCCATTTGAGATGGAAGATGCATAACCAATGGAAACCCGGGCTTTCTCCCCACTGACTCATAGCCGTGCCTGCGTGACACCCTGGTCCCCATTGTCATGAACAGGCTTAAGGCAGGAAAGGGATAAACCCTACCTGCGCAGCATCCTCCAGCGCGGGGGAAATCCCAGGATGCTTGCTGCCAACCCTGAAGCTGTGTGGGAGCTCCTGTTCCCCAACCCTTTGTGTCTCCCTTTCTCTGCCCAACCTGGCCTCAAGGACAAGCCCCTTTGAAGCAGTAGGAGGTGGAAGGGAACCATTTAACGAAGCCCTCGGGGCTCAGCAGTGTCTCTCCACTTGCCCTACCCTGGAGGCCCAGGTGCAGCCTGGTTTTGTGTCAGGAGCAAAGGTTCCGTTTCTGTGGGCTGAAGAGGGGCTGGGTTTTGTCAGGGAGCCACAGATGTGCTCAGCCACAAGGGTGTGTCCCCAGACAACTCACACTTCACTTGGAGGTGAATCTCGCTGTGGGCCCTATGATTGGCCACGGAGAGCTGGCAGCGCAGGATCCGGCCGTGGTCCTGCCAGGACATGGCCATGTGGAGGGTCTCCAGCTGGCTGACGCCGGTGGGCTCAAACTTCTGGCTGTTGAAAGTGACAGAGCGAGCAGGGTCCTGGCCTTGCCATTGCAGTCTGACCTGCTCCTGCAGGCATGCGTAGGGGGTGGAACAGTTGAAGTCCACCTCTGTGCCCTCGAGAAGCTCCACCGGGGAGGCGATGGTGGGAACCCTGGGCTCCTCTGAGGACACAGACAGCAGTGCTCAGGACCCCCTTTCACCACCCCTGAGATCCCTTGCCCTGGAAACCCCAGCTGAGGAGAGAGCCCTGGGGAGGCGGCTTTTAGGGGAAGGAAAGGAAAGGCGCTTTCTACTCCAGCCCCACTTGGGTGAAAACAAGGGAGAACCAGGCCTGGGCCTACACCGGGGCTGGAACGGAGGCTGAGACTGGCTGGGGTTAGAGTCAGCACAAGGGCTGGGGCTGAGAGCCAAGGGGTCCAGAAGCAGCTTGGGAATCCCTCCCGGGGAGCAGCCAGGCCACCCCACTTATCACCTGTCACTGTGACCAAGGTGCCTTTCACATCTGACCAGCGGTTGACCTCACTGATCTCGAAGCGGAAGTTGTAGGAGCCAGAGTCCTCGGGCTGTAGGTCCTTCAGCAGCAGGTTGCACACTTTGTGCTCAGGGTTCCCCACAAACTCGGCACGGCCGCGGAAGTGGGCCTCCACCAGCTTGGGGTCCGCTGAGTGGCTTGCCACCTGCCGCCGGCCCGAGTAGTCGTAATACCAGATGGTCGTGATGCCATCAGGCACCTCCACGTCGGCAGGGAAGCTGAAGATGCAGGGGATAAGCAGGCAAGACCCCTTCACACCCTGTACGTCCTGGGGACTGGAGACGCCCCATGAGGCCTGGCCTGGAGGAAGAATAGCAGGGGGACAGAGAGGAGGGTGATACAGAGCCCAGAGAACTGCCCCAGGGAAGGTGCTCCAGATGGGCTCCCAAACTCTGCCCTACCCCAAGAAATGCACACTTAGAGCAGCCCTTCTTAGTGCCCCTGGGGTCAGTCCACTGCCCAAGGCTGCTCAGAGGTTTGGTAGGGTGGCTCCAAGACAGATCATAGCTTCCTGCCCGGCTCCCGGCCATTGCCCTACTGGGTTCTCCCTTGACCTCAGCAACCAAACCTGTGACCCAGGCATAGTCTAATCTGCCAAGGGCTGGACTTATGAAGGCTGGGGCCTGGAAGACAGGCACTAGGCCCGCAAAGCTTACCTGGTGGGAAGAATGAGGCCAGTAGGAGAAGCTCGGGCAAGAAGCCCATAGCAGGTTCTTGTGTTGTTCCTGTTGCCTAAGAGGGTGGTGCACACCGCACTGGCTGGGCACACAGGGGCCTCCAGGGACACCTCTGGGCACTTCAGCCCCAGCACCTGCTGGGAGTCCAAGCCTGTGTCCCCACCTCCTCTGCTGGCCAACTCAACAAGAGAGCAGGGCTCTTAAGGACCTCTGAGTCAGCCACCAGCAGAGAGCCAGGAGGCCACGTTCCCAGCTCAGGCTGTGCCCAGGAATGCCCTCACTTGGTGGCCTGCCTCAGAAAAGCCTCTGTGTCCCTTGGCCCTACCCCAAGTTCTGCTTTCCCAGCCCCTCAAGGATACCACCCTAAGGCAGATGAACAGCTGTTTCTCCCTCTTCCCCACTTCCCTGCCCCCTCCCCACCACCCAAACCAACAGGAACTGGAGCTCAGAGATGCCCAGTGACTCACTCCAAGACACCCAGCCAGAAAGATGGTTTCTTCCCGAGGCTTGTCTCCTACCACCTGCCTTACTAACTATAGGCCATAATGGGGCTTTACTGAACTTGCCAAAGTGCTGCCTTTAATAGTCACTCCCCTGCTCAAAAACCTTCTGTGGCTCCCCATTGCCTGTGAGATGTGAAAGGTCCTCATTTCCTGCCCCCAGCTCTGTCCCCATTCCCTGCTCTCCACAGACCCATTCTGGGGGCAGTTCTGCCTGCTCACGGGCTCCCTAGCTGCCCAGCTCTATCTCCACCACAAATAATCTTTGCCTACTGAAACCTTAATCAACCTTCAAGGTGCAGCATGAATTTGACTTCCAGCTGGAACTTCTCCTTTGAGGTTCCTGTAGCTACCCCAGAGCTATCTCTGTCCTTGCCTTGTTTTTTACAGCATGTGAGAGCCCATTTCTCAGGACCTAGAACTGAAGATATGTGCCCCATAGCAGTGCAGAGCCCACCAGGCATTCAGCAAACCCCTCAGTGACTAAGAGAGGGGTGAGGTCTTTAGGGGTTCAGAGTTGAGGTTCAGAGTTGGAGTGGGGAGGTGCAGGGCAAGTCTAGGTTTGACAGGCAGCGTGAGAGCCCTGTGGAACACATACCCCACAAACATGAGCTCGATGTGTGCTGAGTGTACCATATCCAAAAAGGCAGGCCCTCAACCATGGAGTGTCCCTGGTCAGGGAGTGTCTAAGGGGTACCACAGACCTGAGTCCAAAAGGAAGAGATGCCAGAAACATATATAAGTAAAACTATAAAACTCTCAGAAGAAAACATAGGTGAAAATCTTCATGACCTTGGATTAGGCAATGCTTTCTTAAGTATGAAATTAAAAGCACAGAAAAAAAAATAGGTAAGTTGGACTTCATCAAAATTTAAAACTTGGCCAGACACAGTGGCTCATGCCTGTGAACCCAACACTTTAGGAGGCTGTTCACAAACAAACAAAGCAACACAGAAAATAATAAATATTGGTGAGGATGTGGAGAAATTAAAATTCTTGTGTATTGTTGGTGGGAATATAAAATGGTTCAATCACTGGGGAAAACAATTTGGTCATTCCTCAAAATGTCAACATAGAATTACCATATGATCCAGCAATTCCACTCCTAAGTATATACCCAAAAGTACTAAAAACAGGGACTCTAACAGAGTACACCAATGTTCACAGCAGCACTATTCCACTAAAAGATGGAAACAGGTCAAATGTCCATCAATGAATGGATGTGGATAAACAAACTGTGGTATGTACATACAATGGAATATCAATTGGCCATAAGAAGGAATAAATTCTAACATATGTGAACCTTAAAAACATTATGCTCAGTGAAATCAGCCATACACAAAAGGGCAAATATTGTAGGGTTCTAATTACATAAAATATCTAGACTAGGTACATTCAGAGACTGAAAGTAGGATAGAGGTAACCAGGGGCTGCGGGGAGGGGGAGTTAATGTTTAATGATTGCTGAGTCTCTCAGATAATGAAAAAGTTCAGGAAATAGACAGTGGTGATGGTTATACAATATTGCAAACGTACTTAATGTCATGGGTTGTACACTTAAAAACAGTTAAAACAGTAAATTTTATATTATGTATATTTCACCACATACACACCCATGTTGCCAACTTTGCAGTCCTCCCTGGTCCTAAATGCTGACTTGGCCAAGTGAACGGGGAGGCTGGAAGTGGGGACAGGAAACTCATGACCTCCCAGCCCCCAGCCTATCCGCCTCAGGGGCTGGGCTCAGCAGATTCCTATGACTACCAGGGGGCACACCTGGGAAGGGGCTGAGCCGAGGCCCAGGGCCGGTCAGGCTGACCAGGCGGGACTTAGCGCACTGCAGAAGGCAGAAGGTGCTTCGGCAGGGAGCACAGTACAGGGCGGGATTGGGACAGGAAGGATGCCTCTCCCCAGGGACCCAGCCCTCTCATGGGCTGCTGGAGTAGGACCGGTCTGGCCATTTGTGGAGGCCCAAGGGCTCGTCTCCAGTTCTCCGGGAAGCCCTAGGCCTCCTCCCCTTCTGGGAAGATGCACCCCCAGCCTCCACACCTGGTTCTTGGCCACTAGAGAATGGTGTAGCTGGGGGCTGGGGCCTGGACACCTCCCCGTGAAGAAAAGCAGCCTGCTGGGCACACTGAGGGTCAGATGTGTCCCTGGCCACAGGGGATGTCAGGGTCAGCTCTACTATGGCCAGGGCAGCTATCTTGTCCCAGCTCCCCTGTTCCTCCCATTTGGGGTCCCGAAAAGTGCAACGTGAACCTGATGGAAGAATGGTGGGGTTATGGACACAGTGACCCTGGAATAGGGTGCAGGGGAGGACCCTTTCCAGGACTACTACAATCACATCATGTAGAGGCCACCTATGCTTAGCCCGGCCCCAACCTCAAAGGGGCCAGCCCCACCAGAGTCCAGCCTATTGGTTCAGCCTGTTCCACCACAAAGACCAGCTTCAGCCCAGATAACTGTTCTGGAAAGAGAAAGAGCAGGGACAGCCCAGAAAGGAGACCTCTGTCCCGGTTTGAAACCCTGGAGTTGAGGGGACATTGCCCACCCTGCGCCTCCCCCTGTCCCCCTCCCCCTGCCCCCTGCACCTGCCCCCTGCCCAACAAGTTGGGTTGCAGCTGTGGCCTAGTGAGTACCCAGCGTCCCCTGGTGGTCGAGGCAGGATTGCAGGTCCCGGGGAAGGGAGCGGCATGCTAGGAACAGGGAGCTAGTGGCTCTGCAGCCCTGAACGATCTTGGGTGACTCTTTTGGAAATCATTGTCCCCCAGACAGAAGTTCCTGAGGTTCATCCTTGGGTCTCCAAGTCTTGGGTGCTCTGAAGACAGGATTCTAAATCCCCCCTCCTAGTATTGGTATATGTTGCATCAGCATGCCTTGGGCTGGCCTGGTACACAGTGGGCACTCACGTTTGCTGCCTGTTTGAGACCAAGTGCCTCAGGAGGTCTTGGAGGGTGGGCTGGGGCCCCAGGTTCCTGACCTCTGATTCCAGAGGCCAAGTTCAGCTGGGGAAGAAAGGGCAGAGGCAGTTTCCCTTTGGACAGCTAGGCCCTGGCGTAGGATTCAGTTTCTGTTTCCTGACACCAAGGCTTCTCCCCAACTTCCCCATTGGGCTAAAGAAAGAAGGGCACAGGGTGACAAGGCCAGCTGGAGGTTGCTGGTCCACAGATAGGGAGTCAGGGTACAGATGGGCAATTCCTGGAGCAGATTACGGTCAAAATAGTGGAAATCCCCAATCACAGGCCAAATGTTTGATTATCAGAGCCATAGAATCCATAATGAATGTCTATTGGCTTTGACATGGGCAGTAGAAATTTCACACTTCATTCCTTAGTCTGGCTGTGAATACTACTGGCTGGAGTGCCCACTCTCCGAACTGTGCTGGACAGCACCAGAAGCCCTCCCGTAGACCGACAACGTGGTGATGGATGAAGTGGAATGGGGCTGGGGTTAGAGTAAGGAGAGATTATCATTGGGCAAGGCTGGGGCTGAGGTCAGGGTGATGGTCAGGTTGGAATTTTGGAAGCAAATTAAGGCTGGGATTGGGGTGGACATTGAGGTTGAGTGATGGGTGGGGGTAAGGGTGAAGGTTGGATTTGGTTGCAGGTGATGGTTAAGATATGGTGGAGGCTGGGTTGAGATGAGGATGATAGAGTTGGAGTTGCAGTTAGGGTTGGGATGATGGATAGTTGGAATTGGATGAGATGAGTAAATGGTTGGGGTTGGGTGCAAGTGAGGTGAGGGTGAGGTAAGGTTGGAATAGGGGCTGGGGCTGGGGCTAAGGCAGGGTCAGCGGAGGATGATGGTCTGGGATTGGGATTCTGGTTGGAAGGATTTGGGGTGGTGGAAGGGTTTCAGTTGAGTCTAGCTTTGATTAGTGCCTTGGGCTTGGGTTGGTTTGGGATCTGCCACTCACACCCAGATGGACTCGCCCCACCCCTGCCCCTATCCCGCTCAGACAGTTTCAGCCCAGCCCTGCTCCTAATGCTCCACTCACCCTCCGGGCCCAGAGACCAGGGACAGGGGTACCTGCTCCACAGGAGGAAGTGGCTGCGGGGGTGCTGGACTTGCGGAGAGGAGAACAGGAAGGCCGGGCAGAAGCTCCTGGTGCAGCTGGCTCCCCAGGGCTCTGCCGGCTCAAGAGAGAAGGATCCCGTCTCGGGGGCGGCTTCCTCTTTCCCAAAGCCTCAGCTCTACTGTCCAGCCCGGAGGCTGGTCAGGGAGGCATCTGCAGGCCTTGCACAATGCCAAAACGGGAAAGACCTCCATAGGGGAAGGCCCTCGGCAAGGCCAGGGACTTAGGGACTCGAGCAAGCAGAAGTGGGACCACTGCGACGCTGGAGCCTCCCCAGGCAAAGTGAGAAATGGGGTGAGGGGCTCCCATTCACCAGCCAAGTCCACACCCCACTCTCTCTGAGCCCCCTAGGGAGGCTGGGGGAGGTGGAAGGGGGCTTCCTGCAAACAGCTCCTCCCTGACACCTGAGAGGGAGGCACGCGCAGCCTGGGGTGGGGACACACTACACGATGCCGTGACCAAGGCAGTTATTCTCCAAGCCATTTGGGAGCCTCGCTGTACCACTGGGTACCCTTAAGGGCCCCCAAGAGGCAGTCCCTTGTTGTGGGGGACATAGGGCCCCAATGTCCAGGACACTCCTCAGGTTTTCTCTTCCCCCGCTTACTGTCCTGTACATTTTTTGGTTTTTGGTTTCTTGTTGTTGGCTTTGTTTTGTTTTGGTTTTGCTTTTGAGATGGAGTCTCGCTCTGTCGTCCAGGCTGGAGTGTAGTGGCACGATCTCGGCTCACAGCAACATCCACCTCCCGAGTTCAAGCGATCCTCCTGCCTCAGCCTCCCGAGTAGCTGGGATTACAGGCATGAACCACCACATCCAGCTAATTTTTGTATTTTTGTATGTTGTCCAGGTTGGTCTTGAACTCCTGACCTCAAGTAATCTGCCTGCCTCAGCCTCCCAAAGTGCTGGGATTACAGAGGTGAGCCACTGCACCTGGCCACTATCCTATATCTTCACCCCTACCTTGGGACAGTACAGGAAAGGAAAGCCCCCGCCACAGCTAGTTACTGTTACATTACTGCAGCCCATCTTATTGAGGGGCTACTTTGTGCAGGCACTTGACATGTGAAGCAGATGTTAATTACTCCAAACAATCCCAGATATAAGCAACAAGACTTTTTTTTTTTTTTTTTTTTTTTGAGACAGTGTCTCACTCTGTTGCCCAGGCTGGGGTGTCCTGGTGCAATCTTGGCTCACTTTGGCTCACTGCAGCTTCAAAATTCTAGGCTTGAGCAATCCTCCTACCCCACCCTCCTGAAAAGCTGGGACTACAGGCGCTTGCCACTATGCCCGGCTAATTTTTTAAATTATTTTGTAGAGACAGAGTCTCCCTATGTTCCCACGCTGGTCTCAAACACCTGGGCTCAAGTGATCCTCCCACCCCGACCTCCCAAAGTGCTGGAACTACAGGTGTAAGCCACCACTCCTGGCCATTTTTAAAAAATATTTCACAACTCAAACTTAATTCAACTCAGTCCCTCTCTACCTGTACTGGCGAGGAGCTGGCCACAGCAAATTAGGCCCCTATACCCTGAGGGCAAGGCCAAATGTGCACGTACAAAAGGATGTGAAACCCTGAATTAGGGTGGATCCAGAATCTCAGGCCATGGTGCCCCAAAGCAGATGTCTGGTGACATTCTACCCTGAAATGCTCAGGCTCCAGAGATATTAGGTCTCTTTCACTCTGTTCCTCTTTATAGCCCCTGTGTCCACTGCTATGCTTGGGCCATTTCCTCTTTTGACCAAAACACAAAGGGTTCATCCCAGTACTTCCTCCCTCAACAGCTGGTACAGAGACCCCCAGCTCTAGGCCTGTGGGGTTGTGACACATAGGTACTGATTCTTCAGTCCACTGGGACTGTATACATGGCTTGGCTGCATGCTGGGAAAGCATCCCTTGACTTTGACTTTAGCCATATGACTTGCTCTGGCCAGTGGATGTGCATGGACATGACTCAAGCTAAGTCTTGAAACGTACTTAAGCGGTTGGCCTCCCCTGAATTTCTGTCATTGCCAGGCAAGAGGCAGGCTCCAACTGACCTGCTGGTCCAAAGAGGATGACGAACACATGCACATGACCTGAATCAGACCCATGGTTTGAAACAAAACTCAGCTGAGCCCAGCCTATGTCCACCAGACCCCAGCCAACCTATGGATGCATCAGTTTATTGCTGGATGCTGCTGAGAATTCTGTGGCTACATTAGCAACATGATACAAGTCCCAGAACAACACACCCAGAACTTGCTTACCTTTCCTTAGGGTGAGGAGAACAAAGACTTACCTACCTTGATTAGTCAGGGAGCATTGCTTCCTGTCATTTCCTTGAGTATACAGCAGCCTAAGTAAACAAATAAAAATAGGTAGACTGGGCACGGTGGCTCATGCCTGTGATCTCAGCACTTTGGGAGGCCGAGGTGGGCAGATCGCTGGAGGCCAGGAGTTCAAGACCAGCCTGGCCAACATAGCAAAACTCTGTCTCTACTAAAAATACAAAAATTAGCCAGGCCTGGTGGCGGGCATCTGTAATCTCAGCTACTCAATATGCTGAGGCACGAGAATCAACTGAACCTGGGAGGTGGATACTGCAGTGAGCCGAGATCACACTACTGCATTCCAGCCTAGATGATAGAACGAGACTCTGCCTCAAAAAATTTTTTAAAAATGCAATTTCTCAATAGGTCACACTGTTATACATTCATCTAATAATAATTATTCTTTTTTTTTTCCTTTGGAGACCGAGTCTCGGTGTTACCCAGGCTGGAGTGCAATGGCACAATCTCGGCTCACTGCAACTTTGACCTCCTAGGCTCAAGTGATTCTCCTGCCTCAGCCTCCCTAGCTGGGACTACAGGTGAGTACCACCAGACACAGCTAATTTTTGTATTTTTTTGTAGAGATGGGGCTTCACCATGTTGCCCAGGCTGGTCTCACCCTCCTGAGAGTTCCAGTCAAGTGATTCACCGCCTTGGCCTCCCAAAGTGCTGGGATTACAGGTATGAGCCACCATACCTGGCCAATTATTCTCATTCCAGATAGGAGAACTAAGGAATAGGGAGGTTAGAGAATTTGCCGGAGGCAAAACTTTTTGGTTGAAAAGAAAAAGTTTTGCTACGAGTACAGAAAACACCAAATAACGGTGTTTTAAATAAAACAGAAGTGTTTCACCCTCTCCCTCAAGTAAGTGTTGGCATCCGAGATGATATGGCAACTCCACAATCATGAAACTAGATCCCTTTTTATTTTTTGGCTCTGTCATTGTCAATAGGCTTCTTCCAGTCACGGTCCAAAGTGGCTGCTTGTGCTCCAGCCACTGTATCTGCATTCAGGAAAGCAGGATGGAGGAAGGGACAAAGTAGGCCATGCCTTCTACTTTAAGATAACTCCTTAAATGGCTGATGTGGTGGGTCACTCCTGCAATCCCAGCCACTCAGAAGGCTGAAGCAGGAGGATCACTTGAACCCAGGAGCTCGAGGCTGCAGTGAACTATAATTATGTTGTCACTGCATTCCAGCCTGAGTGACAGAGTGAGATCTTGTCTCTTAACAACAATAAAAAAGGTAATTCTTTAAATTGCACACTTCATTGCTGCTTATATTCCACTAGCTAGAAGTTAGTCACATGGTCTCATGTCTTTATTCTAACAGGTGATGTGCCCAAGTAAATCCTGGGGGCCCAGTGCTAAGAAGTAGGGGGAGATGAAGCCCTGCCCTCCTGTGGAGCAACCAGGACCTTCATTCATTCATTCATTCATTCCTTGGACCTACCCAGATTCCAGCCTCAGGCCGCTGCCCACCTCCTTGCTAGTATCTCTGCAGGGCCTCCTGCCTCCCCCAGAGGGTGCCAGAGCCCTCTGCTTCCTCAGCCTTCAGACCCACTTGTTGCGTCTCAGGTGGGGACAGCTCAGTCTATAGAGGCCCAAGGGAGATCTTTGAGACCCATGCTGTAGTCAGCTTGGGGCAGATGGGAGTCATGTAGCTCCGTGGCTAAAAGCCTAAGGCCCTGCATAAAGCTGGGTTCAAATCCAGACATATCCTTTATCTGCTGTGTGATCCCCAGAGTCGCTCAATGACTCAAAAGCTGGAGTCCTCTGGAAAGCTTGTATGAAGAGTTCCCAGGGCCTGGAACATCAAAAGAGCTCTGAGAATGTTGGCTCTCCTCTCTCCTCCACCCAAGGTGACCTCTGCTCTCATAGCCACACCATGGACCCTCGCTCATTCAGTCGCCTCACGCAGCCTGTCATCTGTTCCTCCGGCTCTTCCTCTCCTGTTCATGAATCTTGTACTCACCCACTTCCGTCCCTGAGTGTTTCAAGGCTCTGGGGTTTTCAGAGACACTGAACAGACCTCCCTTCCCAACATAGCCACAGGGTCTAGGTGGAATGACCCACTAAGGGACCGGCTCTGAAACCAGACTCCCAGGGAAAGTCAACAAGCCCAAGGATGCCTGTTACAAGAAAGTTGAAAGACCCAAGTACATGTCCTCCCTTTTTATTCCCTGCACAGGGTCTAGGCATCCAGTGTGAACACATGCAGGCCCCAAGGGACACCATCTGTGCACAGTCAGATGGAGTTAAGAACATTTAGTCTGGGCACGGTAGCTCACACCTGTAATCTCAGCACTTTGGGAGGCTGAGGTGGGCAGATAACCTGAGGTCAGAAGTTCGAGATCAGCCTGGCCAACATGGTGAAACCCCATCTCTACTAAAAATACAAAAATTAGCTAGGCTTGGTGGCAGGTGCCTGTAATCCCAGCTATTTAGGAGGCTGAGGCAGGAAAATCACTTGAACCCAGGAGGCGGAGGTCACAGTGAGCCAAGATTGCGCCAGTGCACTCCAGCCTGGGTGACAGAGCAAGACTTCATCTAAACACACACACACACACACACATTTAAACCACCACATCAACATCTGGTTCAAGGTGGTGGACTGAGAACTTGTCTCTGCCATCCCTGGCCCATCCAATACCACTGAGAGCACAGTAAGCAAAGGGAAAAGGAAATAGAAGGGCTGGGAACAGGATGGCTGGGGGATGGGGAGTATCCACTGCACAGGGATTTTGATTTTGATTTACTTCTAGAAGATAGAAAGAGGAAGGATCACGTTCAGGAACAGATGAGGGTAAAGGAAACCAGAGCCAAAGCACGCTGAGAGAAAGCTGCCCCAGAGGCTGAAGCAGGAGTGGACTCTCTACGGGGACTCAACACACCCCAAAGGGTCGGCAGCTGGCACATGTACCTCTCCACCCCCACATGTAACACTGCAGGGCAGAGGAAATGCCCCATGTGAGTTCCAGTATAATCAACCTGTAATCCCAGCTACTGGGGAGGCTGAGGCAGGAGACTCGCTTGAACCCTGGAGGTGGAGGTTGTGGAGAGCTGAGATCGCGCCGCTACACTCCAGCCTGGGTGACAGAGTGAGACTCTGTATCAAAAAATTAAAAAATAAATAAAAAAATGAAAAGCAACAGCAAAGAGCTATTGCATCCTTACTGTGGGCCTGGCAGTGTTATGACAACTTTTTTTTTTTTTTTTGAGCTGGAGTGTTTTTTCTGTCACGTAGGCTGGAGTGCAGTGGCTCAATCTTAGCTCACTGCAATCTCCGCCTCCTGGGTTCAAATAATTCTCCTGCTTCAAACTCCCAAGTACCTGGGATTACAGGCACATCCCACCATGCCTGACTAATTTTTGTATTTTTAGTAGAGATGGGGTTACAGCATGGTTTCACCATGTTGGCCAGGCTGGTATCGAACTCCTGACCTCAGGTGATCCACCCGCCTCAACCTCCCAAAGTGCTGGGATTACAGGCATGAGCCACCACACCCATCCAGTGTTCTGACAATTTTATACTTATTAACTCACTTAGCAACCCTCTGAGCTAGGTGCTACTGTTATCTCCAGTTATAGGAAACTGAGTCATAGAATAGTAAAGTAAAATAACCTTGACCGAGGTTTACATGGCTGGTAAGGGGCAGAGAAATGAAACTTGAACCAAGGCAACCTGTTTCCTGAGTTGAGCTCTGAACTACTGAGCCATACTGCCTATTTACTTATTTACTGAGACGGGTTTGGCCGGGTGCGGTGGCTCACGCCTGTAATCCCACCACTTTGGGAGGCTAACACGGGCAGATCACTTGAGGCCAGGAGTTCGAGACCAGCCTGGACAACAAAGAGACAGGGTTTCGCTCTGTCACCCAGGCTGGAGTGGGATGGTGCAATCATGGTTCACTGCAGCTTCGATCTCCCAGGCTCTAGTGATCCTCCCACCTCATCCTCCCAAGTAGCTGGGACCATAGGCACCCACTATCATGCCCAGCAAATTAAAAAAAAATTTTTTGTAGAGATGGGGGTCTCACTGTATTGCCTAGACTGGTCTGTAACTCCTGGGCTTAAGCAATCCACCCACCTCGGCCTCCCAAGGTACTAGAATTACAGGTGTGAGCCACCGTGCCTGGCCAATATTCCCTCTTTAATAAACTAAACAAAAAGTGAACAAACCAATCCCAGAGGGAACAGATAATTCAAGGAATACAAAGAACTTATGAAAAGAAAGATTCTAGTTCCAATATATTCATAAAACAAACAAAAAAAAAGCAGCTATGAAAAGAAAGCAAAAAATAATTCTTGGAAATTTAAAATAGAATTGCTGAAATAAAAAGAAATCCAATAGAAAAGGGTGTGAACATCTGTGGTTTTGGTTTCCAAAATTAGTTCACTCTTTTGGTAAAAATACCCTGATTTTCCTCCTGTATTCTCAAGCCCTGTGGGTTGGTGGAATTGACACCTCTTCCATTTACTGCACAAGAGAAGCATGTTGCTGCTCACAGTTCATTATGAGGAGCCAGCGGGTAAAGACAACACTGAGAGCAGAGGAAAGATATATACTGACCCTGGGTCCTTCTGTACATCATTGAGTCCCTGGATCAAGCCTTACCTGAAGCTAAAGGGATGAGTGCTTCTCGGCGTTAATAGCTGCTGATCGAATCCCAGAGAAGGACTCCAATTATCCTTGCCTCAGTTATGTTTCCAGCCCTCGGATGAGCTGCCATCAAGGGAAACTGCCAGACCTTGGTGACAAGCCCACCCACTGAAAATGGGGATAAAACCCAAGTCACATCATTGAACTGAAAGAGCTGCAGTTCCCCAAAAGAGAGGAGAGAAGGAATGCTGGATAAACACAACTACTTCATCTCAGTGCACCTGCAAAGAATACAGGCACAGGAAGGTGGGCACAGCAAGTAGTCTTTCTGGTTGACATAATGGAGACAACATCTGTTTCTTCTCTCAGAAAGAAATAAGAAAGGCAATTGGAGAACCAGAAACAACAAAATCTATTCCAGGACCAAATAGAAAGAAAACACATCTGAGGCATGATGTTGAGCAATTAGTGGAGTGTAAGAAAAGAGAATCTATTTGACCTTGACATCTGAAACAGCAAATATTCTCCATCAATCCACTTTAGGGTAGAGGAAATGATACTATATTTCCTTCTCAAAGGAGCTATCTCGTTACTTGGTTCTGCAGTAAATAACGTTTATACAATCATAACATTAGTTGGTTTTCAATGTTCAGAATCAACCTGAAGATAAAGCATGGAAGATTTCATTATAATTACAGAACAGCATGTAAATGTTACAAACTTTGACCATGAAAATATAAAAAAAGAGGCCAGGCGCAGTGGCTCACGCCTGTAATTCCAGCACTTTCAGAGGCCGAGGTGGGTGGATCACAAGGTCAGGAGTTCGAGACCAGCCTGGCCAACATAGTGAAACCCCATCTCTACTAAAAATACAAAAATTAGCCAGGCATGGTGGCACACATCTGTAGTCCCAGCTACTCAGGAGGCTGAGGCAGGAGAATCACTTGAACCCAGGAGGCGGAGTTTGCGGTGAGCCAAGATTGTGCCACTGCACTCCAGCCTGGGCAACAGAGCAAGACTCCGTCTCAAAAACAAAAACAAAAAAGAAAACAGCATAAATTAGAGGGAGATAGCAGGTGGCATGGGGCTGGGGGAGGCACAATTTTTCTTACTAGTGATAGGGCTCAAGAAATTCTGTCTAAAATTGATGTATGAAAAACAAAATTTTAAATATTGATTGTTTAGAACTTCAAGGAGCACCAACATAGGATTCCAATAATAACACAGCAAACACCTGAGAAAACAGACATGGGGGGGCACATGAGAAAGTGTGACTTCAGTACCCTGCTTTAATGATGAGGTGTCACTAGATACTCTCTTGAGTTACCTAAATTGAGAAACAAAGATAAAGTATATTGTTTAGAGGTGTGATGTTCAAACTCCAGAAAAGACTGGGTGTGTTGGCCGGGCGCGGTGGCTCACGCCTGTAATCCCAGCACTTTGGGAGCCTGAGACGGGTGGATCACGAGGTCAGGAGATCGAGACCATCCTGGTCTACACGGTGAAACCCCGTCTCTACTAAAAAATACAAAAAACTAGCCGGGTGAGATGGCGGGCGCCTGTAGTCCCAGCTACTCGGGAGGCTGAGGCAGGAGAATGGCGTAAACCCAGGAGGCGGAGCTTGCAGTGAGCCGAGATCGTGCCACTGCACTCCAGCCTGGGCGACAGAGCTAGACTCCGTCTCAAAAAAAAAAAAAAAAAAAAAAAGACTGGGTGTGGTGGCTCACGCCTGTAATCCCAGTACTTTGGGAGGTTAAGGTGGGTGGATCACTTAAGCCCAGAAGTTTGAGACCAGCCTAGGCAACATGATGAAGCTCCAAAAAATTAGCCAAGCATAGTGGTGCACACCTGTAGTCCCAGCTACTCAGGATCTCACTACTGCACTCCAGCCTGAGGAATGAGAGTGAGAACCTCTCTCAAAAAAAAAAAAAAAAAAAAAAAGGGAAGAAGAAGAAGAAAATTCCAGAATATATAAAAATAAAAAGAGTGCGGAAGAGTGGAACTGCAGGGTAGGAAATTTTGCATTTTGTTTCTTCTCTCTGTATATTTTGACATTTTTTTAACCTACATGTACTACGTCATATCCGTAGCCCCCACCCATGCACCAGGCTCCACCTGCTGTGTTTACATGGAGGGTTGAGCAATCATTTCTGTCTCCTTCCAGTTCATCTTCCTGTACTGCAGAGGCTAGAAAACTAAATTTATATCACCCAGATTCCCTTCCAGCTACCTTAATGCCACCACCTCATTCAGCCATTACTGATTCTCCACTTCACCAAACTGGTCAATAATCGTCTCTTCTAAAAATGTTAGAATTGGCGGCCGGGCGCGGTGGCCCAAGCCTGTAATCCCAGCACTTTGGGAGGCCGAGATGGGTGGACCACGAGGTCAGGAGATCGAGACCATCCTGGCCAAAACGGTGAAACCCCATCTCTACTAAAAAAAATACAAAACCTAGCGGGGCGAGGTGGCGGGCGCCTGTAGTCCCAGCTACTCGGGAGGCTGAGGCAGGAGAATGGCGTGAATCCAGGAGGCGGAACTTGCAGTGAGCTGAGATCCAGCCACTGCACTCCAGCCCGGGCAACAGAGCGAGACTCTGTCTCAAAAAAAAAAAAAAAAATGTTAGAATTGGGACTAAAAGACACTACAGCTGACCCTTAAACAACAAGGGTTTGAACTGTGCTAGTCCACGTATACACAGATTTTTTAAAAAATAAACTTATTGAAAAAATTTTGGAGAGTTGTGACAATTTGAAAAAACTTGCAAACCACATAGCTAGAAATATCAAAAAAATTGAAACAAAGTTAGGTATGTCATGACTGCATAAATATATATGTTAATTGGCTGTTTATATTATTAGTAAGGCTTCCAGTCAACAGAAGGCTATTAGTAGTAATTAAGTTTTTGAGTCAAATGTTATACACAGATTTTTGATGAGGAGGAGGATTAGTGCCCCCCAAGCCCATGTTGTTCAAGGGTTAGCTATATTTGAAATCTGCTGGTAGCTGGAATTGGGCAACTAAATTCAAGAGATGTGGAATGGTCGTATGCATGGAGAATAAATAATAAATAAATAAATAAATAAATAAGCAGTTGTTGGCCCAGCGCAATGGCTCATGCCTATAATCCCAGTACTTTGGGAGGCCAAAGCAGGCAGATGACTTGAGGTCAGGAGTTCAAGACCAGCCTGGGCAACATGGTGAAACACTGTCTCTACTAAAAATACAAAAGTTAGCCAAGCGTGGTGGTGTGCACCTGTAATCCCAGCTGCTTGGCAGTCTGAGGGATGAGAATTGCTTGAACGCGGGAGTCAGAGGCTGCAGTGAGCCAAGATTGCACCACTGCACCCCAGCCTGGGTGAAAGAGTGAGACTCTGTCTCAACAACAACAACAACAAAGC
Organism: Rhinopithecus roxellana; assembly: GCF_007565055.1. Classification (NCBI taxonomy): domain Eukaryota; kingdom Metazoa; phylum Chordata; class Mammalia; order Primates; family Cercopithecidae; genus Rhinopithecus; species Rhinopithecus roxellana. The sequence continues at coordinate 99,870,251 of NC_044561.1, read as the reverse complement.
AATTGTTAAGAGAATAAAAAGCCAAGCCACAGACTGAGAGAATATATTTGCAAAACACATATCTGAAGACTCAAAATACAGAACAAACCCTTAAAATCCACCCGCCTAGGCCTCTCAAGTGCTGGGATTACAGGGGTGAGCCACCATGCCTGGTCTAAAATGTCCATTTTTAAAAGGCAGTCTGGCTGGGGCAGTGGCTCACACCTGCAATCCCAGCACCATGGGAGAAGGCTGAGCAGGGAGGATCTCTCAAGCCCAGGAGTTCGGGGCTGCAGTGTGCTGTGATGGCGCTACTGCACTCCAGCCTGGGTGACAGAGTGAGACCCTGTCTCAAAAATAAAATTTAAAAAGGCAATCTGCAGCAAGAGAAGATGAAGGTAGCAGGTAAACAGAGAGCAGGACAGAGGAGAGTCCATGAACAACAGGGAGAAGAAAGTGGTCGTGGTGGCAGCTCCCAGGTTCCTGGCATATGTTCAATTCCCTGTTCCCAGCCCTCAGGAAGCCCAGATGTCCCCGCCCATCCCTACATACAAACCCTGGATCCTTGACATCAACTTCTCCTTTCCTTCATGTGCTCTAATGAGTTTTTGTTACTTGTGGAACATTTACTTAATGTCATTAAACAAGTGGACCTGTCTCAGAGCAGTGTTATGAGAAGAGAACAACCAAAAGACAGTTGTGGCTGAGCACAGTGGCTCACGCCTGTAATCTCAGCACTTTGGGAGGCCGAGGTGGGTGGATCACCTGAGGTCAGGAGTTCGAGACCAGCATGGCCAACATGGCAAAACCCCCTCTCTACTAAAAATATAAAAATTAGCCAGGTGTGGTGGCGAGCGCCTATAATCCCAGCTACTTGGGAGGTTGAGGCAGGAGAATCGCTTGAACCCAAGGGGCAGAGGTGGCAGTGAGCCGGGATTGTGCCACTTCACTCCAGCCTGAGTGAAAGACCAAAACTCTGTCTCAAAAAACAAAACAAAACAAAAACAAAAACAAAAAAAAGCTGCAACAAATTTCAAGTTCTGTGTGTTTTCTTTTCTTTTCCTTTTTTCTATTTACTTTATTTTAGGGTCAGAGCCTCCCTATGTCACCCAGGCTGGAATGCAGTGGCACAGTCACAGCTCACTGTAGCCTCGATCTCCTGGGCTCAGGTGATCCTTCCACCTCAGCCTCCTTCCTAGCTGGGACTACAGGTATGTGCCACCACATCTGGCTTGTGTGTTTTCTTACATACTGTCAAAAGGATACTCATACTAAACGGCAACACATTCTCAAGTGCCTTCCTTTTCTTCTCCTATCCTCTTTACCACACACCAAAGCTGCTTTTACCATTATCTCCTTAAAACTCAAAAAAGCTTTCCCCAACATATCTATCCACTTCTTGTCCTCCCCTCGACCCTGCTCCATTTTGATTCTGCATCATAAAAGCCAAGAAGAGTTCTGGGGAGGCAGAAGCCTCCTCGTATGATATTGGAAGCAGGTGGATGAAACTGAGCAGACAAAGCCAGAATCTCTTTTGTGGAAAGATGGGGGCAGTGAGTAGAGGGGAGCAGGCTCATGTCTTCCCCTCTCTTCCCTTCCCTTCTCTTTCACACCACACGCTCCGCCTGGGTGAGCTCATCGTCCTCGTGTCTTCAATTTCCACCTCCAGGAGATCAACTGCCAAATTTCTACCCACAACCCCAAACTCCACTCTGAGCTCCAGACCCATCTACTAATTGCCTAGTCAACATTTTCCCTGTGGGGTCGAATCAGATAGGATTATATTCTGCTGTGACTAACAGAGACTGAAAATGAAGAGTCCTAAACAAAAGACTTTCTTTTTCTTGTGCTGAAAAGTCTGGAAGTAGCACAGCCCTGGGCTGGAATGGAGATACTGCTGGGGGGCTCTGTCTCCTTGCAGGCTGCCCCTCTGCTATCACCAGGGTGTGTCCCTCAACCATACTGTCCAAAGTGGTGACTGAAGGACCAGTCCTCCCACTGACATTCCAGGCAACAGAATGGAGAAGAACAGGCTGAGGAAGGAGGAACCACAGGCGCCCTCCAGATGTTTCAAGGACAGTTCCTGGAAGATGCCACATAACAATTCTGTTTATATCTCATTAGCCAGACTTAGTCACGTGGCAACACCTAGAAGCAAGAAAGGCTGGGAAATATACTGTTTCTGCTGGGTTACCACATGCATGACAAAAAAGAGAACGCTCTGTTCTTAGGAAAATGAGAATAGACGGGGTTGCGGGAGGACAACCAGCATTGGCTACACTGCAGCCCCACAACCTCCTCATGCTTGATGTGGCTGAAATAAAAAGAGCATCTGCCCGCAGCATTTCATTTCCCTTAGTCTTGTTCCTTTTCTGTACCCCATACCCTAGCAGAGGGGCAATTCTGTGGGGTGGGCTCAGTGGCAAGGGGAGGTCTCACCCAAGCTTAGTGAAGGGTGAGCAGAGAGAATTGTGCAAGGAAGCTGAATTTCCAGGGGTCTGGAGGAAACACTGAAAACCTCAAACAGAAGATGTCCAGGCGGAGCAAATGGGGCTGAGAGTTCTTGTCCAAGGGGGCAGAATGCCAGCAGAGTAGGACACAAGGGCAGGTCTCTACTGAAAGCACCAGGGGCAAAGTCACCCAGCCCTTCATCCCGCTGGCCACCAAGCACATCAACTCCACTCTGCCTCCTGCCTGTGCCACCCTTTGCACTTTTGTCTGTACCATCTCCTCTACCAGGTATGCCCTTCCCGCTCCTCCACGTGGTATACTCTCAGCCACCCCTCAGGCTCAGATCTGGAGCCACCTCTTCCAAGAAGTCTCCACCTGTCTGCTGGGAACCCTCACATCACACTGGGAGAAGAGGCCAAAAGTGGGGGAGTCAGTACAGAGGTGTGGGAGGTGGGTCCAATCCTGGCTGGACCTGTCCTTGGGTGTCATTTGGGACAGGCTACTGGGGAGGTTCAGCAGGAAGGTGGGACCCCAAGGCTTTCTTTTTATTAAGGAGGAGGCACCAGCTGTTGACAGAGCAGCGACAGCAGGGAGCCACCAAGGCTGAGCCTTGAACCCTGGGGCACCAGCCTCCTGCAGGCAACTGGGAGCAGCTCAGCCTCTCACACTCCCGTTTCCAGGGAGGAAGATGATGCAGCCTGAGGCAACTGGCCACAGGGAGGAAGTTCAGCTGGGTGGGGCAGGCAGAGGAATTCCTGGAAGGAAGCTCACCCCTCAGCACTGGGGTAGAGGGACACTAGAGACAGGGGTGGCCCAGGAGCTGCCCACCTCCTATCCCTATGAATAAGCAGGTGGACCCGGGTAACCAGCTGGGAGCCACCCCTGGGTGCTCAGGTACCACGCTTCTGGCCCAGCCTCCTGAGCTGTGGCACAGGCAAGAGCATGGGCCCATGGGGTCTGCATGGGGCAGTGACCTGTTGTCTCTAAGCTTCAGCTTTCTCATCTGTAAAAAGAGAGTGAAGAGTCCCTCCCCACCATGGTTGTGGCGAGGTTAACTGAAGCATCAGGGTAGGCGACCCAGCAGGGCACCAGCACACCTGAGGTTCAGTCAACAAGGCCCACTGGTGAAGAAAGCCTTGCCTGCCCTCTCTTCCCTCCTAAGGCAGCTGGTGGAGGCACCTGCCCTCCCCATTGTGTGTGCATGAGTGTGTGTGTGCATGCATGTGTGTGTGCATGCATGTGTGTGTGTGAATGTGTGTGTGCACATGCACATGCGCATGTGCCAAGCTCTGGAGAACAAGCAGCCAGGCTTGGGCAGGAGCCCGGGGGCAAGGGACATGCAAAGTTCTCTCCACAGCCCCTCAGTGCTAACAGCCCTAGGTGGGGGATGACATGTCTTAGAAACAAACTTCACCCTCTGCCCTAAAACTGCCTGCTGGTCTGCCACATCGGGCCAGGCAGTGGGCACTTGGAAACAGTGCCCTGCTTCTGCCTTCCAAACCCAGGAAGTCTTCTTGAAAGCCTCATGGGGGGACCTGGGGCCAGGGGACTCCCCAAGCAGACACAGCACCCACAAGGGTCTCAGGGACCACTTTCTCCCCAACTGCCTGAGGTAAGGATGGATATGGACAAGCAGCTCAGGGCTGGGGCTGGCCTAGGTGGAAGGTTCAGAAGCACAGAAGGTAGGATGTGCCCAAGGGGCCAGAGATAGGGTTGGAGACTAGGGCTGGGAAAGAGAGTTTGGGAGATCAGCCAAGGGCAGTCCATGCCTAGGCTCTTCTCTAGGTCATGGGGAGTCATAGAGAATGTAGGAGTGGTGATGGGATGGCACCATATTTGCACCTTTGAAAGTCACCTCTGGTTGCAGATAGAGATGGATTGGGGGCAGGGCTGCGAGGAAGGGCATCTCATGGGAGGGGAAGACCCTGGCCACAGTTCAGAGGAAAAACGGTGGGCCTGGGGAGAGGCAGCTCCTGGGGAGGACCTACTCAGAGGCTGATTCTTCCTCATGCTACCCCACCCAAGGAGACACAGGAAGCTGGTGAGGTCAGTGGGTGGGCCTGCAACCCAACCTGCGCTGGAGAGGAGCAGGAGGGAGATGGGAGGGCACAGAGAGGTGGAGGGCAGGGACTCTGAGGACCCTTGTCCATGCCCACCTGGGCAATTGAATCAAGCTTCCTCTAGTGTGGGATGTGGGCTCACTAGGGCTATTTGCTATCCTTCTCTCATGTCAGACCAGACGCAGCCCAAGGGTGGGGTCTGTGACTCCCTCATCAGACAGAGGGGGCCTGAAATGTGGGGGAAGGAGGGAGCTTCCAAGCAGGAGGGTTTGGAGGGTGCTGGCACTGAGGACAGGGGATACACCCCCCATGAGTCATCACCCCTGCTCAGAAACCTGCTGCTGTGGCCCTCAGAGATGAGCCCATCTTTGGAACTGGAGGTGGGGATGGAGGAAAACCAGGTGGAAGGGAAAAAGAAAAAAGGGGCAGGCATGAGTGGGAGGGGTCAGACCCTGCAGCCCCCAGGACATGCACAGCAGACACACACTTCAATCCCTCCTGGCTCTGCCCAGCCTCAAACGAGGTGCAGGCCTGCAGGCCCTGACAAAGGACTCCCATTATACACAGACAAATGCAGACACACACTCACACACAGATACAAAGACATAAGATGCAGCAACACACACACAAAATACACAAACACAGTCACACTAGTGCACACACAGACACAAATAGACACACACAGACACAGTCAGACATTCCAAGAAACATACTCACACATGAACACAGACGTACAAGCACAGTCTTACACAAAGACACACTTAAGCACAGACACAAACACACCAAAAGATGCACAGATGGACACACATAGACGCACACTGGGAGGCAGCCTGTGGAGACTGCTGATTGGATGCCATGCTGGCTTGGTATCCAGAATTGTTGGTGCAGCACACCCCACGTGCCTGACCTCATTAAGGAGACGTTCTGGGGCAGTGGCCCTGAAAAGAAAGGCAGCAAGCCTAGGGAGGTGACACTGTAGCTGGGGAGCATTTTGGCTGGGCAGAGAGGAGGAAGGAGAGCATTTCAGGGAGGGAAAATAGCCCCTGCAAAGGTTTGGAGTGGAAGAGCGGGATGTCCCAAGAACTGTGCCTCGTTTAATGGGGCTGCGGGGCCCTTGTCTGACAAGCAGCCTTCCCGGGCACAAAGGGAAGTGGACTCAAAAGCATCTGGAACTTCTGTGGGGGCACATGGGGCAGAGGGGAAGGGGAGCAGGCAGAACCAGTCAGCTGCCTTTGAAAGCTCCACGAGGGACCTAGCAGAAAGTCATTCATTCATTCATCCGTTCTTTCATTTATTTATGACAGGGTCTCTCTCTGTCACCCTCGCTGGAGTGCAGTGGTGTGATCACACTCACTGCAGCCTCAAACTCCTGGGCTAAGCCGGGTGCGGTGACTCACGCCTGTAATCCCAGCACTTTGGGAGGCCGAGGCGGGTGGATCACCTGAGGTCAGAAGTTCGAGACCAGCTTGGCCAACATGGTGAAACCCCGTCTCCACTAAAAATACACAAAATTAGCTGGGCATGGTAGTGGGCACCTGTAATCCCAGCTGCTTGGGAGGCTGAGGCAGGAGAATTGCTTGAACCTGGGAGGTGGAGGTTGCAGTGAGCTGAGATCACGCCACTGCACTCCAGCCTGGGTGACAGAGCGAGACTCCATCTCAAAAAATAAAAATAAAAATAAAAAACCTCCCGGGCTCAAGCAATCCTCCACCCCAGCCTCCTGAGTACTGACGTGAGCTACTACAGACGTAAGCTACTACACCTGGCTAATTTTTAAATTTTTTAGAGACAGGGTCTCCCTTTGTTGCCCAGACTGGTCTCCAACTCCTGGCTTCAAGCCATCCTCCTGCCTCAGACTCTGAAAGCGCTGGATTACAGGCATGAGCCACGGTTCCCTGCCCAGAAAGAGATCTTCACCCCACAAACCCCCTATTTGGAGGCCAAGTCCCAGCATCCCCAATAGGGTCCCGGTTAGGACAAGAAAAAATGCTGTGAGACTCGTAAGAGAGGCTGGGCGCCCCTTTCTGCGGAGTGGTCCCCTTACCGGGCATGGGGCCTCAGTCTGTAAGACTCCTCGCCTCGGTCGTCTGAACTTGAGCAAGGACAGAGCTAGGCCCAGCCTGGGGACCTGAGGGCCTGCCCTCATCCGCGATTCTGCCTCTTTTCTGGCCACTGGGGACCGGGCTAGGGAAACTGAAGGGGCAGCGGGGGTGGGAGGAGAGAGGGTTCTGGGTCAAGGGACTGGCCAGGTCTGGGTCAAGAGACTGGAGGAGTCTGGGGCAGGGAAGTGGAAGGGTCTAGGGCGGGCCCTTCCCCCTCAGCTGTTGGACCCTCGCTAAAGGGGCCGAGGCTGAGCCCCAAGGTGGGCCTGTGGAGGCGGGGCAGGGGAGCCCCTTCGCAGCTGGACCGCAGGAGGCCGACGAAGGTCTGGAATTCCTCTTCCCCTCCCTCCGCCGCCCCCTCTCCCTTCTCCCACCCCCTGGGCTGCTCACGGAGCCGGGGAGGCGCAGGAGGGGCTCAGGGAGGGGCCCTGGACGCGGGACCAGGCTGGGCCCCTCGGCGGAGGCCCGCGCAGGCAGGCCCCGCCCCGGCCTCGCACATCTGGGCCGGGAGCGCGGGCCGACCCGGCGGCGCAGGCGGCGCGGCCATCCGGCCTGGGGGAGGGGGCGGGCGCGCGGGGTGGGCGGTGCGAGGAGGCGGGAGGCCGCAGGGCCGGGCGCACGTCGAGGGCTGCGACCGCCACAGCAGGCAGGGCTAGCGGGCTGCGGGCCCGGGATCGCGGCGGCTGGCCGGGGCTCGAACTGTAGGGAGGGCAGAGGTGAGTTCTGGGGCGGGGGCTGCTGGGCGCCCGGAGTAGAGAAAGGCGCGGAGCTTTGCAGTCCTGGGCTGTCGGCTGAGACCCCACCAAAAACCTCCAGACTCCAGGTGTCTGGTGGGGGCAGATCTGCAAACCCCTCTCTTCAGCGAGGCTGCGGGTTCGGGAAGCCACTTGGGACAGCGACCTTGGGCTCCCACCCGGGCTTCAGGGGACCACCTCCCCTGTCCCTTGCACAGCTGCTCAGAGGCTGAGGCTGAAGAAACTCCTGTGTCTTACAGGCTGGCAGGACTGGTGTGAGCTGAGGCCCGCTCCAGGGAGCCAATTTGGGGGACCTGGTGCCTAGGCCTGAGGTGGAAACTTGGGGGTTGAGGTTATGTGTGTGTGTCGGGGGTGCCTCAGGGGTCCCAGGCCCTGTGGTCCCGAAGTGCAGCAGAGTACCGAGTGATCCAGGTGCCAGGGTCTGAGGCCAGGACCTGGTCTTCCGGGCCAGCTTGAGGTCCAGGTGGGGTGGGTCCAGGTTCCCGCTGGGGCAGTGGAGCCTGTCTGTGAGGCTAGCCTGTGTTGATGAGAGTGGAGGGGAGTGAGCACGAAACTAGGGACTCTCCGGAGAGCAGACGCAGCTCAAGAATCCCAGGAGTGAGGGGTAATGGGGGGCTGTGGGCAGAGCGTGGGAGGGGCTCTGTTGTTTGTGAACTGGCTGCTCCCATGATGAGGACCCAAGGGGGTGCGGCAGGATGTATGGAAAGCAAAGATGAGGACAGGGAGGGGCCATGGGGGGGCATTTCTGTCACTCCCTGCCCCAGCGCAGGATGGGGCAGCCACCTCACTCAGCCATCCATGGTCCCTTCTTCTTAAGGGCTCCTCTCCAGAACAGAGTGGGGCAGCCCTTTGGGTGCCGTTTCTGATCTGTGCTTTGGGCCCTGGTTGGCCCAGTGTGTGGCTTGGAAGAAACGCCTGTGGCCTCACTTAGCCCGCTGACGGAGTCCTGTTCCATTACAGGGCTGGCTGGGTGCTGAGCAGAGAACAGCAGGCGGAAGAGGCAGGGTCCTAGCCAGGAGGGGAGCTATAAGGACTTGGGTGGGCTCTTTGTCTACATAGGCATCATGTGGAGCCCTGAAACCCGGAACACTGTATTCCCATAGTGCTCCTGGGGACATGAGTGCCCAGCTGAAACACCCCACCCAGGAAGAGACCCTCCGAGGATTCTCTATCAGGCAAAGAGTCTGGCCCCTGCAAGGTGGCTCACGCCTGTAATCCTAGCACTTTGGGAGGATGAAGTGGGAGGATCGCTTGAGGCCAGGTGGTTGAGGCTGCAGTGAGCTGTGATTGTGCCACTGCACTCCAGTCTGGGCAATAGAGCAAGACCCTGTCTCAAAAAAGGAGCAGGGGTGGGCGGGGGGGCAGGGTCCATCCTAGGCTATTGTAAGATCAGGGGACACTCTGGGATGGGAGTCTCTGGTTGTGAATTCCTGCTGGGCCACACCCTATCCTAGTCCCCAGTGACTAATAGGCTCTGCCTATTGGGTAGAAGTCAGGGCCAGGGGTCAGGGCGAAGCTGATGATTAGAGGTCAATATGAAGCCAGGAGTTAGGGATCAGTCCATGGGCAGGGTTAGGGATCAGGCTGGGGCCAGAGTTTGGCATGTGCTTGTAGCCAGGAAATGGAGTTCCTTTCTGTGTAAATCAAACTGTCCCACTCAATTACTCTCAAATCCATAGGCACCACCAGTCTGAAATTAGTAGGTCCCTGAAACGGGGGTCAGCCTCCCCTCATTTTCAGCTATGGTCTCTGCCCAGACCTAGGTTTTGGGAGCTGGGCTTGTCCCGTGTTCTGTGGTCAGCATTCTCCTTAAGTGTTTCTGGGTGTGTGTGCTTGCTTGGCAGTCAGCCACCTCTTGGCTTACCTCCACCTCTCGGGGAATCCATGGGATCCTCCTTCTTTAACACATTTTTATTTTATTTTTTTGAGACAGGGTCTCACTCTGTCACCCAGGCTGGAGTGCAGTGGTGTGATCATGGCTCACTGCAGCCTCAACCTTCCAGGCTCAAGCAATTCTCCCACCTCAGCGTCCAAAGTGGCTGGGACTCTAGGCATGCACCACTACACCTGGCTAATATTTGTATCTTTTGCAGAGATGAGGTTTTGCTATGTTGCCCAGGCCGGTCTTGAACTCCTGAGCTCAAGCAATCCACCCATTTTGACCTCCCAAAGTGCTAGAATTACAGGCATGAGCCACCACACGCAGCCTTTAACACAAATTGATTTAGTTCCTACCTCCTTCCTTAAAGAACTCATGATGACTAGAATGCGATTCTCAGTGAGACCAAAATCTCTAACAAGAAAATTCAGAATCCACATCACGAAGGGAAAGAACACTGCTCAAATCTGCCCAACTCCTTGCTTTTATCAACACCTTGCATATCTGGACTTGTTAACATAAGCCCTCTGTGTCACCCATTCTACCAGAAAGGGCACTGAGGCACAGAGATGTGGCATGATGCACTCATGCCAGGTGCCCTAATAGGCTCTTGCCATCCCTGAAACCCCAGCATAGGGGCACTCAGCATATCGCACGAGAGACAGTAGATAACTGGACAAGCTTCCGATAGCTGGGAAAAATATAGGCCCATGGTTTGGATGTGGAATCTAGTGTAGAATGAGGACTCAGAGTATTTTTTTTTTTTTCTTGAGGTGGAGTCTTGCTCTTGTCGCCCAGGCTGGAGTGCAATGGCACGATCTTGGCTCACTGCAACCTCTGCCTCCCGAGTTCAAGCAATTCTCCTGCCTCAGCCTCCTGAGTAGCTGGAATTACAGACATCTGCCACTATGCCCGGCTAATTTTTGTATTTTTAATAGAGACGAGGTTTCACCATGTTGGTCAAGCTGGTCTCGAACTCCTGACCTCAAGTGATCCACCTGCCTCAGCCCCTCAAAGTGCTGGGATTACAGGAGTGAGCCATGATGCCCGGCCCAGAGTCTTTTTTTTTTCTGGTGGTTCTAGGTTGTTTCTCCTCCAGGTATAATAGCCTTAGTCCAGAAAATCCATTCATTCATTTAGCAAAGTGGTTCCCCAGTGCTAAGCACAGAGCCTGGCATGAAGAATCTCGATAAGTGTTTGCTAAAGAATCAGAGCAACATACAAATAGGGCTGCCAGCTCCTCCCTCGAGACCTTGATCCAGTAGTATGCTGGTTAATGTTTTCCAATCAGCTCTGGTAGAGGGATAAAATCCTGATTTGTAGTGCTTGCCAATTTCTGTGGTGTAAATACTCCCAGCCATGACTGATTTCAAGCTACCAATGTGATGTCATTGAATGCAGAATTGGGAAGAGATAGAAATAAACAGCTCACATGAGCTGGCGGGACCCCGCTCAGCATCCCACTCCATCACCCTGAGCTGGGCTCCTGCCCCTGGCTCCTAAGACCCCTCCCCTCCCCTCTCTTTGCTTTCCCTTTTCTCCACAATAGCCAGCTGATATATGCGTGCCCACAACCAGCCCCTATCCTTTTTCTGATTCTGATTCCTGAGCATCCAACTGTGTACCTCCAATGGTACAGAGGACAGCAAGAGTGTCTGGAAATCTCCATGGTGCTGGCCATGCAGGAGAATCCTGGACATACAAGAGTGTGTGGGAGTCCAGGTGTCTGTCCACGGTGGGGCTGGTTTGTGTGAACTGTGTGAGCAAGGGTGTGTGCATGTGTGTATGGGCATGCCAGAGCCAGCTCTGTGTCTGCCTGTGTTCTATAGCAAAACTTTCTGATCGGGCTGCTGGTGACAGAGAGGGAATGGATTGGCCTTGTGTAGCCTCCCCATTTGTTTAGGGGAGCAGCCAGGCCCACCAATGAGAACATAGTGTCAGTGGTCTGCAGACTAGCTGAGAGACACTGTTGAGCAACACTTCTCAAACTTCAATGTGCACCTGAATCACCTGGGAATCTTGTTAAAATAGGCCAGGCATGGTGGCTTACGCCTGTAATCCCAGCATTTTGGGAGGCTGAAATGGGCGGATCACCTGAGGCCAGGAGTTTGAGACCAGCCTGGCCAATATGGTGAAACCCCGACTCTACTAAAAATACAAAAATTAGTGGGGCATGGTGGTGCATGCCTGTAGCCCCAGCTACTTGGGAGGCTGAGGCAGAATAATCGCTTGAACCTGGGAGGTGGAGATTGCAGTGAGCTGAGAACTGAGATTACACCACTGCACTCCAGCCTGGGGACAGAGTGAGACTCTGCCTCAAAAATAAATAAATAAAAATAAAATACAGGTTCTGATTCAGCAGGTCTAGGATGAGGCCTGAGGTTCTGCATTTCTAACAAGCTCCCAGGTGACACCAATGCTGCTGGTCCTCAGCCCACACTTTGAGTAACAAAGCTGTTGATGGTTTGGAATATCCTGCCTATATCCTGGCCCCAGAACTTCATAGACAGGATTGAGTCCCTCCCATCTTAGAAAATAAATATTCTTCCTCACCTCCCTTCAGCTTTAGCACCCTCCAACTACTGCCCTCACATGCATTCTTGATCTCAGCCAAGCTTCTCAGAAATTCTAGCTCAATATGATTGCATCACTACGCTCCAGCCTGGGCAACAGAACAAGACCCCGTCTTAAGAAAAGAAGTTCTAGCTCATGTGACCTCTTGCTCACTCTTCACCTAAGCTTACCTGCCTTAAGCCACTAAAACAGGTGTTTCCAGTCTCATCTGAGGACCTCTTACAGGGATCTAGCTTTACCCATCTCTTGGTACAATCTTCATGAGACCATGGGGCATCTCAATCTCCTTGGCCAGTCCACGTTCCTCTGTTCGGCCTTTAAGTGTAGGTTCTCCTCGTGACAGAGTGACATCCTATCTCAAAACAAACAAATAAAAAAAGAAGGCCAGGTATGGTGGCTCACGACTGTAATCCCAGCACTTTGGGAGGCCGAGGTGGGCAGATCACCTGAGGTCAGGAGTTCGAGACCAGCCTGGCCAACATGGTGAAACCCCGTCTCTATTACAAATACAAAAATTAGCTGGGCATGGCATGCAGCTGTAATCCCAACTACTGAGGAGGCTGAGGTAGGAGAATGGCTTGAACCTGGGAGGCAGAGGTTGCAGTGAGTTAAGATCGCACCACTGCATTCTAGCCTGGGTAACAGAGTGAGACTCTGTCTCAGAGAAAAGAAAAGACAAATTGAGTCATGCCCCCACCCCAGCCTGCCACTTCAAACCTTTCAAGATTTGCTGTTGCCCTTCATATAAAACCAAATCTGAAATAGGGTGCACAGGCCCTACCTGCAGGGTGAGAGCCCAGCCCAGCCCTCCGTCCAGACTTACCATGTCCCCTTCCCATCCCACATTATCCAGCTTTGACCTTCCCAGGACTCAGCAACCCTTGTCATTTCAAAATCACTTGCCTAATTATCATCTCCATCAGACTGTTGGTTTCTAGGGCAGGGACAGTGTCTCTCTGGGTCACTGATATCTCCCAGCACCTGGCACAGAGCAGGCACCAGAAAACATTTAGGAGGATCCTGATTCCAAGAAAGTAAAGCCATTTTTTGAGACAAGCTGGGAACTGTGGGACTTTAGATGAGATTTAAGGAATTACTGTTAATTTCATTGGACATGAGAATGGTGTTTCAATGATGTTGTTGAAAACGTCTTTATCTGTTGGAGAGATGTATTAAAGAGTTCACAGGTGAAACAACATGATGGCTGGGATTTGTTTCAAAGGACTCAAGCCAAAAGTAAACAAATAAAATAAATAAGCATTCAGTGAGGGAACAAAGGGACAAATAAATCCCACTCTGCTTGTCTGTTCCTGTTGACAGCTACAGGGCCTGCAAGGATGTTGGCTGTCCCGGAGATGGGCCTGCAGGGGCTGTACATCGGTAAGAACCCCCACCACTCTGCCCTGCCCCACCACCCATTCACCCCAGCAGGCACTGAGACCCACCTACAGGTTGTCCAATGCACCTCTCCCGCAGAGCTTCCCAACAGCCCTTCTGTGAGTGAGTGTGTGTGTGTGCATGTGTGCAGGGCAAGTCTGTGCTTACTGGTCCCTCCCGTGTGTGCAGGGAGGGTCTGTGTGCAGAGGTTTGTGTATGTTAGTATGTGTGAGTATGTGTGCACACAGGACTTGTCTATTCACAGGACCTCCATGTATATATGAGTGTGGGCTGAGTGCATGTGTGTGTGCCAGGAGGGTCTGTGCACACAGGAGTGTATGCATGTACATGTGTTTTGTTCAGGCGCCGTCCACAGGACCCTGTGTGAGTGTGTCAGTGAGTGTGTGTCTCTGTGGGCAGGTCTCTGTGCACAGAACCTGTGTATGGGAGTATAGTCTGCAAGTGGGCACACATACAGAGAATTCTATGTGTGCATGGAGGGTCTGTGTGCACAGGAGTGTTTGCATGTCCATGTGTTTTGTTCAGGCTGTGTGCACAGGACCCCGTGTGAGTGCATCAGTGAGTGTGTGTCTCTGTGGGCAGGTCTCTGTGCACAGGATCTATGTATGGGAGTATAGTCTGCAGGTGGGCATGCATGCAGAGACTTCTGCGTGTGCATGTGCATCTGCCCAAAGCCTGGTGTGGGAGCAGGCTTGGGTTCTCTGCAGGGGTGGGAGGCCGGAGGCAAGAGGGACACTCCTCAGGAAGTCCATTCACAAAGACCTGGTGGGCTGGGCCCTTCCTTCCTGCCTCCCTTCCCAAGCTCGAGCCACAGCAACTTGGCCTCTCAGGCTGCAGCTGGTGGCAGGGCCAGAGCCTGCCCTGGCTGCCTGAGGAGAGACAGCCCTTGGAATGTGGCCACTTTGTCACTGCCCCTCCAGCACCTCAGACTCTGGCCCTGTCCAGGCGCTTCCCAGAGTCCCCCTCATGCCTGGCCCTTCACCTATGTTCCCAGGTTACCCCCAAGGCCAGGGAGAGTGGAGACCTGCCTGGCAGCACATGGCAGGACTGTGGCTGAGGGAGAACAGGGCCTGCCTGATTTGTCCATGGAGCTTCCTACCAGATCTCACTCTCCCTCCCTAGCCAGCCTCCCTGGCCTGTCCATGGATCTCAAGGCTGCCCCAGTACTCCTCACATGCCCCTTAGCAATGCCCAGTGTGGTGGTGGCAGCTACTGGCCCACACCTGTGGGGGTCCAGCCAGGCAGGCCCTCCTGCCCCATGAGCCGCCTGATCCTTGGAGCCAGGCCTGGGGCTGTCCTCCAGGGCTACTCCACTCCCTCCCACCAAAGGTCCAGCTCAGTCCCAGGCCTGCAAGAGGGTCTTGATGGGCCCTCCTGCCCTGAAATGCTGGCTCAGGGTGTGTGTATATGTGTGGGTGGGGGATGGGAATCAGACTTCCTAATGTTGTGGACACCCCCCGTTCAGGACTGGGCTGTCTTTATGAGTGTGGGAGGAGATGCTTCCCCTCCTGGATCCTCCCCAAGTAGCCAGCTGGGCCTGTCTGTGGCCCTTGTGGGCATGGGAGCTGTGGAGTTCCCTCAAGTCCTGATTAGAACCACGTGGCCCAACTTTAGGGTGGAGGGGAGCAACCCCACCTCCTAGCCAGTTAGGTCTGTAGCCCCACCTTTTTTTTTTTTTTTTTTTTGATACGGAGTCTCGCTCTGTCACCCGGGCTGGAGTGCAGTGGCCAGATCTCAGCTCACTGCAAGCTCCACCTCCCGGGTTTACGCCATTCTCCTGCCTCAGCCTCCGGAGTAGCTGGGACTACAGGCGCCCGCCACCTCGCCCGGCTAGTTTTTTTTTTTTTTTTTTTTTGTATTTTTTAGTAGAGACGGGGTTTCACTGTGTTACCCAGGATGGTCTCGATCTCCTGACCTCGTGATCTGCCCGTCTCGGCCTCCCAAAGTGCTGGGATTATAGGCTTGAGCCACCGCGCCGGGCCTGTAGCCCCACCTTTTGAAGGAGAAGGGCTTCTCTCTCTTCCACTCCCTCCCAGGAGCTCACCTGCCCTATCTCCCCACCCTTCCGTCTCTGGACTGAGTCTCCCTGCCACACAATGCTTTTCTGTCTCTCTCCCCTCCCGCACTGCGTTTCCGAGGGGCCCTAGTGGGGAGACAGTGAGTCCCCAGGGAAAGCATGGGTCACCCGCTAGGGAAATGTTGCTTCTGATAGCAGACCCTCAGCTCCTGCCCCTACGTCATGCGTGTCTTTCCTACACCCCCCAGTCCTCCTCCCCAGCAGACAGCCCCTTGCCTTAGCCCAGCAAGGACTGATGGAGAACCTCTGGGTGCCTGGCTTGGGGTCCGCTGCCATCCCTACCCTGCTTGTGCCAGGATGAACTGCCCTCTCTTCTCTGCAGGCTCCAGCCCGGAGCGGTCCCCAGTGCCTAGCCCACCCGGCTCCCCAAGGACCCAGGAAAGCTGCGGCATTGCCCCCCTCACACCCTCGCAGTCTCCAGTAAGCCTGGAGCAGGGATCAGGTGGTGGGTAGCCTGGGTGGTGTGGACGGGATCGTGCCTGGCAATGTCATGACAGGGCCTGGGCTAGGAAGGAGGAGGGGATGGGGATACCACCATGCCTCTTGTCCCCATACACTCCAGTCATATGCCCCCCAGAAGGATTGGCCTTGGGTGGCCCTGGACTATAAAGGTAACAATTCTACTGAGAAGGTGAGCCCCATGTAACTAACTCCCAACCCCCCCAACACAGGAGGCACCCATAGCCATTGAAGCTGGCCTGGCTGAGGCAAGTGTTCCTCTGAGCATGTGGCTTTTCTAGGTCCCCAGAGCACTGGGCCTCCTGTTGACCACAGTCCACCTTAATCCAAGTCATATCTGAAGGAGAGGAGACATGTTGCTAAAAAAAATAGTCTGGAAACTATTAGCTCGGGCTGGCCATGGTGGCTCACACCTGTAATCCCAACACTTTGGGAGTCTGAGGTGGGCAAATTACTTTGAGCTCAGGAGTTCAAGAACAGCCTGGCCAACGTAACGAAACCCCATCTCTACAAAAAAATATGAAAATTAGCTGGGCGTAGTGGTGCACACCTGTAATCCCAGCTACTCAGGAGGCTGAGGGTGGAGAATTGCTTGAACCCGGGAAGCGGAGATTGCAGTTAGCCAAGATCGCACCACTGCATTCCAGCCTGGGTGACAGAGTGAGACCCGGTCTCAAATAAAAAGGAAACTACTAGCTTGAAGTATCCAGGACACCACCTCCCCACCCCCAAGCTCCCTGGGTCACCCCATCTGGATGACCTTGCCCTGGTGAGCCAGCTTAGGGACCCCCTTATTCTCAGGGAGTCCAGCCCTGGCACAGGAGAAGGCACACATTTCTCTGGAGACATGCACGTGCTCTCTTCTCTCTGCCATAGAATCAGTCTGGTTTGTGTCACTGTGGCCACAAGGAGCAAGAGGGTAAAATATATGCACTGGTCCATGTGCTGTAAAACTGCCTGGAGGAGCAAAATTGCTCCCAGCTGGGCCCAGACTAGTGGCTGCCTATGAAGATGGTGTGAGGTGGGGGTGGGGCTAAGGCAGTCTAGGGGAGGGTGGGCAGAGGCTGGAAGCAGGAAAGCAGGAGCTTGAAACCAACCCTGCCTGGGGCTACCTGAGAGACATGTCCAAGGCTCAGCCTGGAGCCTGGGAGGGCAGAGGAGCCTGAGAAGGTGGGCAGGTGGGGTGGGCCAGGTCCAGGGCTGGTCTGGACCAGTCAGTGGAGGGGAGTGTCTTCCCCATGCAGAGAAAGCATTGGGGTTTGGGGGGGTGGGGGTGTCCCTGCTGGCTGCTTGCTAATTCTAGGTCTTGCACTTGCAGAAGCCCGAGGCCCGAGCCCCCCAGCAGGCCTCCTTCTCCGTGGTGGTGGCCATTGACTTTGGCACCACGTCTAGTGGCTATGCTTTCAGCTTTGCCAGTGATCCTGAGGCCATCCACATGATGAGGTGAGGGTGGCTGGGCTGGGAGAGTGAGGTGGGGTGGGTGGGGAGTTCCTCATACCCAGGGATGAGCTTGCTCCCAAAAGTACTGTCACTGAGACATGGGGGTCTCCTCAGAGGCCCTGCCACCCCTAGTCTGGGGCTCCCCACTGGGGCAAAAGGTTGGAGGATGGGCCCCAGGCCTGGGTCCCTGGCCTCAACTGGAGCAGCTCCCAGCCCTCTGAAAGAAAAGTAAGACTTTGTTTTTAATTTTGAATTTTTTTGAGATATAACTTACAATAAAATATGCAAATCTTTTTTCTTTTCCTTTTTGTTTGAGATGGAATCTCACTCTGTCGCCCAAGCTGGAGTGCAATGGTGCAATCTCAGCTTACTGCAACCTCCACCTCCTGGGTTCAAGTGATTCTCCTGCCTCAGCCTCCCAAGTAGCTGGGACTATAGGCATGCGCCACCATGCCTGGCTAATTTTTTTTATTTTTAGTAGAGACAGGGTTTCACTATGTTGGCCAGGCTGGTCTCAAATTCCTGACCTCAGGTGATCCGCCCGCCTCGGCCTCCCAGAGTGCCTCACAGACATGAGCCACCACACCCGGCCTTTTTTATTTTCTTTCTTTCTTTCTTTCTTTCTTTCTTTCTTTCTTTCTTGCTTTCTTCTTTCTTTCTTTCTTGCTTTCTTGCTTTCTTGCTTTCTTTCTTTCTTTCTTTCTTTCTTTTTTGAGAGACAGGGTCTTGCTCTGTCACAAAAGCTGTGTGCAGTGATCACACCACAAGTGCAGTGGTGTGATCATAGCTCACTGCAGCCTCAAACTCTTGGGCTCAAGCAAGCCTCCCACCTCAGCCTCCTGAGTAGCTAGGACTACAGGCAGCACCACCACACCTGGCTAATTTTTTAAAAATTTTTTTGGAGAGACAGGGTCTCACTGTGTTGCCAGGGCTGGTCTTTAATTCCTGGCCTCAAGTGATCCTCCCACTTTAGCATCCCAAAATGCTGGAATTACAGGCGTGAGCCACCATGCCCAGCCCACAAATATTTTTCTAAGCTTGTAGACAAACACACACATATAAAAACATATATGTGTTTTTTAAAAAAAAGTGAGATATACAGCTTGCTTTGTTTTAAAGCTTCAACACTATTTTGTAGATATTTCATGTTAGTGGCCAGGCGCGGTGGCTCAAGCCTGTAATCCCAGCACTTTGGGAGGCCGAGACGGGCGGATCACGAGGTCAGGAGATCGAGACCATCCTGGCTAACACGGTGAAACCCCGTCTCTACTAAAAAATACAAAAAAACTAGCCGGGCGAGGTGGCGGGCGCCTGTAGTCCCAGCTACTCGGGAGGCGGAGGCAGGAGAATGGCGTAAACCCGGGAGGCGGAGCTTGCAGTGAGCTGAGATCCGGCCACTGCACTCCAGCCTGGGCGACAGAGTGAGACTCCGTCTCAAAAAAAAAAAAAAAAAAAAAAAAAAGATATTTCATGTTAGTACATACAAAGCTACCACTTTCTTTGAACGGTTGCCTAGTATTCCATAGTACAGATGTGTCATAATTTATCCATTCCCCTATTGACAGTTTTAGGGGTTTTTTCCCTCCTCTCATTTTTCACTGTTACAAAAATGCAGCTGTAATATCCTTCTATGAAAACTTGTGCTGCAATCTCTATGGGGTAGATTCCTACAGGTGATTCCTAGGTCCAACATCTCAAATAAAAAACAAGAAAATGAAAGTTCTAAGGGTTGAGTTGACAAGTCACACAGTTGTTATGAAAGACATGTTTCAAAAATTCATTCAGATGTTGGTGGGTTTTGTGTGAACACTCCCTTTGGGACCTCAAGACCCCAGTCCTCTGAATGTGTCCTAGAGGGTTGGCAGGCAGTAGGTAAAGCTATAGGAGACCTCAAAGCTCTCAACCCACACTGGGATGGGAGGTAAGAGGGGCTTCTCCAGGCCTGGAGACTGGACGGAAGATTGAATGGAGAGACAGACGGACAGGTAACTGTTCCCAAAATACATGGGACTTGAGCTTCGTGAGATTGGACTGTCCTTCCTTCTGCATCACAGGAAACCCCAAAGGCTCCGGGCACTTACGGCCCTCTAGGAGCTGTAGGACATCCCAGATGTCTTGCTCATCAACACACACGGCTGAGGCCATGCTGGGGCTAAGGACACATCCAGGAACACTATCTCTGTCCTGTGGAGGTGAAAGTCACAGGAAATAACTGGGGGACATCCCGGCGTCCTCCTAAGCCCTCTCTTCCCACCAGACACCAAGCCCCTAACATCTCTAGATGTGTCCCTAACATCTCTAGAACCGACCTTCTCTCACCTGGATGGCTGCAATATACTCCTCCTTGGTTTCCTTTCTCCATGCTCTCTTCCCTCCATTCTGTTGCTCCATGGGAGCCAGTGACCTTTATTTCTAAAGGCAAATGTGGTCATACCTCTTCGCTACTTAAAATCCACGAAGACAGAATTCTGAATGGCCTTCTGTGCTCTTCATGATCTCACCTTAGCATTCTTGTATTTTCTCCTGCTGCCTATCCAACCGACCCATAGCTAGTTCTCCCTGCTCTTTCACATCTGTAAGTTTTTGCACATGCTGTTCCCTCTGCCTGGATTCCCACCCAAGTAGGGTTGCACTGACGGCCCTGTGCCTCCGCAGGAAATGGGAGGGCGGAGACCCGGGCGTGGCCCACCAGAAGACCCCGACCTGCCTGCTGCTGACCCCGGAGGGCGCCTTCCACAGCTTTGGCTACACCGCTCGCGATTACTACCATGACCTGGACCCGGAAGAGGCGCGGGACTGGCTCTACTTCGAGAAGTTCAAGATGAAGATCCACAGTGCCACGGTGAGTCACAGGGCTCCAGACAGGGAGGCGGGGCCAGCATTGAAAAGGGCAGGACTAATGGGGGGCTGGGGCAAAACCAAAACGCGTGAGGACCGACCCGTTGGAGTCGTGGCTTGAGAGGCGGCAGAGCTAAAGGGAGACGTCGGACTCCAGTGTGGGCGGAGCTCAGAAATGACACAAGTGGAGGTGGGGCTAATGTGGGTGGGGCTAATAGTGAAGCTGGGGTTGCGGGAGGGGTGGGACTAAGGAGAGGGGCTGGGACAGAGCTAATGTCAGATTGGGGCTAGAGTGGGATGGTGTTAAAGAGGTGGGGAAGCTCCAGGAAACGGGGCGATTTTAAGAGCGAGGTCGTCAGGAAATGAGTGCCGAGCTGAGGCCTCCTGCAGAGCCGCCCTGTGTCCCTGCCAGGATCTCACCTTGAAGACCCAGCTAGAGGCAGTAAATGGAAAGACGATGCCCGCCCTGGAGGTGTTCGCCCATGCCCTGCGCTTCTTCAGGGAGCACGCCCTTCAGGTGCGCTGCGGCCCCACCTCTGCCGACTGTCGCAGGGACCCCCTCTTGTCCCCTCATCCGAAACCGCTCCCCCATTCCGTCCCCGACATTGGATGGGTAGCCACCGCCGGAAGTCAGAGGTCATCTTCTCCAGTACCCTCCTCCCTTTTTGTCTGGTAGAGCCTGCACCAAGCCATACTGATGGGAGGGGGGCTGATTCTTCCAACTCTGCTGGGAAGTCCTTCCTGTGGTTTGATTAGTACCTCCAGCTCCGCGGAGGGCTGAAGACCACACTCCCTCCAAGCCAGCTTTTCTCTGACTGCCCCCTCCTGCACCAGGAGCTGAGGGAGCAGAGCCCATCGCTGCCAGAGAAGGACACTGTGCGCTGGGTGTTGACGGTGCCTGCCATCTGGAAACAGCCGGCCAAGCAGTTCATGCGGGAAGCTGCCTACTTGGTGAGGATGTGCAAATGGGTCAGAGAACACTGCTGAGGAAGGCCCGGGCCTGCCCCCGTGCCTGCATGCACCCCACCACCCTTGAGACCACAGAGTCATTGTGGAAAGAACTTCAGCCTGCTCCTGCTGGGAGTTTGTAGGGTTGCTCCCCCCAGGAGAGGGAGTGGGCCCGCAGGAACAGGGGACAGAGGGACAAGAGGCACAGCCCAGGCTAGTGTAGACAGTGCCTTAAGTCAGGTGTCCTAGAAGCAGAGCCCAAGATGGAGAGTCTTATACTTGAGGTCTATTGAAGAAGGGTTGTCAGGAGAAAGGCAAGGGAGGGAGGCGGGACAGGAGAAGGAGCTATGAAGGATGTGGTCTTAGCTAGAGTCTAGCCTCAGGTTTAGCCTCAGCTAGATCCCATGGGGAGCTGCAGAGGGAGAACTGTAGCACAGAGCTGGGGCCAGCTTCTTGCACATCCGTATCGGTCTGTCACTGGTTCTGGGGGAATGGGAGGGACACCTCTCCAAGTGAGGCCATTCCCATTCAGCTGAGGGCCGTTATCCAGAGGAGGTAGCAGCTGTGAGCCAATAGCAGCCAACACTCACAGTGGCAGGCAGGGCACCTAAAACATTCACTTGGCATCAGTATTTTCCGGGACACCCCCACCACCCCCCACCTTTGTTGGTTCTTGAGCAGGGGAAATAGGACTATGAAAGTATAAAGGGAGGCGATTCTGGCCAGTGCATACAGGTCTTCCTACCACTGAGATGCTCAAAGGTCTAGAGCAAGGAGTTGGGGGCTCCATTGGAGACAGAGAGGGTATAGCCTCAAGACTCATTGCTTGGTCCTAATCCTGGAGCCTTGAATACAGACCCTAGGCTGTCCAAAAGGGATCTCAAGCCTGCCTGTAGACACCCTGGAGGGGCCCCCAATCCTCCCATACCTATGGGCCAGGCATGACCCAGGGTCAGGTCTGTAGATGGCTACCCTTTTCACTGGAAGGAGCTAACTCTGAGCACAGTGGACATACCTGTGCAAGGATCAGAACAGAAGCAAGGCTGTCCCCAGCCGGAACAAACACCTGCTCCCCCAGCATCCCCTTACCTATTTCCCCACCCCCTTTCCTCTCACACTGTTCCCTGGCCGCTCAGGAAAGTCTGGCCCTGGGTAGAAAGTCTCCATTCACATCCTTATCCCTCTTCCCTATCTGGTCAGAATCTGGGGAACCCTACAAAACCATGACGTACTTCCCACAGGGATCCCCTGCCCTGATGAAGGAAATAACTCCAGATCTCAAGTGTTTTTCTCCACCCAACTGGCCTGTCTTGTTGCCTGGAATTTCAGCTTCCTTCCTGCTGTATCAGATTCCCTGGGAACAAAGTTCTCCTGGGAATGGGGTGGCCTATGGCTACCGTCTGACACCAGCCTGGTGGAGAAACAGGGTTCAGTGAGCTAAAAGGGCTCCCCACCATCTCCTCTGAGCCACCACACCCCCCACATTGTGCTAGAGTCTCTGCCAGCACCCCCAGCCAGCGCTCAGCTGGCCACTTGCACCTGTGAAGGGGAACCTTGCTGCAGCCCTGCTATCTTGGGAAGTTTGAAGGGACACATCCCAGGGGTTCTAGGTCTGCATTCTGTCTAGAGCCTTTTCCTGCTGGGCAACTCCTTCCCCATCTTTGTCCAAGACTATTCCCTCCCCAGCCTGGTCACAGTGTAGCTATGAGGCAGCTCCAAATTTGTGCAGCACAGAGGGGCCTGAGAGGCCTAACACGGGTGGGGTGTGATGGAGGAGGAGGTGGGAGCCCCCACAGGCCCGTGGTTCCCCACCTCCCGGTGCCATCTTAGGTGTGACAGCCCACAGTGCCGCCTGACCCTGCCCACCACCCATCCCCAGGCTGGACTAGTGTCCCGAGAGAATGCAGAGCAGCTACTCATCGCCCTGGAGCCTGAGGCTGCCTCGGTATACTGCCGCAAGCTGCGCCTGCACCAGCTCCTGGATCTGAGTGGCCGGGCCCCAGGTGGTGGGCGCCTGGGTGAGCGCCGCTCCATCGACTCCAGCTTCCGTCAGGGTGAGCTGCCCCCAGGGACACCACCCACCCTTGGAGGGTCAGAGGGTTACTGAAGCCAGAAGCTCAGCCATGTCTAGTATGAAGGGGAGGGGGTCCCCACCCCGGAGAAGCCCAATTTGAGCAGGCAGAAACATGCCTGGTGCAGCCCGTCTGAGGGAGGGAGGCACAGCCCTGCCCAAGGGCAACCTCGTCTCAGGGTGGGACATGTCCTACCTGGGGGAACCCAATCTCAGGGTGGAGATTTCACCTTGCCCTAGGGGAGCAAGGTCTGAGGAGGGCAGGACTCTGCCCAGCCCTGAGTCTGAGGGTCAGGGGAGACACAGCCTACCCCGGGAGGAAATTGCTGGGGTACTGACAAAGGAAGAAGTCAACCCATTGCATCAGCTGTCCCCTTCACTCCCATCATCCTCCCTGACACACATCAGCCCCAAGCTCCTGCTGCCAGGACCAGGCACCGAGGCCAAGGACAGCTATGGTCATCCTCCCAAATGCCATCTCCCAGGGCAGGGAGAAGCCCTAAGTCCTGAGTCCCCTCTGAGACTCCAAGGACACCTACTGCCTCCACTCCTCCAAACCCTCTAACCCTGATTTTGCCATGACCTGAGACCTCCTGGGTTAAAGGAAGGCCCTGTGTCCATAAATACTTCCCCCCTCAGCTGTTGGATACAGGGTGGGAGTTTGGGGTTCAGGATTGCCCTCTCCCAGTCAGGAGCAGGTTGGAGTTTCAGGAGCACTGGTTGCTCCCAGTGCCCATGGAGGGCCTGGGCAGGAGGATGGGAGTTGAACGCCATAGCTGGAGCACCTCCTTCTAATCTCACTCCCTGCTGTCTCCTGACCCCCAGCTCGGGAGCAGCTGCGAAGGTACCGCCACAGCCGCACGTTCCTGGTGGAGTCGGGTGTAGGAGAACTGTGGGCAGAGATGCAAGCAGGTAGGGGGAAAGGGGGATGGAGAGTTATCCTTGGCCCCTACCGGGCACCATATACTGATGGGGGGAAGGGCATGTTTGCAAAGCCCGTCTCTTCCTCCTCCATCCGCTGTACCTAACCTGGCCGTCCCCTCACAGTCACCCGCACCCCCACCCCACTCACAGCGGCGCCCCTAACTCCCACTCCTCCAGGGGATTCTCCGCGGACGCTCGGGTGGAGTTGCAGAGCCTCTGGAACCATTTCTCCCCCACACCCTGCGCCCATATGTGGTGGTCTGAGGTTCAAGCACCTGAAGCCCCTCACGTCCCTCCCCCGACCCTGCAGACAGGCCTTGGGACCCGGGTCAGGGCTGGAGGCTGGGCGGGGCTGGAGGGGGCGCAGGGCTGAGGGTGCGAGGCCGCCCACGAGTGTGTGCCCACGCTCACCGCCACAGGAGACCGCTACATGGTGGCTGACTGCGGCGGAGGCACCGTGGACCTGACGGTGCACCAGCTGGAGCAGCCCCATGGCACCCTCAAGGAGCTCTACAAGGCATCTGGTGAGTAGCCAGGCGGCATCCCGGTACCCAGCGCGGCCCGGGCCCCGGCCCCGCCACTGCCCCCTGGCAGCTGGGTGAGCGCTGACGCCCCCTCCGCCCCCTGCTCCACCCCAGGGGGCCCTTATGGCGCGGTGGGCGTGGACCTGGCCTTCGAGCAGCTGCTGTGCCGCATCTTCGGTGAGGACTTCATCGCCACCTTCAAAAGGCAACGGCCGGCAGCCTGGGTAGATCTGACCATCGCCTTCGAGGCTCGCAAGCGCACTGCTGGCCCGCACCGTGCAGGGGCGCTCAACATCTCGCTGCCCTTCTCCTTCATTGACTTCTACCGCAAGCAGCGGGGCCACAACGTGGAGACCGCTCTGCGCAGGAGCAGGTGGGTCCCGGGCCCGCGGGCTCAGGCAGGGTTTGCCGACCCGGAAATGACTGTGCACGAGAGGGTCCCGGGCCCCAAGGAACGGTGGGGGGTCTGCCTGATTCATCCCACATATACACCAAGCCAGCAGGGTGTCGGGGTGGGGCGGCGGGGAGCAGCGAGTGAGTGCCCCAGCCCAGCAGGCTCCACCCACGGAATCCGCAGCCCGAACTGGGGCAAGAGAGAGAATCATGGCGAGGAGGCGGCAATGACTGGTCTCCCAGCCTTCTCTACACCCGCATCCCCGGCGCTGCCAGCCCATGCTCCT
Organism: Rhinopithecus roxellana; assembly: GCF_007565055.1. NCBI lineage: Eukaryota > Metazoa > Chordata > Mammalia > Primates > Cercopithecidae > Rhinopithecus > Rhinopithecus roxellana. Next base: position 99,845,092 of record NC_044561.1, on the reverse strand, counting down.
TGGCTTCCCTGCACCAAAGCAAGGGGAGGCCTCTCCGAGGACCTCGTACCCGGAACCTGGAGCAGGCTGGCAACTAAATCCTGACTGAGTAGGGTGGGGTTAAGGGCTCACATCCAGCAGTCCTCTAGACACCACGTGCAGTCGGTGCCCAGGCACTTCTGCCTGGTGGCAGAGGTAGAGAATAAGAACCACGGACCCCAAACTGGGGCAAGCAGCTGGGCCCTGACCGATAGGTCTGTGCCCCTTTCACCACCAACAGCGTGAACTTCGTGAAGTGGTCCTCACAGGGGATGCTCCGAATGTCTTGTGAAGCCATGAACGAGCTCTTTCAGCCCACAGTCAGCGGGATCATCCAGCACATAGGTGAGCACCTGAACTCGGTCCTCCACCCGCCCCCACATAAAACAAATGCGGAATATTCCCCCCCCACCAATCAGTGCCTAGAAATCTCCACACATCCATACACTGGGATGAGACCTAGAATCATCTAGAACACCTGGAGGATGAAGTGATGATTAAGAGTGGTGATTAAGAGCTAGGGGGTTGATATGTAGTCTTGCCAAGGCAAAAAACCTCTGGTGCCTCAGTTTCCCCATTTATAAACTGGGGTAATAGTATTGGGTTCTCAAAACGTTATCACAGGGATAAAATGAGCTGAAGTATCTACAGTGAGCATAATGTCTTGCACACAACGTCTAGGTGTTTAATACGTGTAAATGCATATCCTTATCTCTTGTTCTCCACGTCGTGGTGGGAGAGAAGTGGGGAGCGTGAGTGTTGGGGAGGCAAAGCCCTCGAGGACTCGCGGGAGCTCTCAAAGAAAGTGCTCAAATGGCTACTCTCTAGTTGCCAGGCGGGTACGGGCTAGGGAGGGGAGGCGCCGGTGGCCGCCTAGTGGTGGCCTCAGTGACTCTCTCTCCCCCGCCTTCTCCTCCGCCCCCTTCACCCGCGTCTCCTGTCCTGTACCGCAGAGGCGCTGCTGGCACGGCCGGAGGTGCAGGGTGTGAAGCTGCTGTTCCTGGTGGGCGGCTTCGCCGAGTCAGCAGTGCTGCAGCACGCGGTGCAGGCGGCGCTGGGCGCCCGCGGTCTGCGTGTCGTGGTCCCGCACGACGTGGGCCTCACCATCCTCAAAGGCGCGGTGCTGTTCGGCCAGGCGCCGGGCGTGGTGCGGGTCCGCCGCTCGCCGCTCACCTATGGCGTGGGCGTGCTCAACCGCTTTGTGCCTGGGCGCCACCCGCCCGAGAAGCTACTGGTTCGCGACGGCCGCCGCTGGTGCACCGACGTCTTCGAGCGCTTCGTGGCCGCCGAGCAGTCGGTGGCCCTGGGCGAGGAGGTGCGGCGCAGCTACTGCCCGGCGCGTCCGGGCCAGCGGCGCGTGCTCATCAACCTGTACTGCTGCGCGACCGAGGATGCGCGCTTCATCACCGACCCCGGCGTGCGCAAATGCGGCGCGCTCAGCCTCGAGCTTGAGCCCGCCGACTGCGGCCAAGACACCGCCGGCGCGCCTCCCGGCCGCCGCGAGATCCGCGCCGCCATGCAGTTTGGCGACACCGAAATTAAGGTCACCGCCGTCGACGTCAGCACCAATCGCTCAGTGCGCGCGTCCATCGACTTTCTTTCCAACTGAGGGCGCGCCGGCGCGGTGCGAGCGCCCTCTGCCCGGCCCCGCCCTCTTTCGGTCCCCGGGCCTGCGGAGCGGGGTGGGGCAGGGGAAACGATGGTTCTGCTGTGTGCGCCTCTTTCCCCGCCCTCCGGCCCCGGGGAGATGAGGTCATGGCAGGGTGGGTGGGGACACACCCAGAGACTGGCTTTGGGATTGGGCCCTTGTCCGCTGACTGCCAGGCTGAAGGAACCCGCCAAGGACTGAACGGGTAAGGGTGACTGAGAAGAGGTTTGCAAGACAGAGCGCGCAGCCCTGCAAGTGGCAAGTGACCCCGAAGGAAGAACGCAACAGAAGATGGAGTCCTGGTCTGAACTTAGGCGAGTAGGGGTGGGGGTGGGATGGCAGGAGGAGCCGCAAGAGGAAGGTTGTGCAGGGTCTGGACCTGCAGGGCTGGAGTTCACTCATTGATGGACCCAGCCTGAACCGGGAGGCAGGCAGAGGAACCTTGTGCTGTAAGAAAGTGACTGGAAGTGGACTCCAGAGGGACAGGTGTGGTAGCACAGTCCTGGTGTGGTGCTGACCACCCAAATATGACTGTGAATTGTAGAAAGGGCAGTAGATCTCTAATGGGGAGGTGGGAACATTATTATGATGGAGGCAATTATGAGGGGATATGAGGGTAGCATTTCCTTCTAGACAAAACACCCATCTGGGAAGGCCCCAAGGGCAGCTTATGAAGGACCCCACTTGCACCCCACCCCAGCCATGGAAGGACAGCTGGAGGGTGGATGAGGAGGCCAGAGGGAGCACTGAGGGGTGGTCCCAGCTCTGCTATTGACTCGGTGTGCCTTTAGGACATTCTCTGACCGCCCATGGGCCTCAGTTTCCCAAAATGTGAAATGTCAGGCACTTCCCTCCAACTGTGACATGCAACAGCCCCACCTGCCTGAGAGCCCTGAGGTGACAATAAAACATTTATGCCCAAGGGGAAGCCATAGCCTGCTGATATGGCGTGGAGACCCTAATAATGGGAGGAGTGTAGGGGTTCCGGGTGCTATAGAGAGAAGGGAGAAAGCTTTCAGCTGTGCATAGGGAACTGACCAGAAGGGGGTGCTGCTGTCTCCCCATCAAGCATCCCAAACAACTCCACTGCTTAAGACCTCTCTTGCCTACATGAGGTCCCTCCCTCCTCATTCAAACTAATTGTCTTGGCAGCCAGCTTCTGGCCTAAAATGCCACCACCTGTGCATACCTCTTGTGGGGCTAGGTGGTATAATACCACGCGGCGCCCCTGCCTCCTGAAAGAGTGAATCTCCCCAAGTCCTTCCTTGGCCCATCTGCAAAGGAGCAGGCATTACCCCAAACCCAGAGAGCAAAAATCCACCTGGCTTCCGGTATCCACTGGAGTTTTATTTCTTTAGGGTTCTATCCCAACCAGTCGCTTAAAAACCAAGTAACACAGACCTGAGGGTGGGGGCGGGGGTGGGAGCTGGGGACTGCACCTCCCTCCTACTCATGGTGGACAGCAGTGGGGACGAGGGAGGGGCAGGAGAGGTGGCTGAAGCAAGGCAGCAGCAGCAGCAGTCATGGGGCCACGACGCCAGAGCCAGCTCCATCCTCTCCCAGACCCTGGTTGGAGCCCCTATGGCTTGGGGTGGGGAGTGGGAAACCCACCCCAGGCCCTCCCTCTCCCTTCCTCAGACAGCCTCCTTTCGGGCTCAACCCATTTCTTCCGGCAGGAGACTGAGGCACACGGAGAGGAGGAAGTGGGAGAGGAGGACGCGGGAGGGGCAGGGTGGCAGCACAAATGAAGGCAGAGGTGAGAGGCGTGGGCAAGGCCACTCCACCCCCACGCCCACCCCAGAGAGGGGCGAGGAAGCCACACCAGCACGCAGCATGTCGGGGGGACAAGGCGGGGTTTAAGGCTGAGGGGCCCGGGGCAGGCGGGGCCTCAGGCCTCAGTCAAAGCCATGCCAGTCGCTGTGCTCTGAGTCATATTCCAACTCGGCGCCCACGCACTTGACACCGTCCAGCAGCATGGGCGTGCCGTGGTGTCGGTCTGCAAGGTGGGGTGCAAGTCAGTGCCATGCTGGCCCCTGGCCCCACCCATGCGGCCCACTAAGGGGACCCCTCCCCTTCCCTCAGGGATCAGCTGGAGGTGGGGACCCACCAAGGAGGTTGAGAACCCCCAAAATGGGCAAGGAGCCCTTGTTCAGCCCTGGTTCCCTGAGGACAGAAACCCTTGCAGTCAAGCTTGTGCATCCCTCCTCCAACCAGGAGCCTCACGCTCTCACCCATGACGCGGGCCTGCACCGTCACGCGCACACAGGTGCCGGTGCCACCTTCACAGGCTAGCAGTATCTCCTCTTTGAGGACGCCCTCTTTGTGTGCTGAGTACTCGCACTTGACACTATAACCTGCCCGGGGACAAGGGCAAGTGGTCAGTACCTCCCCCAGCCTCCCGATCCTGCCCCTGGCACTCACTGGCCTCTACCCACCACCATGGCAGGGAGCTACATGCTGAGTTGCCCCAAGAAAGGGGCAGGGATGGCCTTTCTGGAGCCCAGAGACCCATTCACCCTAGCAGGGGTGCAGAGGTCTCAAAAGCCCATTCTTCAGTGAGCTGGACATGCCTCCAGCCTGTGGGCCACCCCAATGTGGCTCCAAGAGTGAACGAAGTAGGGTCCAATTCAGGCTTCCAAAAGGTCTGGCTGTTTTCTCCCAAAAGGAAGGCAGGGGGAGGTGGTGATGAGGAATGAGGGGGGTGGGGCGGGGTAGCCTTTGAGCAGATCAGATGGCAAGACGTAAAGGCCTGAGGGGTCTCAATCCAGTGAAGGACAAGGTCATGGGGAGGCTGGTGATGGGGACAGGAAACTGAAGCTGGAGCTCCATGAAACTGACACCCTAGCCTCTGCCAGCCTGGGAGTTGGGGGTGGGGCAGGACCTGAAGGGAGCCTGATAGGAACAGCGGCCTGAAATCCAAGGTCTGGGACTGGTGGGTGCTAGGAGTTATCCACAAGGTGTGTGCAGCTCCAGCAGGTTTTTCTCGAGGGTTAGGGAAGCAGGAGGGAGAGCTGGAGGTTTCAAACCAGTTCCTCAGCGGCTCCTGTCTTGGTTACTGCCCCACAGAGGTAACCATCACACCATGGGCAGGTACAGGCTCATGGACTTCTGTTCAGGGACAGGGAGCAAGGCCTGCCGTGCTGTCACACTGCAAGCTCACAAAGAGGTGCCATGTCCCCGACTTGCTGAGCTGCCCATCCACCCTAGTTGGGGGTAAGGGAGCACCCCATGTTCTCACTCCCACTCCCTATGGGCCTGCTGGAGGAGGGGACGCACCTTCAGGGACGGGCACCACACTGAGGAGCTTGAGGTGCAGGCTGGGGACAGGTGCCTCACGGACGTCCTTGCTCAGCCTGTGCACTGGGGGCAGAGTGAAAGTAATCTCATACCTGTGCAGGATCTTCAGGAAGCCAACCTATAGCAAGAGAGGTGAGGGAGGGAGGCACCTTCACTTCCTGCTTCCCCCAGGCCCACCCAGTTGTGCCACCTATCATCCCATGGACCCCAGCATCTGCTTCCCCAGAGAGCCCAGAAAGCCCAACTCCCTCCATCACTCTAGCTGATTGACCACCCAGCCCAGTGGCCCCAGCCCTTTCACAGACCCCTTCCCTTGAGGGTCCCAGCCCTACAGCTTGGCCAGCAAGATCCTCAGCATCTGTCTCACAGGCCCCAAAGTCCTCAGTGGCTCATTTCATAGACGAGAAAATGGAAGCCACAAAATGACTGGCCAAAGGCCACATAGTGTGGCCAGGGTCAAATCCTCCCTAGACTTCTTGACCACTCCTGCCATGCATGGCACGCAGCAAGGCACCACCCACTGCCTACAAGGAAAGGTTCAAAGTCCCACAGGTCATCCACCTGTCCCCATCACTGCCAGTATCCCAGGGTCAAGGATGCTGGTCTTCCATTCGCTCATAGGATGACACCAGGCCACAGACAGTGCGGGATGAGGGATGGGATCAAATTAGAGACACGACAGTAGACCAGCTGTGTCAGCCCAGAGCTGGCCCACAGGCCTGGTACCAGCCATTGAACTGGGGCCCCTGGCTGCCCTGCTGGCACCGGACTGTGGATGCCCGCCTGCCCACTCAAAGGCTGACTATGCCCAATGGCCCATACTCACAACCCAAGCAATTTCTGTTGTTCATTCACAGTGCTTGGTGACAGCCACCCTCTGGAACAAATACCATTCTTGGAAACTCCAGTAGTATGAAGGGTCACAAGCCAGGGTGGTTGCTAAGCAGGGTGGCTGGCAGGGGTGCCAGGCCAGCGGGCAAAAGTGCATGCTGTACTCCCAGCTCGCATGAGCACAGACTCCTGCTCACAGTTACTGGGGCTGGGCAGCCCCATCCCTGGGGGCCAACTGGGACTGGCTGCAGAGAGTTTTAGCTCTTCAATGGGACCAGGTCGATATTGCTACGTGACAAACCTCAGTCCCCCTCATGCTCTGCTGGTAGAGGGCACACCCGTCAAGAAAGCTTTCTGGCTGTACCTGCTAACTGTGACCCTGTGACGCAGGGGTACTACTTGTAGAATTTTCCAGGGGAAATAGAGATGTGCAAAAAAATACTCTTTGCTGCCTTATTTATAACAATGAAAACAAAAACAGCCGTAACACCCCGGAATAGGGAGCCAACTAAGTCAATGATGACACATATCATGGAGCAGTAGGCAGTTGTAAAATCTCGTGGAAAATTATTTACTGACACAGGAGACAGTTCACAACAGAAACAAGCAAAAACCAGTGTGGACATGGTGATGCCAGCTTTTGTTTTTGGAAACAAAGCTTTTTAAAATAAGCTGGATCCGTCACCATAGTGTTTTCAGAAAAATAGATAAATAAAATTTTAAAAAGCTGGAATAAGCCGGGCGCAGTGGCTCACGCCTGTAATCGCAGCACTTTGGGAGGCCAACAGGGGTGGATCACGAGGTCAGGAGATCGAGACCATCCTGGCCAACAGAGTGAAACCCCCGTCTCTACTAAAAATATAAAAAAATAGCTGAGCGTGGTAGCATGTGCCTGTAATCTCAGCTACTCCAGAGGCTGAGGCAGGAGAATCACTTGAACCCAGGAGTTGGAGGTTGTAGTGACCCGAGATCACGCCACTGTACTCCAGCCTGGCGACAGAGCGAGACTCCGTCTCAAAAAGAAAAAGAAAAAAAAAAGCTGAAATAACACACATCAGAATATTAACCATGGTTATTTTGGGATAGTATGACTGTGGGTACTTTTAAATTTTTTCACATTTTCTCTGTCTTCCAAATTTTCTCATGTCTATTAAGACATGAGTGGATTTTGCAATGAGGGGAGAGAGCTATTTTTAAGTGTTGGTTTGTTCCATTTATTCTCTTGGGGAAGCTGTCAGCTGTAGGACAAAGAGTGGGAACTTCAGAGTTGGACAGAAATGGAGACAAAACCCACCTTTTTTGTTTGTTTGTTTGAGACCGAGTCTCTCTGTTGCCCAGACTGGAGTACACTGGCGCAATCTCAGTTCACTGCAACCTCAGCCTCCTGGGTTCAAGCAATTCTCCTGCCTCAGCCTCCCAAGTAGCTGGGACTACAGGTGTGCGCCACCACACCTGGCTAACTATTGTATTTTTAGTAGAGATGGGTTTTGACACGTTGGCCAGACTAAACCTGGGCCCCTTTTGAGCAGCACGCAGACCCCCCTGCAGGTCCATCTCAATAGGCCAGACCTCCCCCGACCCAAGGGCACTCCTGTTCAATTCTGGACCCCTGATTTATTGACTGAATAAATAAGGCCTCAGTCTCCATTTTCCCCAACCCAGCTCCACCAAGCAGAAAACAGGGGGTGATAATACTACTTTAAAGAGCCTAACTCAGCCAGAGATTTGGCAAAGAAGGGTTAAAAAAAAAGTTGCACCTTGTTATTGCCTTAATTAGCTTCACACCTGTATCACATACATACATTCTTCCATTCTCATACCAACTCTAGGTAATGTGATTGTCTCCACTTGAGAGAAGAGAAACTCAGGTCCCAAGGTCACAGAGCCAGAACGGCTGGCTGAACCCAGGCCAGTGGCACCACAGCCGCGACACTGCCTTCCATTGCTATTGTCTGGGTAAAGCAGATGACAGCAATGGCTCTGCTCATCTTGATCTGGATGACATTCTTGATCTGGATGACGTTCTAAATGCTCTCATCTCATTGAAATCTCACTGCCTCCCATCTGACAGATGGGGAAACCAAGGCACAGGGAAAGGCACAGACATGCCTATAAGCCCAGCTGAGAGGAAAGGGGACAGGCACCCAGAAGTCAGGCAGAGCCGGGGAGTGGGAGAAGCTGCTGATGGGGGAGGTGTACATGTACCTTGACCAGAAAGCTGCTGTCACTCTCCTGGGTGACCATGACCACCGAGTCATGCAGCTTCTCATCAAAGTGGACGTGGCTGTGGGATCCTTCCGCATCGTGGCCTGCCGCAAAGCGGATACTCCGGACTCTGGGCTTGTTGCCTAGAAGAGTGGGAGAGGGCTCTGAGGGCTTTCCCTGTCCCCAGGAAACTCCTCCCGTTTGTCCCCTCGTCGCCCCCAACACTGCCCTTGACATCATCCAGCTCCCACTGGCTGGGCTCTTTTCAAGGCTAGGTGGACACTGGTATCATGAGGCTTGAGGCCCCCTGAGTCCTCCCACAAAAATGCATCCCCTGAGAGTGGGCGTAGGGGGACTCAGGGACTGGCTAATATGACCCTTGCTTGAAGGGGATGGGGCTGGTGCCAGAGACAGGAAGGCACAGTCTTCCAGACTCCCACCAAGCCAGGGCAGCGTGGGGCTCAGGCCAGTCCTCCAGAGGAAGACTGCCCAGTGCTCTCCTTCATAGTGCAAAGCCCCCCATCCCTGGGGCCTACCCCCAAGCTGTGTCAGTGCATGAGGCCCCTGCCTGCCCATCCTCATGACCCAAACCTGAAGGGGCAGGGACAGGAACAGGCTCTAGGAGATCTGCCTAGGGGTGGCAGAAACAAAGGTTATCAAAAAACACACTCAGCCCACGTAGGTGAGGCTGCAGCTGCCACTAAACCTCACTGGCCACTGGCAAGCAAGAAGAGAGAACCCAAGGAAGCTTCCAGACCCACCCCAAGACCCCCTTCCTTCCTCTGCCTAACCCACCATCAAGGTCCTCAGCTGTCCCTGAGCTGGGTCGGGTTCTCCAAGACCAGAAAGGGCAGAGGGATGGGAAAAGTAGGGTAGCCAGGAGCCGGGCTGAAGGCCTGGACTGGATGAACACTCAGGCTGGGGAGGCCGAGAGCATGGCCCTAGTCCTCTCTGACCCCTGGCCCCTAGGCCCTCCCACCAAGAGCCCTGCCCAGGGTCCTCTTAGTGGGAGGACCTGATCCAGCTTTGAGCCAGCCTCTTGGATACTCGGAGGCCCAGGAGGCCAGCCTGGCACATCCACAATCCCTGGTGAGCCCCACAGAACTAACCCTCAAATCTCACCAGATCACCCTGGCCTCAAACCCTCCCTTATCCCTTCTGGATTCTGAACGAAACTCAAATTCCCTTCCACAGCCTGCTGTGGCCCTCCCATGTCACCAGTCTCGGTGCTCACCACAAGCCCCTCAGCTCCCCCAGCCCCCATAGTGGAAGGGCAAAGACACAAGAGCACACATCTCCACAGACCAGCCTAAGGAGTCAGCAGGGCTCCGCAGAGGTCCCTGCTAGGGCTTTTATGAGCCCCAGGACCTGGCACAAACATATTCCCAATCACATTCACACACCAGCACACACGCACTCACACATGCACACACATACACAGGTGGTGCGGGCCCTACCTGCAGCAATGGCCCTCCTACCAGGGCCCACTGGAAGAGCTTGTGCAAGCCCCACCAGGCCAGGAAGGCACTTACCCTTGTTAGCCGCAGCCATGGACGCCCTCCCTGCCACGCAGCTCCTGCCGGACACCGCCACTCACATTCAGCGGCCTCCCATGCTCCAGGGACACCAGCAGGAGCCTGAAGATAGGGAGTGGGGAGGGCAGGGGTCAGGGCCACCCATGGACCCATCATGGTTTGGGGAGAGCAGAGGAGCTCCCTTTAGGAAGGATTCAAACAGCTACTGCTCTCAGCAGCCCAAGTGGTGTCTGTACTCTCTAGCATGGGGGCTTCTGCCCACATTCACCAAGAGCCCTCACCCCTTCCTGATATCCCAGTGACTCAGGGTTCTGCCAGCGTGTGCTGAGTTGCAGCTTCTAGGTGCCAAAGCAACAGCATAGGACTCCTATCCCCAGCACTCCCAGAGGCTGGCAGGAGGGGCAGCCTGGAAAGGAGGATTTTACTGGTATTTTCCAGGGACCAGTTCTGGTCTTGCTGACCCTGAAGGCTGGGCCTAGAGCTGCATTATCCAGGTTGCACAAGCAATGCAGCTGGGTGAGGTCAGAGGCAACAGTGTGCTTGATGGTGGGCAAGAACAGGGGACCACATAAAAGAAACATGTTCTTAGAGCTTTCCCTCCTGGTGATCGGTCAGGGCCATGTGCAAAACAGATGCCTGTGGAGGGGGTGTGCCCCCATCTGAACCCGCCATTCAGACCCTGCCCCGAGTCTCAGGCCTGCCTCTGGCTCATCTTCCCAACGGCAGCCTCAGCACAGGGGCAGTGAGAGGCACCCCAGGAAGCCTCCAATGGGCCGAGCTGGGACTATCTGAGCATCAAAAAGAATAATGAGTGCAACTGATGCAAACAGATGGAACACATGAAAGCAGGGCATTCACAGAGATTATTAAAAAAGAAGAGGGAAAGCAAAACAAACAAACCCAAGCCCTCAAAAGCCCTCATTTGTCACCACTGACGGTAGCAGTGCCCTCTTTACTCTGAAAGCTAGGGATTAAAGAGAAAGAATTCAGCCTGTCTCTTGGCCTTTCTTGTGACCAAATTGCCCTAGTGGTTGATGGAAAGCTCTTCTTTCGGGAAGAATTCCTACTAATAAATAACAAAGAAATGACCAAATGCTAAGTCATTCTGCAACCACTAAAGAAACAAATGCTGGGCCGGCGCGGTGGCTCAAGCCTGTAATCCCAGCACTTTGGGAGGCCAAGACGGGTGGATCACGAGGTCAGGAGATCGAGACCATCCTGGCTAACCCGGTGAAACCCCATCTCTACTAAAAAATACAAAAAACTAGCCAGGCGAGGTGGCAGGCGCCTGTAGCCCCAGCTACTCGGGAGGCTGAGGCAGGAGAATGGCATAAACCTGGGAGGTGGAGCTTGCAGTGAGCTGAAATCTGGCCACTGCACTCCAGCCTGGGCGACAGAGCGAGACTCCGTCTCAAAAAAAAAAAAAAAAGAAAAGAAACAAATGCTGGAGGCAACCAGAGCCAGTGGATGCTAAACCAGAGGGGAAAGTTGACAGGAAGCAGATACTCACAGGCGCCCAAGTGTCACTGACAGAGGACCTGGTGTGTGTGTGTGGTTTTTTTTTCCTTTGGTTTTTGTTTTTTGTTTTTTGTTTTTTTGAGACAGAGTTTCGCTCGTCACCCAGGCTGGGGTGCAATGGCAGAATCTCAGCTCACTGCAACGTCTGCCTCCTGGGTTCAAGCGACTCTCCTACCTCAGTTTTCCAAGTAGCTGAGACTCATGCCTGGCTAATTTTTGTATTTTTAGTAGAGATGGGGTTTCACCATGTTGGCCAGGCTGGTCTCAAACTCCTGACCTCAAGTGATCTGCCCACTTTGGCCTCCCAAGTGCTGGGATTACAGGCGTGAGCCGCTGCGCCTGACTGAGGACCTGGTGTTTAAGAGGAATAGCACGAGTTTGCAATGGAGGGATGTGACTTCTCCCAGTCACCCACTGGTCTATCTCTCTACTTTGTGCAGGACAGCCTGTCACACTGATGCCTCCTGAAGTGAGGCAGCCCAAAGTCACAGCATCACTGACAAGGATTCCTGCCAAAAAGGTTTAACCTGGATCTAAACCAGCCTCTAGCTTCAACTTCTTATTTGCTGAAAACACAAAGGAGAGTGGAACAAATTTAATGACTCCATGAGAAAGCAATGAGACAAGCCCAGAAGGCAGGACATTCTACAGGATGACTGACCTGTTTTTTGTTTTTGTTTTTGTTTTCAAATGTCAAGAAGAAAAATAAAACAGGCTAGGCACGGTGGCTCACACCTATAATCCCAGCAATTTCGTGGATCACCAGGTAAGGAGTTCAAGACCAGCCTGGCCAACATAGTGAAACCCCGTCTCTACTAAAAGTACAAACATTAGCCGGGTGTCGTGATGGGCGCCTGTAGTCCCAGCTACTTGGGAGGCTGAAGCAGGAGAATCACTTGAATCCAGGAGGCAGAGGTTGCAGTGAGCCGAGATCACACCACGACACTCCAGCCTGGGTGACACAGCGAGACTCTGTCTCAAGAAAAAAAAAAAAGAAAAAGAAAACAAGGGAGATTGTTCTAGATAAGAAAGCGGCAAACTACAGCTGATTACACAGCTGATGGTAGGGTTGCTGCCTATTTTTTTGTTTTTTTTTTTTTGAGACAGGGTCTCACTGTGTCCAGCCCAGGCTGGAGTCCAGCTCACTGCTGCCTTGATCTCCCAGGCTCAAGCAATCCTCCCACCCCAGCCTCCCAAGTAGCTGAGACCACAGCCACACACCACCATTTCTGGCTAATTTTTGTAGAGACAGGGTTGCCCAGGCTGGTCTCAAATTCCGGAGCTTAAGTGATCCGCCCACCTCAGCCTCCCAAAGTGCTGGGATTACAGGCATGAACCGCCGGGCCTGGAAAATAAAGTTTTTTGTAAATAAAGTTTTACTAATAGAACACTACACTTCATTCACTTACATGTTGTCTGTTTTTGCACTAAAACAAAGCTACTTCCAAGTAGTTATGATAGAGACCATATGGCCTGCAAAGTTTAAACCATTTATGATCTGGCCCTTCAGAGCAAAGGTTTGCCAACCCCTGTTCTAGATCAACACACACTTACAGACCAAAAAAGGATAATCTTCAGGACAACTGATCTGTTTTTTTCACCACATCAGCTGCGAGAAGAAAAATAAAGTAGAGGGTGTTTCGAACTACCTATCAAAGAAGACATCTGTGGGGGCCAGGTGCTGCGGCTCATACCTGTAATCCAGCACTTTGGGAAGCCAAAGCAGGTGGATCACCTAAGGTCAGGAGTTTGGGACCAGCCTGGCCAACATGGCGAAACCCCATCTCTACTAAAAATACAAAAATTAGCCAGGCGTGGTGGCGTGCGCCTATAATCCCAGCTAGTCAGGAAGCTGAGGCAGGAGAACTGCTTGAACCTGGGACGCAGAGGTTGCAGTGAGCCAAGATCCTGCCACTGCACTCCAGCCTGGGTGACACAGTGAGACTCTGTCTCAAAAAAAGAACAGGCTGGGCGCGGTGGCTCACACCTGTAATCCCAGCACTTTGAGACGCCAAGGCGGGCGGATCACCTGAGGTCGGGAGTTCGAAACCAGCCTGGCCAACATGGAGAAACCCTGTCTCTACTAAAAAATACAAAATTAGCCAGGCGTGGTGGGGCATGCCTGTAATCCAGCTACTCAGGAGGCTGAGGCAGGAGAATCACTTGAACCCGGGAGGCAGAGGTTGTGATGAGCCGAGATCGTGCCTTTGTACTCTAGCCTGGGCAAAAGGAGCAAAACTCTGTCTCAAAAAAAAAAAAAAGACATTTGGGGGATCTGGAAAATGTAAATGGCCTGGACATGAGGTGACACTAAGAAATGAGTTGATTTTGTTAGGTACGATCATGGAATTGTATTAGGTAGAGAAATATGTCCTTATTTTTTCAGGGAAACACACTGAAGAATTTAGGGATAAGTGACACTGGCTCGCCAGTCCAGGAAAAGATGAGGAACTACAGGGTGGCCTCATAGTCTAGGGCTGGGCCTGTGGAGGGCATGACCTCAAGGTCCCTCTGGTGCCAAGCTGCCCTGGGAGCAGGTGTGGCCTCACCTCACTCCTCACTCCTCAATGTGGGCAAAGTCCACCCATGCCCAAGCCTTGCCTCATGGGCAGGGTGTTCACAGTTTGGGTACCACCAGGAGCCTCCTTTGGCCAATGGACCAGGAGAGCAACCCCCTCTTAGAGGTGAGCTTCCAGGCCCCAGCCTAGGGTGCAGGAAGTGGAGCTACACCCATTCACCTCTGGCCAGGGCCACTGTGGGGTCGGTTGCCTCAGCCCTAGAAAGCTCAGCTTGTCCCCAGGGAACTTGGTCTTGGAGAGCAGCCTGCCGTAACCCACCGCCGACTACAGCTGCCCCCAAAGCTGTGAACTCAGAGCATATGACAAATGGCCAAGTGCAAGAGTGTGAGGCCCTCCTCCTATCCTGCAGAGGCTGCTCCAGCCACACCTCTGCAGCCAGGAGGCAGTGACAGCCCAGGGTCCACAAGGTCCCCCCATCTCCCAGGATGCTCCCTGAAGGCTCAGGTCAAACTGCACTAGTGGCTGGTAAGCAAAGGCCGCAGGCCCTTTTCACAAAACACTGACCCGGTCCATGCAGGACGCTTTCCCTGTCTTCCCCCCAACTACTGCCTGACCCCGCCCCCTGCCTTTGCCCAGGTCATCCCTTCAGCCAGAAACAATCGCATCCCTCCCAGCCACACCTTCAACAGGGTCTCAACCCCAACATTTCTTTTTTAAGGATGCACACCCTGCAATACCAGGACAGGACTACAGCTCTTTACGGAATCCCCTTTCTCATGTCTGGGATCATTTGATATCCCTCTTCCTTACTTTACAAGGGTAGTGACTGTGTTCCTTTTTTTTTTTTTTTTTTTTTTGAGACGGAGTCTCGCTCTGTCGCCCAGCCTGGAGTGCAGTGGTGCAATCTCGGCTCACTGCAAGCTCCGCCTCCCAGGTTCACGCCATTCTCCTGCCTTGCCTCCCGAGTAGCTGGGACTACAGGCGCCCACCACCTCGCCTGGCTAGTTTTTTGTATTTTTTTAGTAGAGACGGGGTTTCACCGTGTTCGCCAGGATGGTCTCGATCTCCTGACCTCGTGATCCGCCCGTCTCGGCCTCCCAAAGTCCTGGGATTACAGGCTTGAGCCACCGCGCCCGGCCTAGTGACTGAGTTTCTGTCAAACCCTGTGTCCCCGGCACTCAGCGCAGCACCAGACAGGGAGGAGCTGTGTTTGGTTTATGTTTGTTGAATGAATGACCACATCACATTTGCTTAGAGGGCTTGTCCAAGGCCCGTACTTCAGCACTAAATGATATGGTCAGAGCCAGCGACTGCACTGGGGGCTCTCAGGAAGCAGAACTCCCCACCCCACTCTGGGGTGCCCCCCCTGCCCTGGGGGCACTTCCCTCTTGCTGGCCCCCACCAAGTGGCCTCCCACTGGCATTCCTCAAGCCTTGCTGCAATCAGCTGGTTACCTGTCCATGCCTGCTTTGAGAGGGACATGCCCCATCCCCACTGAGGGTGGGACCCACATCTCATTGCAGTGCCCAGTATTCAGTAAAGGGCAAACACTCAGGGCCTATAACCCTCGGGACAGTGAGGACATAAAGGCAGGAAGCAAGTGACTTCAGGAAGCCATAGGAAACTGGGAAAACCAAACCTCCTTTCTCAATGGAGAACCTGCTGGTCGCTGTCCCCTGGGAGCTGGACTCTTGTCCACATATAATTCCTCATCAGAAACAGGCAAAGAGGGCACTGGGCCTCCCCTGCTGCAGCTGTGTCCACAGAGAACAGCTAGGCCACCACACAAACCCAAGCCTGGCCCTGCCTCCAGCCTCCTCCTGTGCTAACCAAGGCTTCACCGTGGCTCAATCCACAAGGCCCCCAGAGGCAGCAGTCCTGGTTCAAATTCAGGATCTGCCCTTGCTAGCTGCATGGGTGAGTTCTTTCACTTCTCTGTCCCTGTTTCCTAATGTGTAACACAGGAATAAGCAGTGGCCTCTTCCTCTCAGGGTTTGCTGCAACTGTCTCTGAAGCTCTGTGATAATGCACCCCCACCTCTGCAAAAGCAAACCCCCAAAGGCCTGGTTTCTAAAGCAACAGCAATTTCAGCAGCACTGTCAGAGAGGCACTTCAGGCCAATCCTGGAGGAGCCAGGAATGACCCTTAGAGTGGGCCCCAGGGACGTCAGCCTTCTTGGAAAACAGCTCAAGGGTTGAGGGGGCCTCCCTCCTCCTGCCTCCCCCTTCTCCCACTCCCACAGCAGCCAGGTCCCTAGTGAGGGTCAGAGAACAGATGCTGGGAGTTCCCAGTCCCCCTAACCAGAGGGGCTTACAAGGAAGATGTGCAGAATGAACATTCTGGAAAACTGGGAAATGACCAGGGAGGAACATGGTGCCCCTTCCCCCAGCAAAAAAAAATTATACCCTCCCTGCTGAGATGGGATGTCAGCAAGCTTCTAGTCCCCAGCCCAGGGTGCAGGAAGAGGAGTTACACCCATTCACCTCTGGCCAGTATGCTCCCAACGTATGAGACCTCATTTCTCATTCCTTCTTCAATCCCCATTCTCATTGTGGTTCAAAGTCTTTCTCTCTTGAGCCAGGAACTCCGCAACCTTCCACCCTCCCTACCTCTTCCTCTCCTACCCCAGCCTGGGGCTCAGTCCTGGCTCAAGCACTCAGTCCAGCAGAAGCACTGCGTAGCCTCCCATTAAAGCTCATGCCTGTGAAAAGAACACCCATTAAGGCCTTGAGATGGGGCCACATTGACCTGCTGACTCTCAGCACTGGACACGGCAGGGGCCACACATACTCAGAACAAGGCCTGGAAAGGTGAGGCTGGAGGTCAGAAGTTGTGGCAGCTTCACATCAACTCAGCCTTAATGTGACTTCATTTCCTTCTCCCTCCAGCGGGCCAAAGGTGCAAAGATAAGTATGGGTGTTCTCTCTCCCTCTAACAGTGAGGTGCTGGGGGTGGGGGTGGGGGAATATGGAAAAGGGACCCTCACCACCCACACCTTCCTGCCTCCCCAACAAGTGCTGCCCTCCTCTGCCCAGCATTCTCCCCTCTTTGCCCTCAGCTAGTGGGTGCTTAGCCTCCAGATGGCATGCCCCACTTAGGCCCTGCCCTGGGCCTGTGATCCAGAGGTCCCAAGAAGCAGAGGCCAGGCTGGTGCAGGGAGTCAGCCGAGGTGAGGGTGGGAGCACACAGGATTATCTCCCAGGGACAGGGCTGCTGCCTCTTAGCTCAGGATGGATAGAATGTGGGGGGTTATCCAGCTACATTTTCCCTCCACAGAAGACCAGAATGGGAGGGAGATAGGGGTACTGCCCCGACTTTCTTCAACTCCCCGGGGCAGAAAAATGCCCTACCCCTATTTTCCAGTGCCAAGATTCAAGAAGAAAGGCAAGCGGAGACTTCCCTTTCTCAGTCCCTGCTTACTAATGGAAACATCGGTCCAGAACCTAAATCCAGTCCCTCCTCCTTCGTGCCACCGGTGGGGAGGTGCAGCCCAAGCCCCCGAGGCCCCAGGGGCCCAGGTGTAGGACCCTTTATCCTCTCCGGCAGCCATCCCTGTGGGTGTGGCACCCCCGCCACACCCCATTCTTGTCATCTCGGGGGGGGGGGGAAATGCAATCGGACATCCCCCCCATCCAATCCATCCCGAGCTGCGAGGCGGCGGCTCTGTCCCTCGGAGATAATCCTGTGCGCTCCCCACCTTCGCTCACCTCGGCTGACGCAGGAGTCTCCGGAGCCCGCACTCCCAGACATCACTGCCCTCCTTCCTGAGGCTGCTGAGGCTCGGAGGCTCAGAGATGCTACTCCTCCAAGGTCATGCAGCGAGGCAGCGGCAATGAACAGGGTCGTGGGGGGGGGGGGGGCGTTGACCCCATTACGCCCCCGCCCTCACTACCGCACTCGTGCCCCCGGACAATCGCTTAGCAGAAAACACCCCAGCTGCACCAGCTAACGGTCACTAAGCCCCAGGAACCTGACATCACTCTAGTTCAGGTGCTGGGGAGTCCTCCAGGCCCGGCCCCGACAGCGGAGCCCCCCACCCTAGCCCTGCCATCACGGCCGCTGGGGTCCCAGGCACTGACTGCTCAGGACAGGGCCGGGACCGGGAGGGGACCTCGGTGAACGGGAAGGAACTGGGAGGCAGGGAGCAGAGAGGTAGCCTCACCTTGCGGGGTGCACCCCGGGGCTGGGGAGGGCAGGGACGACCGCTGCGGGCGGCTGCAGGGGCTCAACGCCGAGCACGAGGAAGGGAGCCCCGCGCGGCTGCCGCCCGCCCGTCGGCACGCCCCCGCCTCCGCCCATTGGTTGATCTGGGGGTGGGGCAAGGGATGCTTCGGACCAATAAGCGGGCTCCAAAGAACGGCCAACTGGCGAGGGCCGCCTACGTCACGTGCAAGGGTCGATGAGGCTGCGCCCTGCGAGTCCGCGCCTGCCGGGCGAGCTCTCGCGAGGAAGGTGGGCAGGCGGCCCAACTGGGCCAGGGGCCAGAACCCGGCAAGGGAAGAGGGGGAAGGAGGGCCGCGGGTTGGCCCCGCCCCCGCCGCTTCCGCCTAGGGGATAGTGCCTCCAGCCTTGACGCTTGCTAAGGACGCACCTCTCTTGGGCCCTGCGCTGTCGGGAGGGCTGTCGGGCGCGTCTCGGGGCTGGGTGGAACTCTTGAAGGTCGCCTTTCTCCCGGGGCTTCCACGCTGGCTTCGGCCATCGATACGGGCCGTGTTAGTCTCGTTCAGGAGCTGAGGCACCCTCCATCACTCCTGTTTCGACCCCAGGGTTTGGACCTCTTCCCCTTCCACCCCATCCCCTGTGTCGGAAGAAGCGCCCCCGTGCGGGCCCGAGACGCGTCCCGGGAGCCCGGCCAAGCTTGGAGAAGCATCAGAACAAAGAAGGCACGCGGGCTGGGGGCTGGGAGAGCCTGTGACGCGCCCCCGGGGATCGCAGCCTCTGCTCCCGGTCTCCATGGAGGCGGTCGCCATGGCAGCGAGATGCGCCTCTTTCGGCACTGCGGGGTGGGATGTGGGCGCCTGCAATGAGCCAGGGAGCGAGAGGCGTGGCCCTCCGGTCTGCGGGGGTTCTTGCCGGTGCTCTCCGCCCGCCGGTTCGCGAACACCCCACCTACACTTCGCCCGTGGGGACGGATTCCCCAAAGTGCCCGCAGTAAGCCGTCCGGAGCACGCAGCGCGTTCCTTCCAAGGGAACTAGAGGAGAGGCGACCTGGGCGGCTGAAGGCCAGCTTCCCTTCAACAGGGCCGGGGTCGCTGCCTTAAAGGAGCCCTCAAGTCTGCCACCCTGTGGCCCATAACCTGTCTGCTGATCTGTCTGCACACTGTTGGCAAATTAATCTTTCTGAGCTCTTGTTTTCATCGCGTCCCTCTCCTGCTCCAAAGCCCTCTGGGACTGTCTCCAGTAGCGCTTCACAAACTTTAGCAGCATTTTCGGTGATTCATGTGCCCTCGCGTTTGAGAGACAGCACTTACATTGAGAGCTTTTCACATTCCGATCTCAGCCCACTCACTCCTGCCCACTCTAGCCACTCCCACCCCACTACCTTTAGACCTTGTCTTGAAGGTCTAAAGTTGGCAGACGGTGGGTCCCAAGTGGCCTGTAGATGTATTTTGTTTAGCCCACATGGGGCTTTTTAAAAAAGTTCTTCCCCCTCCTGCCTCCCCCTCCTCTTTCTGGAATCAGGAATCTGGTTTCGTGGCTTCTTTTGAAATATCAAAAGATCTAACGACATGGGCTCACATTCCAGCCTGGCATTATAAGCCCCGTAAGAGCACATCACTTTACCATAGTCCCCACCAATCCCTGTTTCTCACGGTTAATTACCTTCTGGGTCAGTGCAGACATTTGTGATCCCCTCTCCCTGCTTATCCAACCTTCCAACCTGGAAGGTCCTCCCCACTCTCTTATAGCCAAAATTCAAGCCCTCTTCAACCAGGATAAGGTTTGCCTATTTATTTATTTATTTTTGAGACAGAGTGTCACTCTGTCTCCCAGGCTGGACACCTGGCACCATCTCGGCTCACTACAGCCTCCGCCCCCCTGGGTTCAAGCCAATCTTCTGCCTCAGCCTCCCGAGCAGCTGGGATTCCAGGCGCTCGCCACCACACCCAGGGCTAATTTTTGTATTTTTAGTAGAGACAGGGTTTCACCATGTTGGTTAGGCTGGTCTTGAACTCCAAGCCTCAAGTGATCTGCCTGCCTCAGCCTCCCAAGGTGCTGGGATTACAGGCGTGAGCCACTGCACCTGGCCCAACCCTGCTTTGTTCAAAAGTCTTTCTAGCCAACTTCTCAAAACCATCTCTGGTGTGGGCTCTCTCAAACACAAACGCTGCTAACTGCACAGCCCGGGGTTATTTCCGAATTGTCAACTCCTTTCAGCAAACATTTACTGAATGTGTCTGATGAGTAAGTTATTGTGCTAGGCTCTGTGAAGTGGAAGGCACTCACAATTTAGTGTAGGAGGGACACCACACACAAAGAACTGTGGTCTCCTGTCCTTGCCAAATGTTCCTCACACTCCCAGGCATTGGGCAGTCTGGCCAACTGGGAGGAGTTGAAATGCAGACCTGCCCGTGCCTGGGGATACTACAGGCTCTCAGGGAAAGCCAAAGATGGTTCTGGAAAGCCTCCAGGAGAAAATGAGACTCTTCGTGTCAGGAGGAAGTCAGGGCAGGAGTTACATGGCTGCCCCATCACTGCCCAATGTGTCTGTGTTACCACACGAGTGGTGCCCAGGCTCTGGGGCTTCCTGTGCAGAGGGCCTTACCAAAGTTAGATGGTTCTGCAAGGGAAACCACAGGCCCCTACCAAGCTCCCTGGAGATGGAGGCAAGACAAGAATTAGGAGCAACTCCAGGTTAGGAGAACAGATGGAGCACATATAAAACATCCACACACCGCCGGGCGCGGTGGCTCAAGCCTGTAATCCCAGGATGGAGACCATCCTGGCTAACATGGTGAAACCCCGTCTCCACTAAAAAATACAAAAAACTAGCCGGGAGAGGTGGCAGGCCCCTGTGGGCCCAGCTACTTGGGAGGCTGAGGCAGGAGAATGGGGTAAACCCAGGAGGTGGAGCTTGCAAAACAAAACAAAAAAAAACATCCACACACCATGAGAACCTGGTGAGCTTAAAAAAAAAAAAAAAAAAAAAACACGGCCGGACGCGGACGCGGTGGCTCAAGCCTGTAATCACAGCACTTTGGGAGGCCGAGGCGGGTGGATCACGAGGTCAGGAGATTGAGATCATCCTGGCTAACATGGTGAAACCCCATCTCTACTAAAAATACAAAAAAAATTAGCATGGTGGTGGGCGCCTGTGATCAGTGAGCCTAGATCACACCACTGCACTCCAGCCTGGGTGACAGCAAAACTCCGTCTCAAAAAAAAAGAAAAAAAAAATACACAACACTCGCTACAGCTCCAAACACATGGTATTCTGTACCCTCTTAGTTTTTTTATTTTTATTTTTCAGAGACAGGGTCTCACTATGTTGCCCAGGCTGGTCTCAAACTCTTAGCCTCAAACGATCCCCCAACCTCGGGCTCCTAATGTCTGAGACCAGACCAGAAGCACAAGCTGCCCTCTACTCTTTTTAATTAAAAATTAAACAACTATAACCTCATTGGAAAACTGCTTGGCAGTACCTAATAAAAATGATCAATGAAATGAGTAATTCCACCTTTTTTTTTTTTTTTTTTGAGACAGAGTCTCATGCTGCCACCCAGGCAGCAGTGCAGTGGTGCGATCTCAGCTCTGCAACCTCTGCCTCGTGGGCTCAAGCACTCCTCCCACCTCAGCCTCTCCAGTAGCCAGGACTACAGGCGCATGCCACCACACCCAGCTAATTTTTTTTTTTTTTTTTTTTTTTTTTGTTGAGATTACAGGCATGCACCACCACGCCCGGCTAATTTTGTATTTTTAGTAGAGACGGGGTTTCTCCATGTTGGTCAGGCTAGTCTCGAATTCCCAACCTCAGGTAAACCGCCCACCTCAGCCTCCTAAAGTGCTGGAATTACAGGCATGAGCCACCATGCCTGGCCAATTTTTTTGTATTTTTAATAGAGACAGGGTTTCACCATGTTGGCCAGGCTGGTCTCAAACTCCTGACCTCAGGTGATCAACCCACCTTGGACTCCCAAAGTGCTGGGATTACAGGCGTGAGCCACTGCACCCAGCCATGGCATGTGTTAAAAAGAAACTGGCAAATTGTTTTCCAAAATGATTGTACTTACTTACACTCCCATTAGCAGAGTATAAGAGTTCCTGTTGCTTCACATCCTCATCAACATAAAAATTTGCAATTTTGTAAAAAACACTACACCATGCAAACCAAACAAAGCAGGGCAATGGACTACCAGTCTTCAGCCTCTCCTCTGAGCCATGCCCTTGTAGAGGACAATTTCACAACAACTATCAAGATTACAAATGCACACACAAAAAAAAAGAGAAAAAAAAAACAGCCTGGCCATCATGGTGAAACCCCATCTCTACTAAAAATACAAAAAATTAGCCGGGCATGGTGGCAGGTGCCTGTAATGTCAGCTACCCAGGAGGTTAAGGCAGGAGAATCGCTTGAACCCAGGAGACAAGAGGTTGCAGTGAGCCGAGATAGCGCCATTGCATTGCAGCCTGGGCCATAGTGCGAGACTCCGACTCAAAAAAAAAAAAAGAAAAGAAAAAGAAAAACACAACAAAGATTACAGGTGCATATATTCTTTGATCTAGCAACCCCAGTTCTGGAATTTATCATTCAGATATACTTCCACATGATACTAAATCATGAATGTATGAGGTTATTTGTTGTTGCATTTTTGTAATAACAAAAGATTGGAAATAACTCAAATGTCCATAGAGGACTTCTTAAATAAATTTGGTACAGACAATATAATCTTATATGACTTAAAAAAAAAAAAAAAGGAAGTTTTCAACATCCTCCCAAGTAGCCAGGATTACAGGCATGAGCCACTATGTCTGGATAATTTTTGTATTTTTAGTAGAGATGGGTTTTTGCGATGTTATCCAGGCTTATCTCGAACTCCTGGCCTCAAGCGATCCACCCACCTCAGCCTCCCAAAATGCTAGGATTACAGGTGTGAGCTACCATGCCCAGCCTGCTAAGGAAAATTTTGTATTAGCTAGGATTCTCCAGAGAAACAGAACTAGGAAAGAGGGCAGATAGGAAAGACTGACATATTATAAGGAATTGGCTCACACAATTATGGAGTCTGACCAGTTCCAAGAGCTGCAGGGTGAGTTGGCAAGTTGGAGACCCAGGAGAGCCAATGGTTTAGTTCCAGTCTGAGTCCAAATACCTGAGAACCAGGAAAGTCAATGATGTAGCTCCAGTCCAAAGACCAGGAGGTTTGAGACAAAGGAAGAATCAGTGTTTTAGTTTGAGCCCAAAGGTAAGAAAAAAGCTGATGTTCCCTTTCAAAGGCCACCAGGCAATAAAAATTCTCTCTTATTTGGGGAGGGCCAGCCTTTTTCTTCTATTTAGGTCTCAACTGACTGGATGTGGCCCACTCACCTTAGGGAGGGAAATCTGTTTCACTCACCTGCTGATTTATTTTTTCCTTTTGTTTTTTGAAATGGATTCTCACTCTGTTGCCTAGGCCAGAGTGAAGTGGCATGATCTTAGTTCCCTGCAACCTCCACCTCCCCGGTTCAAGCGATTTTCCCGCCTCAGCCTCCTGAGTAGCTGGGATTACAGGCACTCATCACCCCGCCTGGCTAATTTTTGTATTTTTAGTAGAGATGGGGTTTCATCATGTTGGCCAGGCTGGTCTTGAATTCCTGACCTCAGGTGACCTGCCTGCCTTGGCCTCCCAAAGTGCTGGGATTATATAGGCGTGAGCCACTGTGTCCAGCCATTATTTATTTACTTTTGAAATGGGGTCTCACTCTGTTGCCCAGAGTGGAGTGCAGTTGCACAATCTTGGTTCACTGCAACCTCCGCCTCCTGGATTCAAGTGATTCTCATGCCTCAGCCTCCTGGGTAGCTGGGATTACAGGCTTATGCCACCACGCCCAGCTAATTTTTGTATTTTTAGTAGAGACGGGGTTTTGCCATGTTGGCCAGGCTGGTCTTGAAGTCCTGACCACCTAGGCAATCCACCCGCCTAGGCCTCCCAAAGTGCTGGGATTACAGGCATGAGCCACCATGCCCAGCCTCATCTGCTGATTTAAATGTTAACCTTAGGCCGGGCGCGATAGCTCACGTCTATAATCCCAGCACTTTGGGAGGCTGAGGCGGGCGGATCACAAAGTCAGGAGATCGAGACCATCCTGGCTAATAAGGTGAAACCCCGTCTCTACTAAAAATACAAAAATTTGCCGGGTGTGGTGGCGGGCGCCTGCAGTCCCAGCTACTCGGGAGGCTGAGGCAGGAGAATGGCATGAACCTAGGAGGCAGAGCTTGCAGTGAGCTGAGATTGTGCCACTGCACTACAGCCTGGCCAACAGAGCGAGACTCCATCTCAATAAATAAATAAATAAATAAATAAATAAATAAATAAATAAATAAATAAATAAATAAATAAATAAAGTTAACCTTAGCCAGGTGCAGTGGTTTACGCCTGTTTTCCCAGCACTTTGGGAGACCAAGGAGGGCGGTTCATTTGAGCTCAGGTGCTCGGGTCAACATGGTGAAACCCCATCTCTACTAAATATATAAAAATTAGCCAGGCATGGTGGCTTGTGCCTGTAGTCCCAGCTACTCAGGAGGCTGAGGCACAAGAATCACTTGAACCCAGGAGGTGGAGGGTGCAGTGAACTGAAATTGTGCCACTACACTCCAGCCTGGGTGACAGAGCAAGACTCTGTCTCAAAAATAAGAGTACGACAAATGTGCATGTTTGTTTATAGTCACATAAAGTCATTCTGGAAGGATACATAAAAACTAAAGATAGACGTTCCCTATTAGAGATGTGCTGGGAACAAGAAAACTTTTCACTTTTTATGTGTTTTTTTTAAATCATATATATATATTATCTATGTTACTTAAAACATTAAGTAACAAAGTTTAAATAACCTTGCATGCCTTCCTCTCCTGTAGGGTTGTGAACACTGGAGGGAACAAATCATATTTTATACTCTTTTGTATTCCTGGTATTTAGTACATAGTAGGTACTCAATAAATACAAAATACTCTTTTGTATTCCTGGTATTTAGTACATAGTAGGTACTCAATAAATATTAGAGGAAAGAACAAATGAATGAACCAGAACATAGCGGATTTAGTGTCAGTTAGAGAGAGGAGAGGGGCCAAGCACAGTGGCTCACACCTGTAATCCCAGCAATTTGGGAGGCCGAGGCAGGAGGCTCACTTGAACCTAGGAGTTGGAGACCAGCCTGGGTAACAAAGCAAGATCCTGTCTCTACAAAAAAAAAAAAAAAAAAAAAAAAAAAAAAAAGGCCAGGTGCAGTGGCTTACACCTGTAATCCCAGCACTTTGGGAGGCCGAGGTGGGTGTATCACCTGAGGTTAGGAGTTCGAGACCAGCTAGATCAACATGGTGAAACACCATCTCTACTGAAAATACAAAAATTAGTTGGGCATAGTGGCAGGTGCCTGTTAATTCCAGTGCCTGTTAACTCAGGAGGCTGAGGCAGGAGAATCGCTTGAACCTGGGAGGCGGATGTTGCAGTGAGCCGAGATCATGCCACTGCACTCCAGCCTGGATGACAGAGCGAGACTCTGTCTCATTAAAAAAAAAAAAAAAAATTACCTGGACGTGGTGGTATGCACCTGTCCTCCCACCTATTCAGGAGGCTGAGGTGGGAAGATTGGTTGAACCCGGGAGGCCGGGGTTGCAGTTAGCCAAGATTGTGCCACTGCACTCCAGCCTGGGCAACAGAGTATAACCCTGTCTCTAAAAAAGAAGGGAGTTATGGCTGGGCGCCACCAGTGGCTCACGGCTGTAATCCCAGCACTTTGGGAGGCCAAGGCTGGTGGATCACCTGAGGTCAGCAGTTTGAGACCAGCTTGACCAATATGGTGGAACCCCATCTCTACTAAAAATACAAAAATTAGCCAGACGTGGTGGCATGTGCCTGTAATCCCAGCTACTGGAGAGGCTGAGACAGGAGAATCACTTGAACCAGGGAGCTGGAGGGTGCAGTGAGCTGAGATCGCACCACTGCACTCCAGCCTGAGTGACAAAGCAATATTCTGTCTCAAAAAAAAAAAAAAAAAAAAAAAGAAAGAAAAGTAAAAAAAGAAAGAAAAATTAAAAAAAAATTAAAAATAAGGGAGTTATAATCTTATCTAATGTAATCACAAAAGTTGACATCCGATCACATTTGCTGTATTCTACTTATCAGAAGCAAGTCACTAAGTCCAGTCTACATTCAAGGAAAGGGGTACACATGGGGGTGACGACCAGGAGTCAGGGATTACTGGGAGTCACGTTAGGAGCTGTCTACCACAAGGAGGAAAAAAGCAATGGAAGGATGAAATCTAGGATGGTGGTTATATCTGAGTGGAAGCAAGGGGGAGAGATGCAAGCAGCACATGGCAGGTGTAGGTTATTTGTAATAATTCCATTCTTGGGGCAGGAGGTGGGTTTATAGGTGTTCATAAGTGAGTTGATTATGGACAAAGGGGGGGAGAGTGTCATGAACAAAGGATTATATTTAGTCCCATTCAGTAATATTTAAAATATTCAATAATAAATGAAATAAAAATTGCTGACTACTCCTGACCTTGTTCTGAGCCCCATCCATGCACTCCACCTGGCCTTAGGTTAACACTGGCTCCACCTGACCCTCCACTTGCCCCAAACTAACCATTAGCCCTTCACACACACTGACCCTTGCTCTAGCACCATGATCTCTCCATAGTCTGCAATATGCCCCCAGAGTTCTATTTTCTGAAACTTTTATCCATGTAACCTCACCTGTAGGCTGCTATATGTAAAGTTAGTAGGAATGGCTAATGGAGTGGCCCAAGGACCAGGAGACAGGGCAGGCTAATAGTTCTGCTTTAGCAGTAGCACTGTGGGCCCAGAATACAGGTTTGATGGCTGGTGTCATGACCTCATCTGTTGGCCTCCTGCATGGCAGAGGCTGGGCCAGGTCCTGAAGGTTCTTCCTCTTTGAGGCCTCTGCTCCTGATATCCAGATATAGCTAAATCTGTCTCTGAGAAGTGCACCTCTGCCTCAGCACCAGGCCTGTAACTCCCTTGTTGGTAGCAGATTATCAACTCTCTCCCTTCCTGGCTTTGATGAAGTAAGCTACCATACTGGAGATGGCCATGTGTCAAGGAAATGACAGTGGCCATCAGCCAACAACCAGTAAAACACTGAAGCCTCTAGTCTGACAGCCCACTAGGAAGTGAATTCAGTCAGCAACCAAGTAAGCCTGAAAGCCTAGATCCTTCCCCAGTTGTGCCTTCAGATGAGACTGCAGTTCTGGTTGGCCCTTTGCTTCCAGCCTTGTAGGAAAGAAACACTGAAGTGGAGGACCCAGCCAAGCCTTGCCTGGACTCTTGACCCACAGAAAAATGTGAAATATAATAATAAGTATGTGTTGTTCTAAGCTGTTAAATTGGTGGTAATTTGCTACATAGTAAGGGATAACTTATACAGGTTCTTTTCAATTCTTTTGCTATTACAAAGAGTGCTCCTATAGGCTAGACATGGTGGCTCATGCCTGTAATCCTAGCACTTTGGGAGGCCAAGGCAGGTGGATGACTTGAGGTCAGGAATTTGAGGCCAGCCTGGCCAACATGGTGAAACCTGTCTCTACCAAAAATATTAAAAATTAGCCAGATGTGGTGGCATGTGCCTATAATCCCAGCTACTTGGGAGGCTGAAGCAAAAGAATCGCTTGAACTCAGGAGGTGGAGGTTGCAGTGAGCCAAGATTGTGCAACTGCACTTCAGCCTGGACGACAGAGCGAGACGCCATCTCAAAAAAAAGAAAAAAACAAACTAAAAGAGTGTTGCTATGAACATTGCTGTTACATGTTACATTCTGTCTCCCACAACACAGAATACAAGAGGCTAGGTTTCCCTTGGGTATGTGCTGAGTATATGCCTAGGAACAGAATTGTTGGATCTCAGGATGTTTGTTTTGTTTTGAGACACAGTCTCATTATGGTTGCCCAGGCTGGAGTGCAGTGGTGCGATCTTGGCTCACTGAAACCTCTGCCTCCCAGCTTCAAGCAATTCGCCTGCCTCAACTTCCCAAGTAGCTGGGATTACAGGTGCCTGTCACCACACCTGGCTAATTTTTTGTATTTTTAATAGAGATGGGTTTTCACCTTGTTGGCCAGGCTGGTCTTGAACTCCTGACCTCAAGTGACCCACCCGCCTTGGCCTCCCAAAGTGCTGGGATTACAGGCCTGAGCCACTATGCCCGGATGGATCTTAGGATTTACAAATGTTCCACATTACTGGTAGTCAGAAAACCATTAAAGTTAGGGTCACGCCATG
The DNA here is from genome assembly GCF_007565055.1 of Rhinopithecus roxellana. NCBI lineage: Eukaryota > Metazoa > Chordata > Mammalia > Primates > Cercopithecidae > Rhinopithecus > Rhinopithecus roxellana. The sequence goes on along the minus strand of NC_044561.1, from coordinate 99,817,087 downwards.
GCTGTAGTGCATGGGCCAGGGTTGGGAGTAAAGCTTGGCCTCAATCCATTGAAGTTGGGATCATCTGTGGGCAGGGTTGGAGTTGTACAGGAGTAGGGAGGACAGTCCTACCGAGGGCCGGGTTAGGGGTCATACATAGGGTTGACCGTGAGTGCGTGGCCACATTTGGGAAGAATCTGAAACCTGGGTTTGAGGTTGGGTTTGGACAAGGTTGGAGAACACCATGAGGGTGGGTTTGGGGGTCAATCTAAGGCCAGGGTTAGAAGTTAGGCTGTGGTGGGGTGCAGTGGCTCACGCCTGTAATCCCAACACTTTGGGAGGTCAAGGCGGGTGGATCACGAGGTCAGGATATCGAGGCTATCCTGGCTAACACAGTGAAACCCTGTCTCTACTAAAAATACAAAAAAAAAATTAGCCAGGCACGGTGGCGGGCACCTGTAGTCCCAGCTACTCAGGAGGCTGAGGCAGGAGAATGGCGTGAACCCGGGAGGCGGAGCTCGCAGTGAGTCAAGATCTAGCCACTGCACTCCAGCCTGGGCGACAGAGCGAGATTCTGTCGCAAAAAAAAAAAAAAAGGCTGTCACCCTGCCCATAACCTGACCCCTGGTGATATCATCAACCTACCAAGCTGTGGCCACACAGGACCCAGCCACCCACAAGATGAGACCCACTCTGGGTCCAGAAAGCTCTTTCACTCAAGGTGGAGGTGGGGAGATGGAGGACAAGGGAAGCAGAAATTCGCTCCCCTCAGAGATCAATGCAGAAAGAGAAGGCAGACACAGGAAATAGAACAGAACACTAACTTTAATGGGGCAGCCCTGAGCCTTATCCTTCAAACCTTCCCCCTCAGTACCCAATGTGCGAGGAGGGAGGGGCGACTGCTACAGGCACTCCCTCCTCCTGGCGATCCCACTCCTCACCCTTTCCTCTCCAGCTGCTGCAGTCTCCGTCGCCGAGGTGGGTCCCAGGTAAGCTCCCAGGAGGGGCAGGGGAGCCCCTCAGCGGCCCAGGGCAGATTCCCCCATGGCTGAGGGCATGGGGAACTAGCCCGGGTGGAGACGCAGCCGTCCTCGGAGCTGCGCGGGTACCTGATTCTGGGGGTGTGGACAGAGCCAGGGGACCGCCCCCCAAGGCCCAGCGCGGGGGGCTGTAAGGCCGGGCCCGAGGTGTTGGACACTGCTTTGGGGGGCAGGCTAGGTCTCTGCACGTGGCTTCTGGGCTCTGGAAAGCGGTCCATTCTCCTGACCCGGATGGAGTGGGAGGCGGCGGCTCAGTCCCGGGCCTCCGCTCCCAGAGTTCCTGTCCCACCTCCTCCCACGCTCACCCATCCCAAGGAAGGAGGGCACTCGGGCCCCCAAGAGGCTCCTGAAAGCAGCGGGCTCCGCCCTCCCAATGGTCTGTCCATCGGTGGGTGGGTCGGGCGCGGAGTCGGGGCTCTGGCGGGTACCGGGGCGTCCCCGCGCGGCCTGGGCAGCGGCTCACCGCTGCTTCCGCTCCGCCTGCTGGAGCCGCCGGGAGAGGTCTTCGATCCGCACGTTCTTGAGCTGGAGCAGGTGCTCCAGGCGCCTTACCTTCATCTGCAGGACCTAAGCCGCGCCGCACAGGGGTCAAGTCCGGCGGCCTGCTCCCTCCTGCCTGGCCTCTGCTAGCCGTGACCCCCCACCCGCAGCCTTCCTAGACCCCTCACCTGCACGATCTCCTGCGAGGCCAACAGCTCCTGCTCCTTTTCAGCGATCTGGAGGACGAAGCTTGGGTCGCCCTGCAACGCCTGGTTATACGCTGGAGGCCGAGGCGCCGGCGGCCGTACCCCGCTGGGGTGGGAAGCAGCTTAGCGGAGGCCTGGACCTCGGGCCCTACACTCACCCTTCCAGTGCCCTCGACCAGGCCTTCCCTTCTTCCCCTCTAGCCCCTTTCGTGCCTCAGGCTCGGTCTACCCTGCCCCCCAACCCCAGCTGTGTGCAGAGATCACCAGCCTGATGAAGTCGGGAACTCCCAGCTTCTTTACCTGAGCTGACCCCCTCCTTGGGGGTCCAGGGCACCTTCACCTCGGGCCTTCTGGGATAAACCTGAGACAAGGCAAGTGGAGGAATGACTGTGCTGGAGTCTCATTCTCCTGCTTCCCCCTCCCCACTTCCACTCTCACAAGCGACAGGAAGAAGGACAGAAGGAAAGCTCCACTGGGGAGGAAGAAATGGAAAAGGCCACCTTACCCACATCCATGTAGCCACTGCCATCCTGGGGAGCCAGCTCCTGAGAGAACCCCGAGGTCCGCTGTGAGCCCAGGCTCAGTCAGCCCCAAGGAACCCTATGTCCCTTCCACGGGGCCCCAGGCCAGACTCTATTAGCCAAGCACCCCTCCCCCACACTTATCACCCAGGCTGGCCTTTCTGTGGTCTGGGGAGTGCCCCCCACCCAGCCCCCAGAGCAGTGGGAGAAACTTGAGCGGGGTGGCACCTGTAAGGAGCCAGTGCCCTGCTTCCTGCGCCTCTGCCTCTCCTCCAGGCGCTGCCTGAGCGGTATAAGCACCAGCTCTACCACACCTGGGGCGCACTCTGCGATCTTGCGCATCACGTCATCCGGTACTGAAAAGTTCAGCCTCTTCAGCACCTTCCTGAGGGGTAGACACAGGGATAGCAGATTGGGTCCTGGGGAAATGAAGCGAGGGGATGGGGGGGAGGGAAGGGGGCATGGTGGTTGCAGTTCTGAGTGCACAGCCCTGGGGAAGTGGAAGGGCATCGCATCTGAGCTTCCTTGTGTGGGTGTCCCGAGGTTCCTTGCCTCCTTCCGAATAGAATAGTCTTTTCATTTTGTAATCGGACGAATTCTGTCTGCGTTGACCCTCCCCACCCTGCCACCAAAACAGTTTCAGCCTGGGCAACCAAGACCATAGGAGTTGATGGGGTTTGGGTAGTCCTTCCTGGGAACCCAAGGTGAGGACTAGAGATTCCCACTCCTGCACCCAGGTATTCTGCTACCTGTTCAGATGACCCCAGTTGCTGAGTTTCTGCTGGAGAGAATTGGCGGGAACATAATTGTGCATCTCCACCATCTTGGGGAAGTAAAACTTGATGACCTCTGCAATTAGGACTGAGGGAGAGGGCAGCAGATATGGAAGGTGGGGGCATGGGTAAGGAAGGAGGAGGGGAGAGAAGATGGGTGGGAGAATCAGGCATGGCAGAGCGGTGGAACCCAACGGAGGGGTGGAGATACAGAAAGGGGAAGGATAAGGAGGGAGACAAAAACATTAAGATTAGTCATAGGTAGAGGAGACTAAGTCTCCAGCATACCTCAGAGGAGCTGCATCCCTTCCCCATGAATTTAGGAATGGGAATACTGAGTCCCTGGTCCTCTAGTAGAGAATGAGTCAGCCAGCGCAGTGGCTCACACCTGTAATCCCAACATTTTGGGAGGCTGAGGCAGGCGGATCACCTGAAGCCAGGAGTTCAAGAACAGCCTGGCCAGCATGGTGAAACCCCATCTCTACTAAAAATACAATAATTAGCTGGGTGTGGTGGTGCATGTAATCTCAGCTACTTGGGTGGCTGAGGCAGAAGAATCGCTTGAACTCAGGAGGTGGAGGTTGCAGTGAGCTGAGATCATGCCACTGCACTCCAGCCTGGGCAACAAGAAAAAAAAAAAAAGAGAGAGAGAGAGAGAATGAGTCTCCAAGAGAGAATTTCAGGAGCCCAGGGAATTCACATGGATGCATGATACACACACACACACTCCAACACCAAAGTTCCAGGAAAGTAAAAGACTCACATAAGCAGAGACACATGTGATAAGATCTCTCTACACATAGATACATAGGGCAGAATGTGTAGACACATAGAACAAACATATGCTAGGCACACATGTAAAACATACATAAACAGAAGCACAAAAAGCCACATATGCACACAGCCTCCCCAAATATACAGAGATGCACAGAAGTACTTGACATGAGAAGATGACAGGTAAGTATTTGTGTCATTGAGACCCCAGGAGACATTCCTAGAAACACAAACACCTTCACAAGCACAAAGAAACACATGCACACAAGACTCCCACAAATACAGGACTAAACACGTCAACACACATATGAATACACACATGCTCAGACTCCCACAAGACAAACACAGAACACATAGCAATGAGTGAGCACATACAGAAATGCACAAATAAATATGCAGACACATATCTTAATCACTAATGTCCCTGGAGGGAGTTAGAGGCACACCCCCCCCCACATGCACGCAGGATAGAACATGTAGACATACATATATGGGCACACATCGTTCACACACAGATGCAAATAGAAAACAAGCACACACGTCTACAATTTGAAGTCCCAGGAGACAGATTCCTCCCCACGCCTACACGCACACAAACACAAAGAGTTTGCACAGAGACCCATTACACACGAACATACAGGACAGAACATGCACACACACAGTGGCACACACCTCCATCACTAAAGTCCCGGGAGAGGTTTCGCTTGGGCCGGGACAGAGGGATGTTGTCTATCCACAGGTACAGCTGGTGCAGCGCCTCCTCGTCCACGCTGCTCGCCATTGGCGTCCTCAAGGCCTGGCCGCCCCAGCGGTGCCGGGTCCAGCCCCAGCCTCACGACCCTTCAGGCGCTTCCTTTCTTGCCACTGCAGAAGCCCACTACTGCCTCTGCCTGCCTAATCCAGAGACTCACGTCCCAGCTGGGAGCGGCCATATTGTTTTCTGAAACCATGGAAACCATCCCCGACTCGCCTGGGAGCAAAGACTTCTGGGAGTTGTAGTTTTATCCCCTCCCCGCTACCTCCTCTCAGGCCCGAGCTTTGAAAACGCGGTTAGCTGTTCTTTTCTTCTTCTCAAGAAAGCATCACTTCTGTGCCCACGCCACCTGCTGACCAGTCACTCACCCACTTTGGGACCAGCCAAAGCCAACCAGGCCCTCAGAATTCCTGCATCTGCACACCTACGGTGGGGATTCCACTTCTTGGCCCTTTAGCCCTTTAGTCCCAAATGAAGGGAGCACTCCAGTGTTTGTCAGCTTTATTTGGGGGTGCATTGTTGATAATCTGCCACCCAACTGGATTGCGTGATACAACTGCTTCCTGCTTCATCCCTCTCCAAAACTCTATGCTCATGGGGTCATTGCCACTCGCCCTTCCCAGCAGTGTTCTAGTGGGGTATTTAATAGGTAACCCAGACTCCCAGGGAGAACACCAGAGTTCAAGGCCAGTACCTTGGGCAGGTCACTTAACTTCTTAACTCTATTTCCTCCTTTGTGAAATGATGATGGTTCTCACTTATTTGTCCCAAACCCCTCATCTCCCGTCAATGAGCTATTCTTCCATGGATTAGAAATTCATTTTAGGCAGGGCACCGTGGCTCACGCCTGTAATCCCAACACTTTGGGAGGCCGAGGTGAGCAGATCACCTGAGCTCAGTAGTTCGAGACCAGCCTTGCCAACATGGCAAAACCCTGTCTCTACTAAAAATACAAAAACGTTAGCCAGGTGTGGTGGCGGGTGCCTGTAATCTCAGCCACTGAGGAGGCTGAGGCAAGAGAATCGCCTGAACCCGGGAGTCAAAGGTTGCAGTGAGCTGAGATCGTGCTATTGCACTCCAGCCTAGGTGACAGAGCAGGACTCCATCTCAAAAAAAAAAAAAAAAAAAAAAAAAAGAAAGACATTCATTGCAGTACCCAGTTCCATTCCAAAACAGCACTACCCTTAGGAGGGTTAGGAATATGGGTCCCTCCTTAGTGAAGAGGTACTTCTAGAGTCAGGATGGGAAAACAGCTTGACTAACCGTGTGGCCTTGGGCACCTGACCAGACCTCTGCCTGGTTTCTCTTGGCTTTACCTACCTTATAGGGACTTTGTGAGCATCTAAAGCATTCAGCACAGAACAGGGCCCCTATTCGTATCAGCTGGTACTATCATTAATGAGACAGTCTCAGTTCCAGCAAGAAGTGTTCTTTTTCGCAGGAGACAAATGGAAGTAATTCGCCTTGTTGGAACCTGCGGTGAGGGAGCTGGGTTAAACAGGAGCACCTGGGCAAGCAGGCAATGCTCCCTCCTGCTCACTCCAGAGCAGGTGGGGCTTACTTGTAGCTTTCTGGTCTCCAATTCCAGGGTTCGGATTTGGGGCGGGAAGGTGGTGGCAAGGGGGATCCCAACTACTTTTTGTTGTCACTTCAAAGTCCTCAAGGCCTGGAGGGGATTCCTGAATGCCAGAAGTGCAGGCCAAGAGTGGAAGTCACACCCATTTCTAGTTTTAAAGTAATATATAGTGGTGTTGATTTTCCACAAGGGGCGATAACCAGGGCATGCCAGGGACAAGAGATGAATTGGATACTCCCCCATTAACATTCCCAGTGTTGGAGAGGAGAAACTTGGTAGTGAGGGCCGGCCAGGGCTGGGAAGGAAACACAGAAGTGATGTGCCAGCCTCAGGTGAGGTGGGAAAACCGGTTTGGGGCCCAGGGCTGCCAGCCTTGCTCAAGCCCAGGCCCTCCCCTGGTTGGAACCGCTGGGGCCTCAGTGAGGGAGGGGTAGGGAGGGGCTGGCTCTGAAAGGAAAAAGGGTAGGATCAGCAAAGGGACCTGACCTCACCTTTGTACTGGGGCCCCCCAGAAGGCACTGCACAGGGAGTTACCAACTCATCCTCTGCCTCTTGGGGGTGCAATCTGTTCCTAGCAATTTCACCTTCCTCCTGCCACTGTGCCCAGAGGTGGCCACCAGGCTTGGAGATGCCAATCACTCACTGAAAGGCCTAAAGCGCTCTCTCTTAAGGCACCAAAGGTAAACCAAAGGTGCCCTATATGCCCCTCCAAACTCCAATCTGGACCCCAGAAGCTGCCCCAACACTCCTTTCTGTCCTGACTCCACTCCTGCAAAGGCCTTCAAACCAGCCTCGGTAGGCCTAGTCCCCATGTGCATATTGATTTGCCCCCAGAGACTGACGGCTCTCTCCCTCCTGCCCCAGCCAAATGATCCCAAGCTTGAGGTCTCCTCCTGCCCCTCTTCGGGTCAGGGCCACCCTCTCAACACTTGCCTCCATGTCCCACCAAAGCAAGGACCAAAGGGAGCCAGGACAAATATGTCCCCCAAGACAGACGCAAGCCCAGACCATGAAGGATGCACCCTTGGCTGTTAAAATGTTCACCCCCACAAAAGGGGAGTGGACAGATTTATTGAAATCAAACTGGGAAAGGAGCAGCTGGATGGCTGGACTCTGGGCCCAGCCCCAGGCCCCTCTGCCCAGGATGGGACCCTGCCAGAGAGGGAGGAGAGGCATGGGGCCTGCAGCTGCCCACAAAAGGGAAGCGCCCATTGTCACTCCCATGGTGGGGGGCCTCTTGGAAACCTCCAATCTGGAGAGAAAACCAAGGGCCAAAGTCACATGGACAGGGCCAGAGAAAGGGACTGGGGAGATGGAAAGCAGGCAGAAGCAGGCTCAGGAGCCCGTGGTGAGTTAAACTGTGCTTCTCGAGGTGGCCCGGGGGGGGGGGGGATAGGGGCTGCCAGCCTTGCAGGGGGCCTAGGCTGGACCTTCCTCTGGAGCCCTTCCCAGAATGGCTTTGGGGTCCCCCCCCCACCAAAGACCTGGTGGCAGAGGGGAGAGGCACTCTCCAGCCGGGAACCTCCAGGGCCCACCCCTGGCTGCTGCTGTGGTTAGTCCACTGAGGGCACGGTGTGGTAGCACCGGACAGCTCCCCACCCGCCCCACCTGGTCCCCTGAGTCCAGGGCCAAATGGGGAGGAAAGAGGATTCTGAGAAAGAGGCAATAAGCAGACAGTGAGGCTGAACTCAGCCCCCGGCTGGGCCAAGGTGACCGGGCCTGTTGCAGGGCCAGGGGAAGCATTACTAAAGGATCTGGGGCTCCACACTCTGGCTCCATGCACAGCGGGTGCCCAGAGTCCTCTACCCTGGGGTGGTGCTGCCAATCTAGGTTGGGGGCACAGCGGCACAGCTAGGTCCAGTGACTCAGCTTTGATGTCCAAGACCCCGAACTCCCGCCTGCCTGGCATGGTTCTTCCTGGTCACATGAACCAGATCATGTTCCAAGTGGAGGATGTGGCTCTGCACGCGGTCGTCAATGGGAAAGGAGGTCAGGTACCTCTTGACCATGGCGAAGTAAGCCATGGCCTCCCCAAAGCTGGGTACAGGCACCTCATCACCATCCTCATCATCATCGTCATCTTCATCTTCATCATCCTCTTCCTCATCGTCCTCCTCTTCCTCACTGTCCGAATCAGAGTCCTCCCCACCTTCCAGGAAATGCAGAGTAGGGCACTGGGCCTCCTCCTGGGTACCATAACCTCCGAAGCTGCCACCGGCCTCCACTACTCCCTGGGCCCAGTCCTCAGCCTCCAAGCCCTCAGAGGAGCTCTCCTCATCTTCCTCCTCTTCTTCATCACTGTCATCAACATCACCCTCCTCCTCCACCTCCTCTTCCTCCCCCAATTCCTCTCCTTCCCCTGCTTCCTCCTCCTCCTCCTCCTCTCCTTCCTCCTCCTCTTCCTCTCCTTCACCCTCCTCCTCCTCTTCTTCTTCCTCCTCCTCTTCCTCTTCCTCCCCCTCACTCTTGAGGGAAGTGGTGATGGTGGCATTAGGGCCACCCCCAAAGCCAGCCTCACGAAAGCAGGCGGCTATGTCCGAAGGCTCCACTGCCTGCCAGGCGGCAGCCACAAAGTGCAGGGCCTCCGTGAGACCCAGCTGCAGGCCTGAGCGATCCTGGCCCTCTAGCGCGGCCATGGCCTTGAGCAGCATGGCCTGGCGGTAGTGGCCTTTCACCTGCTGGACCACTCCCCTCTCCAGCGGATGCACGGTGCCCGGCGGGAAGAAGGCCAGCTGCACATGCCGCAGGCCTGAGGTGTCCAAGGACTGAGCAGCCAAGCGGCCGGCCAGCAGTAGGACCCGGCGAGACTCTGCAGCCATTCGGGTGTCCAGGGCCTTCAAGTACTTGGCCAGGGCCTGGGTAGTGACACCACCCTTGGAGTTGGCGGTGTAGTCGCAGGGCAGGCCGGCTTGGCCTGCCCGGGGCTTGGCCGACTTGCCGGCCACCAGCGGGGGCAGCTTCTCGCTGCCGTCGGCATTGGCGCACAGCAGGACGCTCAGGCGCTGGGTGGCTTGACGCGGCCGTCCGTCGCCTCCGCACAGCCCCGCGGCCTGGTCGGGCAGAAAGTCGTACCATAGACTGGTCTCGGTGGCGCTGAACACGTCCTGCGAGGCGTAGCCCTCGGCCACCGACGGCGGCTGCTCCTCGCGAGCGCGCCAACCAGTAGTGCTCCCGCCACTGCCCTCCGAGGGCACCGCGGCCGGGCTGGCAGGCGCCGCCGGGGTGCGGGGGGCAGCATTTCGCGCGCGGGCGCGGGCCACACCGCTGCAGGACACCACGCCGTGGCGTCGGCGGAAGCGGTCCAGCCAGCCGTTGGAGGCGGTGAAGTCGTCCATGCCCAGCTCCTCGGCTATGCGCAGCGCCTTCTCCTTGAGGATGATGCCCTTGACCGGCAGGCCGGCGGCGCGGATCTGCTGAAACCAGGCAATGAGCAAACCCTCGAGCTTGTCGTAGGGAGACAGCTTGTTGGTCTTGCGGCAGGTGGAGGCCACCCCGTACTTGCGCTCCGACGCCAGGATGGCGCGCTTGTTCTTCAGGATCGTGCTCAGCGTGGACGGCGGGATGTTGAAGCGCCGCGCGATCTCGCCCTTGCGCAGGTCCGGATTCTCCTCCACCTCCTGGATGATCCGTGACTTCTCCCGGAACGTCAGCTGTCGCCGCTTGGGGCCCATCCCGGCGCGCCCCCCGCCCCGGGGCCCGGCGCCGCCGCCGCCGCCCCGGGGCGGGGGTCCCGGGCCCGTGGCGGGGGGCACCTGGCGGCCTCTCCCGCGCGCCCCGCCCGAGACAAAGCGGCTCGCGGGCGCGGAGGCTGGGCGACGACCCGGCCGGGCCGGGGGCACCTCCGGGGGCGCCGGCGGGCGCGTCGCCGGGCGGCGGGCGGCAGGCGACGGGCGCAGGCGAAGGCGGGCGGCGCGGGCGCGGAAGGCAGGAAGTGCCGCGGCGCGGGGAGCTGGGAGCGCGGCGAGCGGGGCGGAGCGGGCGGAGCGGGATCTCGCGGGAAGCGTGGGGACGCCCGGCACCGCCTCCCCGCCCTCGGCGCCCACCCCCTTCCCGCTGCCAGGACATACCGCGCGGGGGCGCTGCGGCCTGCGGGACCTTCCCGTGCTGCGGCCTCCGGCGACCCGGCAGCGACGCGGGCGGGGACGCGGTGGATCGCTACTGCGCCCGGCGGTCAGCGACTTGCGGCTCAAAAAGGATAAGAAACAGGGTTTTTTTGTTTTTTTTTTTTTAATTAAGGTAAAAAAAAAACCAGTTTTTTTTTTTTTTTTCGGAAACTGAAAAATTCAAGAAGTTGAAAAACGCCTTTCACATCACCTAGAGAGGTGCACAGGTAACATTTTGATATATTTCCTTCCAGTTTTTCTCTAGACGCATGTAATTTTATTTTTTAAAATTTATTATATAAAACTGGCATCAGGCTGTATAGACTGTATATCTGGCATCTCCTGCTGTTTTACCTGGCATCAAGTAGTGAAAATTTTGCCATATCGGTTAAGTATCATTGCCAACACGCTTTTTAATGATTGTGTAGCTTTCCAACTATGAATGAACACTAGCGTATGTAACCTATTGTTACACCCTTAAGTTATTTTTGTAATCTATTGTAAATTATCTATTTGATGTAAATAGTCTCACTGTAAATCTATTTGATGGTGCTAATGACATTTTTAAATGTAAATCTATTTGATGGTGCTAATGACATTTTTAAAGTTCTAGTAATCCCAAAACCCATAAACACTCATAACATCTTGGTGTGTCACTTTCTAGGCTTTTCCATGCATATAGCCATAAATATATGTGTTTGCACTTACAGAAATAACATCATGTATGTATATAAGTGTGAATCCCTGAAACCTCCCTCTCCTGCAGCAAAACATTAAAATGCCAAGCTCTTAAAACAATGAACGGGCCGGGCCTGGTGGCTCACGCCTGTAATCCCAGAACTTTGGGAGGCCGAGGCGGGTGGATCACGAGGTCAGTAGATCGAGACCATCCTGGCTAACACGGGGAAACCCCATCTCTATTAAAAAATACAAAAAAAATTAGCCGGAGGTGGTGGCGGGCACCTGTAGTCCCAGCTACTCGGGAGGCTGAGGCAGGAAAATGGCGTGAACCCGGGAGGCGGAGCTTGCAGTGAGCCGAGAACGCGCCACTGCACTCCAGCCACTGCACTCCAGCCTGGGCGACAGAGCGAGACTCCGTTTCAGAAAAAAAAAAAAAAAAAAAAAGAACGTATAGCTGTGTGTTTTTTGTTTGTTTGTTTGTTTTGTTTTGTTTTTGTTTTGTGTGTGTGTGTGTTTTGAGATGGAGTCTCGCTCTGCCGTCCAGGTCCAGATTAGAGGTCAGTGGCGCGATCTTGGCTCACTGCAAGCTCCGCCTCCCGGGTTCACGCCATTCTCCTGCCTCAGCCTCCCGAGTAGCTGGGACACAGGTGCCTGCCACCACACCCAGTTAATTTTTTGTATTTTTAGTAGAGACGGAGTTTCACCGTGTTAGCCAGGATGGTCTCGATCTCTTGACCTCGTGATCCGCCAGTCCTCGGCTTCCCAAAGTGCTGGGATTACAGGCGTGAGCCACCGCGCCCGGCCAACTGTGTTTTTAAAAATCTCTTAGGGCAGCACCAAGGGGAACTCCAGCAGTTGGCAGAGAGGAAGGCTGTGACCTAGGGGTACAGGCTGAGGACCTGGAGCTGGATGAAGTTGTGGGTGAGTGTAGACAAAGAAGAAAAGAGGACCAAGGACAGTGCCCTGGGTCCTCCAAGGTTAAAGGCTCAAGAAAGAGGCCAGGTGCAGTGGCTCACCTCTGTAATCCCAACACTTTAGGAGGCTGAAGCAGGCAGACCACCTGAGGTCAGGAGTTCAAGACCAACCTGGCCAATATAGTGAAGCTCTATCTCTACTAAAAATACAAAAAATTAGCCAGGTGTGGTGGCACTCACCTGTAGTCCCAGCTATTTGGGAGGCTGAGGCAGGAGAATCGCTTGAGCCTGGGAGCAGAGGTTGCAGTGAGCCAAGATCATGCCACTGCACTCCACCGTGGGCAACAGAGTGAGATCCATCTCAAAAAAAAAAAAAAAGAAAGAAAGAAAGAAAAAGAGAAGAAAAGAAAGAACCAAATAGAGACTCTTGAAGTGGAGGATCCCGTGAAGCAGGAGAAAAACCAGGCTACTGTGGCATTCTGGAAACCAAAAGAAGAAAGTGTAACTTACTGCTGTTTTAGTGCAAATTTCTGTTTTCATGTTTCTTGGCCGTTTGAATCCTGTGAATTTTCTAGTCATATCCTTTGACCGTGTGTTTGTCTTTTTCTTGACTTTTAGGAGCTCTTTACATGCTCTGAAGAAAAAATCTTTGTTAAGTATGTGCAAATATTTTCTCCCAGTCTGCCACTTGTCTCACTTAGCTTAGGGAATCTTTGGATATGAGAAAATTTTAATCTTCAATCTGTCAATTTTTTCCTTATTGCTTCAGGGTTTTGTGTCTTACTTAGAGAGGCCTTCCCTATCCCTGAGATGTAAAAGATATTCTTTTAATCTCAAGGTCCAGAAGAACACGGGGAGACTTTTCCAGAGCACTGCTTGGCCCAAGAGGAGTGTGTGGTCACTGGGCAAAAATGAATCTAAGATTACCTGGATGAGAACTCTTTGCCATGCGTCTTTTCTTTCTTTCTTTCTTTCTTTCCTCTCTTTCCTCTCCTTCCTTCCCTTCTTTCTTTCTCTTGTCCTTCCTTTCCTTCCTTCTTTCCTTCCTTCCTTCCTTTCTTCCCTTCTTTCTCTCTTTCTTTCTCTCTTTTCCTTCCTTTCCTTCCTTCTTTGCTTCCTTCCTTCCTTTCTCTTCCTTTCCTTTCCTATGGCCCCTCTTTGGTGCCATACAAAGGGCGTTGGCACAACCACTTCCAGGACAGAAAAGAAGCCACGCACATCATATGCTGATAGCATAGCCACTTCCAGAAACCTCATCTACCCTTTGCCTGTAGCAGTGCATGGGGCCCATTTCCATCCCCTCTCAAGTGACCATTTCCCCCAGCAATCCATCTGAGGCCCTGGGATCCCCCACCTCTTTCTGTAAGTCCCAGCTTTCTGCTGTTAGGACTGTTTGGGAAATCCATAACTCACCTTCTCTTCTTTTGGTCCAGGCTGCCCTTCAGGCCCCTCATTAAGCTTTCCATTCTCCTTTTGTTTGTTTATTTGAGACAGGGTCTGATTCTGTCACCCAGGATGGAGTACAGTTCCACAGTCATAGTTCACTGCAGCCTGAGTCTACTCAGTAGCTAGGACTACAGGCGTGAGGCACCATGCCTGGCTAAGTTTTAATTTTTTTTTTTTTTTTTTTGAGATGGAGTCTCACTGTTGCCCAGGCTGGAGTGCAGTGGCACGATCTCAGCTCACTGCAACCTCCACCTCCCTGGTTCAAGTGATTCTCCTGCTTCAGCCTCCTGAGTAGCTGGGATCACAGGCATGTACCACCACACCTGGCTTAGTTTTGTATTTTTAGTAGAGACAGGGTTTCACCATGTTGGCCAGGCTAGTCTCAAACTCCTGACCTCAAGTGATCCGTCTGCCTTGGCCTCCCAAAGTGCTGGGATTACAGCTGTGAGCCACCTCACCCAGCCAAAAATAAATGAATAATAAATAATAAAAATAAAGAAAAAAAAAATTGGCCAGGCGCAGTGGCTCATGCCTGTAATCCCAGCACTTTGGGAAGCCGAGGTGGGCGGATCACGAGGTCAGGAGATCAAGACCATCCTGACTAACATGGTGAAACCCCGCCTCTACTAAAAACACAAAAAATAAGCCAGGCGTGGTGGCGGGCACCTGTAGTCCCAGCTACTCAGGAGGCTGAGGCAGGAGAATGATGTGAACCCAGGAGGCGGAGCTTGCAGTGAGCTGAGATCACGCCATTGCACTCCAGCCTGGGCAACAGAGCGAGACTCCGTCTCAAAAAAAAAATAATTTGCTAGGCATAGTGGCTTGTGCCTGTAGTCCTAGCTCCTAGGGAGGCTGGGGTGGGTGGGAGGATCACTTGAGCCCAGGAGCATGAGGCTGCAATGAGCTGTGACTGCACCACTGCATTACAGCTTGGGTAACAAACTTTGTTTTGAAATAAAGGAAGAAAAAGAAAGAAAGAAGGAAAGAAGGAAGGAAAGAAAAGGCAGAGATTGCAGTGAGCCGAGATTACGGCACTGTACTCTAACCTGGGTGACAGAGTGAGACTCTGTCTCAAAAAAAAAAAAAAACTTTATTAAGATATATTTCACAAAGCATACAATTCACTATTTAAAGTGTACAATTCACCGATATCCACAACTGTCACCACAGTCCATTTTGGAATATCTTTTTTTTTTTTTTTTGGAAACCAAGTCTCACTCTGTTGCCCAGGCTGGAGTGCAGTGGCTCGATCTCAGTTCACTTCAACCTCCGCCTCCCAGGTTCAAGCGATTCTCCTGTCTCAACCTCCCCAGTAGCTGGGATTACAGGCACATGCCACCACGCCTGGCTAAATTTTTGTGTTTTTAGTAGAGATGGGGTTTCGCCATGTTGTCCTGGTTGGTCTCGAACTCCTGGTCTCAAGTGATCCACCCGCCTGGGCCTCCCAAAGTATTGGGATTACAGGCATGAGTTACTGTGCCTGGACAACGTTTTTATCACCTTGGAAAGAAACCCCATACACCTTTAGCTATCATCTCCCTATCCCCTCCGCCCCGCCCTCAGCACCCACTAACCTACTTTCTGCCTATAAGTTTATTTCCCTTTTCTGAACATTTTCTATGGATGGAATCATGTGTCTTTTATGGCTGGCTTGTTTCACTTAGCGCCATGTTTTCAAGGTTTACCTGCGATGCAGCATGTATCAGTACTTCATTCATTTTTATGGCCCAGTAGTACTCCATCATATGGCTTTATGACATTTTGTTTATCCATTCCTCAGTTGATGGACATTGAGGTTGTTTCCACCTTTTGGCTATTATGAATAATGCTGCTGTATACATACATTTATTTGCATGTTTTTGTGTGGCTGTATGTTTTCATTTCTCTGGGTTATATACCTAGGAGTGGAATTGATGGATCATATGGGATCTCTATGTTTAATCATTTGAGGAACTGTCAGAAAGAACATGCACCTACATTTTTTAAAAAATGTTTTTTCCCTTCTTTTCACAGGTATTGAAACATGCAGTTTTAATTAATCAAAAAAGACCAGACAGCCAAGTGCAGTGACTCACGCCTGTAATCCCAGCACTTTGGGAGGCTGAGACAGGCAGATCACCTGAGGTCAGGAGTTTCAGACCAGCCTGGCCAACATGGCGAAACCCTGGTCTCTACTAGATATATAAAAATTAGCCAGGTATGGTGGTGAGTGCCTGTAGTCCCAGCTACTCAGGAGGCTGAGGCAGGAGAATCGCTTGAACCCGAGAGGTGGAGGTTGCAGTGAGCTGAGATCGTGTCACTGCATTCCAGCCTGGCTGACAGAGCAAGACTTTGTGTCAAAAAATAATAATGATGATAATAAAAAAAATTATACCTGTTCTTTGAAAAATATTTTAAAATACAGAACATTTTGAAGATAAAAACATTTAATCAACTTTATTTCCACCATTCAAAGAATATCC
The DNA here is from genome assembly GCF_007565055.1 of Rhinopithecus roxellana. Lineage (NCBI taxonomy): Eukaryota > Metazoa > Chordata > Mammalia > Primates > Cercopithecidae > Rhinopithecus > Rhinopithecus roxellana. The sequence goes on along the minus strand of NC_044561.1, from coordinate 99,801,378 downwards.
TTGTAGGATATTTTCACGTGCATATTGTGTTTTTTTTTAATTTAATTTAATTTTTTATTTTTATTTATTTATTTATTTTTGAGATGGAGTCTCACTTTGTTGCCCAGGCTGTAGTGCAGTGGCGCAATCTCGGCTCACTGCAAGCTCTACCTCCCGGGTTCATGCCATTCTCCTGCCTCAGCCTCCCAAGTAGCTGGGACTACTCAGCTACTGCCACCATGCCTGGCTAATTTTTTGTATTTTTAGTAGAGACGGGGTTTCACCATGTTAGCCAGGATGGTCTCGATCTCCTGACCTTGTGATCCGCCAGCCTCGGCCTCCCAAACTGCTGGGATTACAGGCGTGAGCCACCGCACCCGGTCATGCATATTGTGTTTAATGGGACTACACTTGGCATAATATTTCGTAGTCCAGGCCGGGCGCGGTGGCTCAAGCCTGTAATCCCAGCACTTTGGGAGGCCGAGACGGGCGGATCACGAGGTCAGGATGATCGAGACCATCCTGGCTAACCTGGTGAGACCCCGTCTCTACTAAAAAATTTTAAAAAATTAGCCGGGCGAGGTGGCGGGCGCCTGTAGTCCCAGCTACTGGGGAAGGCTGAGGCAGGAGAATGGCGTAAACCCGGGAGGCGGAGCTTGCAGTGAGCTGAGATCCGGCCACTGCACTCCAGCCTGGGCGACAGAGCGAGACTCCGTCTCAAAAAAAAAAAAAAAAATTTCGTAGTCCATATTGTGAACATCTTTTCATGTTGATAAATAGCTACATCAGTGAATTTCACACTTTTTTTTTTTTCTTTTTGAGACAGGGTCTCGCTCTGTCACCCAACCTGGAGTGCAGTGGCTCAATTACTGCTCACTGCTTCACTGCTGCCTCAGCCTCCCAGGCTCAAGCAATTTTCCCACCCCAGCCTCCAGGGTAGCTGGGACTATGGGCACCCACCACCATGGCAGGCTAATTTTTGTGTGTTTTTTTCCTTTGCTTTTTTTGAGACAGAGTTTCACTCTTGTCACCCAGGCTAGAGTGCAATGGCGCAATGTCAGCTCACTGCAACCCCTGCCTCATGGGTTCAGTCAATTCTCCTGCCTCAACCTCCCAAGTAGCTAGGATTATAGGAGCCAACCACTACACCTGGCTAATTTTTGTATTTTTAGCAGAGACAGGGTTTCACTACGTTGGCCAGGCTGGTCTCGAACTCCTGACCTCAGGTGATCCACCTGCCTGGGCCTCCCAAAGTGCTGGGATTACAGGCGTGAGCTACTGTACCCGGACTAAGTTTTGTATTCTTTTTGTATTTTTTAGTAGAGACGGGGTTTCACCGTGTTAGCCAGGATGGTCTCGATCTCCTGACCTCGTGATCCGCCCGTCTCGGCCTCCCAAAGTGCTGGGATTACAGGCTTGAGCCACCGCGCCCGGCCTAAGTTTTGTATTCTTTTGTAGAGTTTCACCATGTTGCCCAGGCTAGTCTCGAACTTCTGAGCTCAAGCGATTCTTCCTCCTTGGCCTCCCAAAGTGCTGAGATTATAGTCAATGAGCCACCGCCCATACTTCTTTTACTGTAGGAACCTTTTGTTCAAAAGTCCATTTGCTATGATCTCAATATGTAGTCCTTCAATAATGAACAATTATTGAGCCCCTACCAAGCAGGCATCCCCACCCGACTGTGAATTCTCCTTAAAGGTTGCAGGTATTGCACAATACAGAGGAATCAACTCCTCTATTGAAGACAATAACTCAATGAACATACATTTCTGTACTTTTATCATCTCCTTAAGAGAAATGCTGAGAAGTGGGATATTAGGGTCAGAGACCAACTTTGGTCTTGAACCTATGCAAGGTTCTGGGAGCCTGGGAGAAAGGTAAATGATTTAGTCCTTGTCCTTCAATAGCCCAGTCAACTTAAGGAGATGGGATTCAAGAAAGGGAAAAGGAGATTTCAATACTTAATGCTACTGGGCATGGTGGCTTATGCCTGAAATCCCAGCACTTTTGGAGACTGACGTGGGTGGATCGCTTAAGCCCAGGAGTTCAGGACCAGCCTGGGCAACATGACGAAACCCAGTCTCTCCAAAAAATACAAACATTTGCCAAGTATGGTGGCATGCGCCTATAGTCACAGCTACTCGGGAGGCTGAGGTGGGAGGGTTGCTTGAACTCAGAAGACAGCGGTTGCAGTGAGCCGAGATTGTAACACTGTACTCCAGCCTAGGTGACAGAGAGAGACTTGGACTCAAAACAAAAACAGAAAACAAACTTAATGCTGTGCCTCCCATCAGTTCCTCCCTAGGAATTCATCTTGTAGATAGCACACAGACACATAAGGGCATACTTATTGCATCATTGTAAAAGTAATATCCTAAATAGCATTAGGGGCTTGAGTAAATATATATTGTTATGGTACTAATATGGATCCATCTCCAAGTAAGATGAAGAAAGGTATAGAGCAATGGTTTTTATTTTTATTTATTTATTTTTGAGACAGAATCTCACTTTGTCACCCAGGCTGGAGTGCAGTGGCACGATCTTGGCTCACTGTAACCTCCGCCTCCTGGGTTCAAGCGATTCTCCTGCCTCAGACTCCCAAGTACCTGGGATTACAGGCGCATGCCACCATGCCTGGCTAATTTTTATTTTTAGTAGAAACGGGGTTTCACCATGTTGGCCAGGCTGATCTCGAACTACTGACCTCAGGTGATCCACCTACCTTGGCCTCCCAAAGTACTGGGATTACAGGTGTGAGCCAGCATGCCAGCCTAGAACAATGTTCATATGCTGTTTGTATATTCTTTAAAATACAGATGGATTTACACTTGTAAAGCTATAGACCTGCAACCACTAGCCCTAAGTGGCCACTGAACTATTAAATTAATTTATTTTTATGTTTAGAGTCAAAGTCTCACTCAGTTGCCCAGGATGGAGTGCAGTGGTGGAACTCAAACTCCTGGGTTCAAGCTAACCTCCAGAGTCACTTGGATTGTTTGTTTGTTTTTGAGACGGAGTCTTGCTCTTTTCACCCAGGCTGGAGTGCAATGGCGCAATCTTGGCTCACTGCAACCCCTACACCCCAGGTTCAAGCAATTATCCTGTCTCAGCCTCCCGAGGAGCTGGGATTACAGGTGCGTGCCACCAGGCCCAGCTAATGTTTGTATTTTTAGTAGAGATGGGTTTTCACCATGTCGGCCAGGCTGGTCTCGAGCTCCTGACCTTGTGATCCACCTGCCTCGGCCTCCCCAAGTGCTGGGATTACAGGTGTGAGCCACTGCACCCGGCGAGTTGCTTGGATTATAGGCAGGGGCCACCACACCCAGCTAAGTTTTTTAAAAAAGTTTTGTAAAGACAGGGTTTCACCATATTGCTCAAGCTGGTCTTGAATTACTAGCCTCAGGCAATTCCCCTGCATCAGACTCTGGAGTTGCTGGGATTACAGGTGTGAGCCACAGTTCCAGCACTATTGAGCCCTTTAAACATCACAGAAATTGAGATGTGCTGGGGGTGTAAAATGCATATTAGAGTTTGAAGACTTGGTATCCGAAAAAGTATGTAAAATATCTCAATAATTTTATATTGATAACATGTCGAATAATATTTTGAATACATTACATTGAATAAAATATTACAGTAATTTCATGTTTTTTATTGTTTTAAGTGTGGCTACTAGAATATTTTAAATTATGTATGTGGGCCAGGCACAATAGCTCACGCCTGTAATCCCAGCACTTTGGGAGGCCGAGATGGGTGGATCACCTGAGGTCAGGAGTTCGAGACCAGCCTGGCCAACATGGCAAAACCCTGTCTCTACTGAAAATAAAAAATTGGCTGGGAATGGTGGCGGGCACCTGTAATTCCAGCAACTCGGGAGGCTGAGGCAGGAAAATCGCTTGAACCCAGGAGGCGGAGGTTGCAGTGAGCCAAGATCATGCCACTGCCCTCAAGCCTGGGTGACATGGTGAGACTCCATCTCAAACAAACAAACAAACAAACCCAGAACCCCTCTATGGTCTTGCCCACCTGCCCACTCACCAGCCCAGAGGTGACCTGACTGGGATTTCAAGGGATTCAACAGTATAATGCCCACCCTGCATTGTTGCCCTGTATGTTGGCTGGGTGGGGGGATACCTGCTGTGTTTATTTTGAAAATGCAAATCTTGGGAGTTTTATTTCTGGTTTGGGGGCTGGGTAGCCTCACAAGGGTACTTCCCCCTTCCCTCCTGGCACTAAGGGCAGTCACATCCTCACTGGAAGTAGTGGCTGGAGGTCCAGGGCATGACCCCTGACCCAGGGAGGATGAACCGGAAATTCAGTCTTGCAGAGCCCTCTGCACAGCACAGGAACTGGGCAAAATGTGGAGAAAAGGAAAGGTCACAGTTCCCACGTTGGCCACCCCTCTCAGGTGGGGCTGGGGTCTTCCCCTCCCCTTCACATGCATTGGCCCACCCAGCCCCCCATCACCAGGCCCTCCCTTTTGCCACCCCAAAAAATTTGGGTCCGGGTGGCTGGGACTTCACGCGAAGGGGCACTCCTGCCTTGCTGAACTGCAGTCCGCTCCCCCACCCCCGCCCCACTGCCCGCCCAGCCAGAGGCCACTTCTAACCTGGAGAGATGGTATGCTATAGGAAAGCTGCTTACTACCCACTGGCTTTTCAGTGCAGCCTTCAGGCCTCTTGTTCCAGGAGGCCTGGAAAACGGGCGGGGCTGGAAGGCATTTAGATAATTGGAAGATGGGCCGGGCGCTGTGGCTCATGCCTGTAATCCCAGCACTTTGGGAGACCTAGACAGGTGGATCACGAGGTCAGGAGTTCGAGACCAGCCTGACCAATCTGGTGAAACCCCGTCTTTACTAAAAATACAAAAATTAGTCAGGTGTGGTGGCATGCGCCTGTAGTCCCAGCTATTCGGGAGGCTGAGGCAGAAGAATCGCTTGAACCCGGGAGGCGGAGCTTGCAGTGAGCAGAGAACACCGCTTCACTCCAGCCGGGTTGACAGAGCGAGACACCATCTCAAAAAAAAAAAAAAAAAAAAAACAGAAAAAGAAAAAGATAATTGGAAGATGGTTAGCTTAAATGACAAATTCAGCCTCTCTGGTCTGGTCATCAAAGAAACACCAATTAAATAATATGGTACCATTGCTACCAAGTTAGCTAAGTCATCAATGGGCGTGATACTTAATTCACTTCTCTGGTTGCTGACACCCTCCTCGACCCCCCAGTCGCGGAAATCCATGCCTAGTTCCACCGTTCAGAGCCTCTACCGGGGCTGCCGCGAAAATTGGACCGGTTGGGGTAACATCTAACCTGGGGTCCCCCGAAAGCGCCCGTGAGTTCCGCTTGGGGGCCCCACTGCCCTCCCACCTCCTAAGCTGGGCGCTCCGCCTGCGAATGACGTTTTGCTGCTGCTCAGCGCAGCCACTCGCGGGGGCGGGGAGGCTGCGGGCTCAGAGGCGCCTGGAGCAAGCGAATCTTAGCCCACCGCCTGCCCAACCGCGTGACCTTGAACAAGTTAATGAACTTCACGCCTCAACGTCCAGGTCTGTAAAATGGGGTATCTAACGCAGACCGCACAGCCCAGCTGGGTTTAGCAAACTTCCGGGAGCCGGTTGGAGCCTCTCCCCGTCCCTAGCGGTGATACCAGGTGACGATATGCCGCAGGGGGTCCTTGGAGGTCACCCTAGGGCGTTGCTGCTGCCTTTGGGAGTGTGGAGCTCCAAATCATGTCGCGACAGGAGGATTTCGGGAGGCCTGGATCCTCGCGCCAGGGGGATGTGCGAGGGTATGGGATGAATCCTAATTCCTCCGACCCACCCAAAGCCTAGATATCCAGCCTCGGCGCCTCTCGCCCTGAGGGCCCCGCCCTCAATCCCGCCCTCCTCTAACCCGCTACCCCATTGGTGGCGTCCGGCGGCGCGGTCGCTGTTATTTTTCGAATATATAAGGAGGTGGAAGTGGCAGCTGCAACTAGAGGCTTCCCAGGCTGGTTCCTGAGCCCCGCGTCCCTCGCCCCCCGCCCTCCCCGCATCCCTCTCCTCCCTCGCGCCTGGCCCTGTGGCTCTTCCTCCCTTCCTCCCTTCCCCCCTCCACCCCCTCCGCGCCCGCTGCCTCCCTCGGCCCAGCCAGCTGTGCCGGCGTTTGTTGGCTGCCTTGCGCCCGGCCCTCCAGCCAGCTTTCTGCCGGCCCCGCCGCGATGGAGGTGCCCCAGCCGGAGCCTGCGCCAGGCTCGGCTCTCAGTCCAGCATGCGTGCGCGGTGGCGCCCAGCGTCCCGGCCACTTCCCGGGCCTCCTGCTGGGATCTCATGGCCTCCTGGTGTCTCCGGTGCGCGCGACCGCTTCCTCGCCGGTCACCACCCTCACCCAGACCATGCACGACCTCGCCGGGCTCGGCAGGTAGGACACCCCAAGGAGGCTGGATATAGGGGTGAGAGGCCCGGTCTGGAGTCCTGGGCCTCCTGGAGAACCGGGCATGGTAGTCGAATCCAGGAGGTGGAGTCCCGGGGAGGCATCCTGGGCAGTGGAGAGGTACACCCTTGTCCCTTCATAGGGGCCCAGGACATGGGAGGTGAGACCTGGGCTGTGCCCCCCACACCCTCCAGGTGACCTGCTCTCAGTCTACACAAGCCTCTCCAAGTCTTTCCCCTCACTCCCTCCTCCCTCATTGTGCCTCCACCATGCTGCCTCCCTAATCTCTGCCCAGATAGCCACCATTTTGCTCCAGGATGGGATTCCCAAGCCTGGAGAGGGAACTTGAGGGTGGCAGAGCTGTGGGGCACTCACACATCCATGCCCCTGCTCCCTCCACCCCAATTCTGCCCCCAGAATTAAGCCAATTAATTAAACACTGATCCTGCTCCCTAAGTGCAAGGGGAGAGCTGGGTTGTTCCAGTAGGAGAACCTGGTCTTGGTCCATCCTTCAGGAAGGATCCTGGAAAGGTGGGGGTCTGACAGTTTAGGGGAAGGCTCTCTGGGGCGTCTCGGCTAGACCACCAACCCCTAGGCTGGTCTCCATCCAGGCCACCTTGCTCACACCCTGGGCTCACCTTCCCCTGCACCTGGGAGGACCTTTCTTAACCAGTCAACAAAGAGAAGCCCCTTTAGGGCCTCTGTAGAATGAACCTGCCTTGAGCTGAGAAGAGGGCCAGCCCTCAGGGCCATTGCTTTCCTGGTGTAGTGTTTCGCTCAGTTCTTTTCTCAGTGAGGGAGTGGGAACGTGGGCTAGCGAGGCCTTGAACCCCACCTTTCTCCTTTCCCGGGTCCCTGCTCCTTTCCCAGCGAAACCCCAAAGAGTCAGGTAGGGACCCTGCTCTTCCGCAGCCACAGCCGCCTGACGCGCCTATCCCTGTCTCGACGGGCATCTGAATCCTCCCTGTCATCTGAATCCTCCGAATCTTCTGATGCAGGTGAGGCCCAGGGGAGCCTGGGGAGATCTGCCAGTGCCAGGAGAGTTTGCGGGGGCTGCCTGGGCCTCCCGATTTCCCTGCCGATCAGACTAACATCCTCCCCACATCTGGTGGGCCCAGGAGCGTTTCCCCCACCCTCCACAGAGATGGGAGGAAGACACACCTCATGTGGGGCTCACCACACCCAGTGTGGACTGGCTGAGTGGATGAGAGGGTGGGGCCCTCTACGCTAGATGAGATCTTACCTATGTAAAACCACACACCAAAGTTCCTAAACCACAGCCCTACCTGGGAAGCACCCAGGGCTGAGTTGTTCTTGAGAACATTCTTAGTCTATAACCCCTTCTTTAAAAATCTGTTGTCTCTTCTAGAACAAATTGTTTGAAATCAGTTCAAGAAAAATGCTTAGCGAGCACTGTGGTTTAAAGACACATATAAAGGAATTTCCATAGTAAACAGGGAGTGGTGTCCTGTACCATTTGGGAGATGATGTGTTAGCTCTCAGGGTCCATGATTGGGTTTTTGTTTCATTTTCTAATGTGCCAAAGTCCAAACTAGAAACTTTTCTTTTTCTTTTTTTTTTCTTATTGGGACATGGTTGGGGAAAGTATACAGAAAGTGCCACTACTTTCAAACCAAGGTGCTCTGTCCCCTCAGGTCTCTGCATGGATTCCCCCAGCCCTGTGGACCGCCAGATGGCAGAGCAGACGTGAGTAGAGAAGGGAATGTCTACTACCAAGCAGTCAGCACCTGCCTTTAAGAATCCTAGTTCTAGCATAAACTCACCGGGGAGGTCTGGGAAAACAGGCAGACCATGGGGTGGCTTCAGGATCCCCATGGCCGGGGGGCTCACTGACCTTCTCAGGCCTTGGGATTCTGCTCCCTGTCTCAGAGAAGGATCTGCTCTCATGGGAGCCAACCAAGAGTGGGCTCAGGGCCAGGGATGGTGGGGACAGTGGCCACTGGGAGAGCAGATACTAGACTACAGCCCATGTCTTGCAGGAATACAAGCCCAGCGTATGTCCCGTTTTTCTTTCTTGCCTATACCCATTTTTTCTGTGAAATATTACAATTTAAAAATATGATCCAGTTAATTCAAAACTTTAACTCACTCTAGGCCAAACAAAACACAGTTGCCTGCAGATTGATTTGGCTCTTGGCCAAGCAGCAACCTTTGACTTCGATGACACTTGACCCTCTGGCCAGCTCTGGTCTAGGCCCTTTGTGCAAGGGAATGGAGAGAGAGTTGGTGGGCTCTGGCCTGGACAGACACTTTCCCCTTGGCTGTGGGCATGGGTGGTGTCTTCCAGAGCACAGCTGTTCCCGTCCAGTTGTTAAAGCCCAAGCAGCTGGGCAGCTGCCAGCCATTAGTAGGGACAGCTGGGCATCCCTTGCCTGTGCTGGGGACTGTGGCTTTGGGTTTAGGGTAGTGACTTGTCTTACCTCCCATTGCCTTTGATCAGACTAGGCTGGGCTGCAGATTGGTTCACAAACAGGAAATGGGGAGAGGATTGGGTGGGGTCGGGGACTGCAGGTTGGTTTTGGTGGCAGCACAGAGCAGTCTTGCCCTACCCCCAAGGCCCATGTACAGGCCAATGAAATTGGTCATTCCTGATGCCAGGTCGGCTGGGCACAGCAGGCCCCCCGGGGGGGCATCCCCCTCATACTTTATCCCTGAGTGGTTCCCTGCCCCACACCTGCTTTGACAGTTATACAGAATTTCTCAGAAAGAAGCTGTGTGTGTGTGTATGTGTGTGTGTGTGTGTGTATGTGTGTGTGCGTGTGTGTGTGTATAGATGCACAAAAGCTCTGCGTGGCAGGTGGTCTCCTGTAACACAGTTGTGGGCTGGGGCCTCAGAGGGAACATGTGTTGGAATCCCTTGCCTGCTGCCTCTTCTAAGGCAGAAGGAGGGGGTGGGACAGAGGCTGGTCCTGGAAAATTCCGTAGGAGGGAGGAGAGGATGTGGCCCTGCACATTTGTCACTAGGGGGTCTGCTGTATCAGACTGGAGCTGATTGGGGGAGCCCTAGAGCAGGCCCCAGTCCTGGGAAGACTGGGAGCCAGGCCAGCTCCTCACAAGGGAGAGGAAGCCTCGCCTTGTTGTCCAGGCCCTGTAGACACCCACATTGCTGGGTGCCCCTGGCCTATCACCATAGGATGGATGGATGCCTTTCCTGGCAGCCATATGGCCCCGCTGAAGTGATTTGCATACAGGTGGAAGGCCTGGTGCAGGCTGGCGAGACTGTTGCCTTGGTGACGCCTCCCTGACCCTGTGACCTGCCCCAGCTGTCTCTGTCACTGCCATTCTCTGGGCTTTCTTTCATTCAGGGCAGCCTTTAAAATTCTAGGCTGTCTCTTATCTCCCCCCTCCCCAGTACCTGGGCCCCCTGATGGTTGGGCGTTCTTCCTACCCAACCCCTTCCACTGGCTTGAGCCCTGGCCCTTGTCTTTGCCTTTATTCCTCCCTGGACTGGAGATCTGGTGCTGGGAACTGGGGGACTGGGGGCCTAGTGCTGGGGTGGGTGATGGGTGTGAAGGGAGGATAGGTTACATGGGACCCTTCTCTGTCCTAGGTTTGAACAGGCCATCCAGGCAGCCAGCCGGGTCATTCGAAAGTAAGTGTTCCCAGGCCTCTTCCATCTACCACGGGCTTTCCCCTAGGACGTATAGGGCTCCGGAAGGGCATGGTACATGCTCTCGGTCCCTGCCCTGCCTCTCCCAGCTCTCACCTGTCCCCATTTCCTCCTGTAGAGAGCAGTTTGCCATCAGACGCTTCCAGTCTATGCCGGTGAGTGTCTTTGAGGCCTGACTGAGGCTTAGACATGCTGGCCAGGCATGGGGTAGATGAGCAGGAGGCATCTAGGGATCACCTCCCAGCTGGGTGTCCCAGGCAGGCTGTGGGAGATGGGGTTTCAGAGGTAGATAGGTAAGTGGGAGGAGCTGGAGGAGAGGTGGAGAAGGTAGGGCCTGGGCTGGTGCCGGAGTAATGCAGCCTTCATTCCTCTGCCTGCCGCCCTGCCTGGCTCTAGGTGAGGCTGCTGGGTCAAAGCCCCGTGCTTCGGAACATCACCAACTTCCAGGCGCCCGATGGCCAGAGGAAGAGCGAGGCGGGCAGTGGAGCTGCCAGCAGCTCTGGGGAAGACAAGGAGAACGTGCGCTTCTGGAAGACTTGGATGGGAGTTCTCCAGGGAGAGGAGGGGCATGCTGGGGTGGTTTCGTGGCATGTGAGGACCCTCCTTTCCCATCTTGGCTGCAGGATGGGTTTGTCTTCAAGATGCCATGGAAGCCCACACATCCCAGCTCCACGCATGCTCTGGCAGAGTGGGCCAGCCGCAGGGAAGCCTTTGCCCAGAGGCCCAGCTCGGCCCCCGACCTGATGGTACATCTAGAGAGCTGACCCCTGGCCGGGGCCTGGGGAGGCAGCCTGAGGGAAGAGGAGGGTGGCCCTGAGCCCCCAGGCACTGGGAACTTTTCCTCAGGATGATGGGGGCGGGAACTGTCCCCACCTCTAAGTCTGTGTCTGCCTGTCATGTGGACAGTGTCTCAGTCCTGAGCAGAAGATGGAAGTGGAGGAGCTCAGCCCCGTGGCCCGAGGTCGCTTCTCTCTCACCCCTGCAGAGGGGGATACTGAGGAAGATGATGGATTTGTGGATATCCTAGAGAGTGACTTAAAGGTAAACAGCCTTGGCCCACCAGGCCCCTACCTCCCCATCTCTGGGTTCACCCAAAAGAAGAGAGCTCTGAGCCCCTGTGGCAGGACCGTGACCTCGTTCCAGTGTCAGAAGAAGAATTTGAGGTAACTGAGTAACAGCCTAACCTCTGGCCAATCAGAGAAGAGCAGGTGGCTGGTGCCACAGTGGAGGGGAGGTTGCGGAGGTGGGGCAGCTTCTCACCCCAACCTGGGGTTTGCCAGGGAAACAGGGAAGGCTGTGCTGGAGGATTCCGGGACTGGAGGGGTTTGGCCTATGCCTGTGGGTGTGACCCTATCCTTGCTAATCCGGCCTCAGGATGATGATGCAGTTCCCCCAGGCATGGAGAGTCTCATTAGCGCCCCACTGGTCAAGACCTTGGAAAAGGAAGAGGAACAGGTGGGCCTCTGGGGTGGCCCCCTCCGAATTTGGAGGCATGGGGTCCATCCTACCCTCCAGTGGATTTGAGGGATGGGGTGGGGCCTGGACACTCTGATCCCTAACCTGCTATCTCCACCAGGACCTCGTCATGTACAGCAAGTGCCAGCGGCTCTTCCGCTCTCCATCCATGCCCTGCAGCGTGATCCGGCCCATCCTTAAGAGGCTGGAGCGGCCCCAGGACAGGGACACACCCGTGCAGAATAAGCGGAGGCGGAGCGTGACCCCTCCTGAGGAGCAGCAGGAGCCTGAGGAACCTGTGAGTGCCTTCCTCCTGGAGCCCACTTTTGCATGCACCTCGGCAGCCACTCCCTTGGCTAAGTTTGTGGCAGAGGGCAGGTGGCAGCCTGGGCATGGCAGAGAAAGGGGGTACCAGCCAGACAGGGCATTGAGGGGCAGCCCCACCCTGACCCTGGCCTCCATCTGACTCACTTTCCAGAAAGTCCGCGTCCTCCGCTCAAAATCACTGTGTCACGATGAGATTGAGAACCTCCTGGACAGTGACCACCGAGAGCTGATTGGAGATTACTCTAAGGTACCTGCAGCAGCGAAGGGCCCCTTGGGGGCTTGACCTTTTACTGACTAGGGGTCCTCTAGCCTAGGGGCTGCTTGGGTTTCTCCCTCTCCCCAGAGCTCCCCTTTTCTTTGTCCTTTGTATCTTTTCATCTTTTGTTCTCATATAGACTCCTCCCTCTGGCCCTCCTTGTCTCCTGACTCCACCTCAAGTCAGTTCAGGCATCTGTTGCGTCTTCATCTTATTTCCAAGCTCATAGCTAGCTTGGAACCCCGTCATGCCTCACCTTCGGGCTTGGCAGAGGGTAGGGAGCAGAGTGTGGAGTTCATCTCTTCCACTTCCCTTTTTCATTTCCCTTTCCCCTTGGAAGGTTGTTCCCTGGGTGTCAGACCCAAGAGACCCTCTCAGTTGCTATGGGACCCAGAGCTGAATTTGAAGGCCAAAGCAGGTGTGGACCTCTGAGTTTGGGAATGAAACTTCATTCTTTCCAGGCTCCTGGTCTTACCAATTTAACTTTTTCCTCTCTCCCGCATCCCTTCCCTTCCCTTCCCTTCAGGCCTTCCTCCTACAGACAGTAGACGGAAAGCATCAAGACCTCAAGTACATCTCACCAGAAACGGTAAACAGCGTTGCGCCATTTTCTAGGCACATTTGGGACTGTAGCTCCGTTGTTGACCTTCCCTGGGGACAGGCTGTATGGAACTATGCCAGAGGACAGGCTAGGGCCACCTGCTGGCTGCCAGCCTGACCTTCTGGAACCAACCCCCATGACCTCCTACAGATGGTGGCTCTGTTGACGGGCAAGTTCAGCAACATCGTGGATAAGTTTGTGATTGTGGACTGCAGATACCCCTATGAGTATGAAGGCGGGCACATCAAGGTAAGGTGGGGCAATGGGGAGAGGCCCTGAAGATCCCACCTGCTTTAGGTCCTTGCTCTACCAAGAGCAAGAATGGGTGGAGGATGGGTGCCCCCTCTCGTGGGGAGGGTTCCTACCAAGAGAAGGACAGGGACTGCAGGGGGAGGGGCCTGCTTCCTGGGCCCAGGGCTGTGCCTGACCTCTGGCTCCTCTGACAGACTGCGGTGAACTTGCCCCTGGAACGCGACGCCGAGAGCTTCCTGCTGCAGAGCCCCATCACACCCTGTAGCCTGGACAAGAGAGTCATCCTCATTTTCCACTGTGAATTCTCATCTGAGCGTGGGCCCCGCATGTGAGTCCCAGCTCTGCCCAGCCAGCTAGTGTCTGCCCCGGCCTTTCCTGCCCAGGCTTGCAGGTGCTGGCACCATTGCGATGGCCAGGGGTGCAAGTCCAGGTTCTGCTCTGTCCCATCTGATGGCCTAGAGCTGACCTCAGTCCCGCTTCACTGCGCATGGTATCCACCTCCCATCTCCCTCACTGTCCTGCCTATGTAAACCTCATGTCCACCCCCCATCCATTGCTGCCACCCTCAGAAAATCTAGTTCCAAGTCTCTAGCAGTGTCTTTCTCAAAATCTAAGGGCCCCATGTCAGTCCCCAGTGACACTGACCCTCCCCATGTTCAGTGCTGTTAGGTCTCCATTGGAACCTCCTCCACTGGCATCCACAGCACCTGGGCCCTCCCTGGCTGAGCTCCTTCTGTCCCTATTCCTGTTCTGCCTGGCCATCTGTCCTCCCACCCCTGCCTCCTTCTGGGTTGCCACTGGACCATCAGACTGCTAGTGACTCCCCAGTCTGGCCTCACCCATGTGGTGGGAATCTGTACCCAGATGCCCCTTACAGAGTCACATCCCTGTGGCCCTCCCATCTTCTCCAGGCATCCCAGCATGTGGCACCCACCTCCACCCGGGCACCAGGCCTGGGCACTGGCTTCAGTCTTGGGTCCTCCTCCTCCCTTCTTCCCACCGCTAATCCTCACTGGGTCTTGTCCAGGAGTGGCCTGAATGGGTCCCTTGAATTTGGCCCACTTGTCTCCTCTCCTGCTTCTCCTTTCCTGGTCCAGGCACAGATATCTCTAACAAAGATGGTGCAACTTCTTTCTAGAAACAGATCTCATCCCCTTGATTTTACCTCCTTCCTTCCACCTCCCCACCCTCTTCTGTAGCCAGACTAATCTAAAAAGTGTTCTTTTGGTTACATTCCTGTGCTCAAAGCCTTCTGTGGCTCCCCAAGGCCCTCAAAGGAGGGGACGTGGGGAATAGGTCCCATGATGTACAAGCCACTGCATGTCCCGTTCTGACCACACCCTGCCCATGATGCCTCAGGTGCCGTTTCATCAGGGAACGAGACCGTGCTGTTAACGACTACCCCAGCCTCTACTACCCCGAGATGTATATCCTGAAAGGCGGCTACAAGGAGTTCTTCCCTCAGCACCCGGTAGCGTGGGTGGGGAAGGCCACAGTCTTCGTGTGAGGGTTGGCTTGGCCAGGCTGGAGCCGTGGGAGGGGGATGGGAGGGTTAGGTCCCTGTCAAACTTACCCATTCCACTGCATTGAACCCTCCTATCCTGCCCTAGAACTTCTGTGAACCCCAGGACTACCGGCCCATGAACCACGAGGCTTTCAAGGATGAGCTGAAGACCTTCCGCCTCAAGACTCGCAGCTGGGCTGGGGAGCGGAGCCGGCGGGAACTCTGTAGCCGGCTGCAGGACCAGTGAGGGCCTGCATCAGTCCTGCTACCTCCCTTGCCTTTCCAGGCCTGAAGCCAGCTGCCCTATGGGCCTGCTGGGCTGAGGGCCTGCTGGAGGCCTCAGGTGCTGTCCATGGGAAGGATGGTGTGGGTGTCCTGCCTGTCTGCCCCAGCCCCGATTCCCCTGTGTCATCCCATCATTTTCCATATCCTGGTGCCCCCCACCCCTGGAAGAGCCCAGTCTGTTGAGTTAGTTAAGTTGGGTTAATACCAGCTTAAAGGCAGTATTTTGTGTCCTCAAGGAGCTTCTTGTTTCCTTGTTAGGGTTAACCCCTCATCTTCCTGTGTCCTGAAAAGCTCCTTTATGTGTGTGTCAGCGGAGGCTGGGGGAGAGCCATGGTCCCCGAGGATGGGTCAGAGCTAAACTCCTTCCTGGCCTGGGAGTCAGCACTCTGCCCTTACTTCCTGGGCCAGGACTGCCCCTAACCTCTGTAGGAACCGTGGTATGTCTGCCATGTTGCCCCTTTCTCTTTTCCTCTTTTTCCTGTCCCACCATACAAGCACCTCCAGCCTGAACAGAAGCTCTTACTCTTTCCTATTTCAGTGTTACCTGTGTGCTTGGTCTGTTTGACTTTATACCCATCTCAGGACATTTCCGTAGACTATTTAGGTTCCCCTGTCAAATATCAGTTACCCACTCAGTCCCAGTTTTGTTGCCCCAGAAAGGGATGTTATTATCCTTGGGGGCTCCCAGGGCAAGGGCTAAGGCCTGAATCGTGAGCCTGCTGGAAGCCCAGCCCCTACTGCTGTGAACCCTGGGGCCTGACTGGTCAGAACTTGCTGCTGTCTTGTTGCGGATGGATGGAAGGTTGGATGGATGGGTGGATGGCCGTAGATGGCCGTGGATGCACAGTGCCTTGCACACCCAAACCAGGTGGAAGCATTTTGGTGAGCATGACAGCCTGCAGCAGGAATATGTGTGTGTCTATTTGTGTGGACAGAAATCTTTACACTTAGGGTTTGGATCTATTCAAGAGGAAATATTCAAGTCACAGAAGCAGCTAAACCAAGGACTCAGCACCCTCTGGATTCTGAATCTCAAGATGGGGGCAGGGCTGTGCTTGAAGGCCCTGCTGAGTCATCTGTTAGGGCCTTGGTTCAATAAAGCACTGAGCAAGTTGAGAAACCAGCATTGTGTCCTGTGGCGCCCTGGGCAAGACCCTAGCACCCCACCGATGGCAGGATTGGGGTAGGGGACAGGTCAGCAGAGGCTGGAAGAGTTGCTGGAGAGGTGCCCTCACACTCTTGTCCCCTCTTCTCCCAATGTCTTCCATCTCTCGGGTGATAACTCCTACCAGGACTTTGGGTTCAATCCCTCCTTCCCCTCACCTGGCCTCCCAAGCACTTCTAGGCTTGCCCTTCCTAAACTTGGCACCGAAAGGCAAGAGTGACCTCATCACTCAAGGATCATTAATGGCTCCCCATTGTCCTCAGGATAAACTTAAAGAACTCCTGGCAGCCAGGCATAGTGACTCACGCCTGTAATCCCAGCACTTTGGGAGGCTGAGGTGGGCGGATCACAAAGTCAGGAGTTCGAGACCAGCCTGGCCAATATGGTGAAACCCCAGCTCTACTAAAAATACAAAGATTAGCAAGGTGTGGTGGCACGTACCTGTAGTCCCAGCTACTTGGGAGGCTGAGGCAGAAGAATCTCTTGAACCCGGGAGGCAGAGGTTGCAGTGAGCTGAGATTGTGCCACTGCACTCCAGCCTGGGCAACAGAACGAGATTCCATCTCAAAAAAAAAAAAAAAGAACTCCTGGCATGGCCTTTTAAGATTTGGGCTCTTGCCAACCTCATTCTCTCAAGAAAGTGGGAAAGAGCCAATCTGGGAGCACAGGCCAAACCCAGATCTCTGAGGAAATTCTCCCCGAATACCACTGCAGGTGACCCTCCCCCCAGCACCACCCACACAAATAGGACCTGTGCGATGGGAGGGACTCCTTTGCATCTGTATAAATAAGATGCTGTCTTTGATACAGAGTGCACACACATGTCAGGCGTGCTTACCACTTTCTGGGACAGTTCATCTATGTTGTGAAGTAGGTGATGCAATGATTATTCACCCCATTTTGCAGATGGGAAAATGGAGGCTATTTCCTATCAGAGCAGAAAAAGGGGACTCGAGATCCCCATGCTGAGTCTAAAGGACACCTACCCTATCTCTAGCTTGTTCTCCCAAGTTTCTTATGCCCAAGAGCTTGGTCTTCACTCCTGGTTCAGAGCCCTCTGCAAGGACACAATAGGTGAGAGTTATTGGGGTGTGGTTTTGGTCTTGAGGCTGGGCTGTGCTCAGGGAGGGAAGGGACCTCAAGGCTTCAGAAGTCCCCCCCACCTAGTAGGCAGCGATAGAAGGGCGAACGTTTATTTGGTGAGAGGATTTGCCCCAGAAAAGGGGAAATAGTTGTGCAGACCCCTGAGAAAGGGAGATGGAGGAGGGGAGAGGATGGGCCCTGGGCACCATCATGCTGGCATGCCTGCTCCACCCTAAGTGCTTAGGGGGTCTTGTGAAGCCACTGTTCCTCCTGGTTTCACAGAGGAAAGCGGCTTCAGAAGCTCAGAGAAGGCACTCATTTGCCCCAGGTCACACAGAAGCAGCCATTTCAGCCTTCCCAGGAGTATCCCATCCCTCCTTACCTCCCACCTTAGTCCCAGAACAGCCAGGCGGGTGGGGCTGGGCAGCCTCACTTCTTCTGTGAGCATCCTCTTCCCACTCCGGGATCAGGCCATGTGGTAAGAAGCAAACATGGGCTGAGTGTCTACAATGCCCAGGCCTTGTGCCAAGTGCTGACGTCCTTAGCCACATCTGTCCCCATTGTAACTCACCATCCGAGTCTTAGCTGCAGCCATGGGATACTTAGTATGCTCTAGACACTTTTAGATATAATGTCTCCTAAGCCCACCCAGCAGGTATTCAGCTCATTTTGCAGGAGAGATGGGGGGATTGGTCAAGCCAGGAGACAGCTCTTCCCTAAGAGAAGGCTCTGGTGCTGACATCTCTGCTGAGGAGGCAGGAGCCTGGGCCTAGGGAAAGGGGGTGCTGTGGGCTTGCCTCTCAGTTTCTGACTCAGGACCCCCTCTGCCCTGGAAAGTTCAGGGAGATAGGGGCAGAGGTGTCTTGTCTCCCTTCCCCCTCAGCAAGAGAAGCTATAACTTTCTTCCTGGATGTGCTAAAGGGAAGTGGATCAGGCAGGAAGGCAGTTTAAAATCCCAGGCTGCCAGCCAGCTTTAAAAGTTGTTTAGCTTTGGCCAGGGTGGGGCAGGAATTCCAGCCTGCAGGAGTTCCGAGCAGCCACGTGCTGCCAGCTCACATGGTTAGAGAGCTGCATGGGGCTGGCATAAGCACAGAGAGCCAGTGGGGGGGAACAGTGGTGTCTGGAGGGAATGGGGAGGAATCTTCATCCACTTCAATGTCTGAATTGTTCACCCGGTAACTTTTGCCATGACAATTTTACAAATTAAGGTTTTCTTTTAAAATTGGGGAATAATCGACATTTCTTCAAGGGCACAGATCTTCAGCATGGAGCATAGACCCAAAGGACCACCACGAAGCTCAAGATGTAGGATATTTCCATCAATTCAGGAGGCTCCCTCCCAGTTACCCTCACTCCAGAGGCAACTACTATTTTGACCTCTGTCAGTAATTTAGTTTTATCTGTTCACGAGCTTCCTATAAATGAAATTATACAGTGAGTACTTTTTTGTCTGGCTTCTTTCACCCAGCACAATGATTTTGAGATTCATTATTTTGTCCTGTATAGCAGGAGTCTGTTGCTTCTTCATTGCTGCATACTATTCCACTGTATGGATATACCCCCTACTCTCTCTCTTTTTTTTTTTTTGAGATGGAGTTTCACTGGTTGCACAGGCTGGAGTGCAACAGCATGATCTCAACTCACTGCAACCTCCGCCTTCCAGGTTCAAGTGATTCTCCTGCCTCAGCCTCCTGATTAGCTGGGATTACAGGCCTCTGCCACCACACCCAGCTAATTTTTTTTTTTTTTTTTTTTTTTTTTTTTTTTTTTTGAGACAGAGTCTCACACTGTCACCTGGGCTGGAGTGACAAACCCTGTAATCCCAGCACTTTGGGAGGCCAAGGCAGGCAGATCACCTAAAGTCAGGAGTTCGAGACCAGTCTGACCAACATGGTGAATCCCTGTCTCTATTAAAAATACAAAATTAGCCGGGTATGGTGGCACATGCCTGTAATCCTAGCTACTCGTGAGGCTGAGACAGGAGAATCACCTGAACCTGGGAGGTGGAGGTTGCAGTGAGCCGAGATCACACCATTGCACTCCAGCCTGGGCAACAAGAGTGAAACTCCTTCTCAAAAAAAAAAAAAATATATATATATACACACACACACACACACACACACACACACACACACATATACATATATAATTTATTTACTTATTTTTATTTCTTTTGAGACAAGGTCTTGCTCTATTGCCTAGGCTGGAGTGTGGTGATGTGATATCAGCTCACTGCAACCTCTACCTTCCAGGCTCAAGCGATCCTCCCACCTCAGCCTCCCCAGTAGCTAGGACTATCAGTGCATGCCACCACAGCTAATATTTTTTGTATTTTTTTTTTTTTTTTTTTTGAGGCGAAGTCTCGCTCTGTCGCCCGGACTGGAGTGCAGTGGCCGGATCTCAGCTCACTGCAAGCTCCGCCTCCCGGGTTTGCGCCATTCTCCCGCCTCAGCCTCCCGAGTAGCTGGGACTACAGGCGCCCGCCACCTCGCCCGGCTAGTTTTTTTTTTTTGTATTTTTAGTAGAGACGGGGTTTCACTGTGTTAGTCAGGATGGTCTCGATCTCCTGACCTCGTGATCCGCCCGTCTCGGCCTCCCAAAGTGCTGGGATTACAGGCTTGAGCCACCGCGCCCGGCCTATTTTTTGTATTTTTTAATAAAGATGAGGTTTCACCATGTTGCCCAGGGTGAATTTTTTTTTCTTTTCTTTTCTCTTTCTTTTTTCTTTTCTTTTTCTTTCTTTTTTTTTTTTTTGGAGACAGGGTCTCATTGTGTTGCTGAGGCTGGGGTGCAGTGGCACAAATGTGGCTCACTGCAGCCTTGACATTTTGGGCTCAAGTGATCCTCCCATCTTGGCCTCCCGAGTAGCTGGGACCACAGGTGCATGCCACCACACTCAACTAATTTTCCTTTTTTTGTAGAGACAGGATCTTGCCGTGCTGTCCAGGCTGTACTTGAATTCCTGAGCTCAAGCAATCCTCCTGCCATGGCCTCCCAAAGTGCTGGGATTACAGGCATGAGCCACTGCTCCTGGCTTGTTTCAAAATTAAAATGAAAAACTTACACGCAGTAAAATTAAGTCTTCCTTTTTTTTTTTTTTTTTTTTTTTTTAAGATGGAGTCTCGCTCTGTCCCCCAGGCTGGAGTGCAGTGGCTGGATCTCAGCTCACTGCAAGCTCCGCCTCTCAGGTTCACGCCATTCTCCTGCCTCAGCCTCCCGAGTAGCTGGGACTACAGGTGCCCGCCACCTCGCCCAGCTAGTTTTTTGTATATTTTAGTAGAGATAGGGTTTCACCGTGTTAGCCAGGATGGTGTTGATCTCCTGACCTCGTGATCCGCCCGTCTCGGCCTCCCAAAGTGCTGGGATTACAGGCTTGAGCCACCGCGCCTGGCCAAGTCTTCCTTTTTTTTAAGTATATGTGCTGCCAAAGTTAGTGCTAAAATTTCCCCTTTTGCGTGTACAGTTCTGTGAGTTTTGACAAATATATACAGTTGTGTAACCCCCACCACAATGTGATACAGAATATATTCATCCTACCCTTGATGTATTATTTGGGCCTGTTATGAACTGTGCTGGAAACATACCCAGGAGTGGAGTGCTGGGTTACTGTGTGTACATTTAACTTTAGTATTTTCCACACAGTTGTCCAAGGTCCTTGCACCAACTTACCTTCCTACCTACCAGAGTTCTAGTGTTCCACAGTCTAGACAAAATTGGTAAATGTTGCTGGGCATGGTAGCTCACGCCTATAATCCCAGCACTTTGGGAGGCCGAGGTGGGCAGATCATGAGGTCAGGAGGTAGAGACCATCCTGGCTAACACAGTGAAAACCCACCTCTACTAAAAATACACACACACAAAAATTAGCCAGGCGTGGTGGTGGGCGCCTGTAGTCCCAGCTACTTGGACCCAGGAGGCGGAGCTTGCAGTGAGCCGAGATTGCGCCACTGCACTCTAGCCCAGGACACAGAGTGAGACTCTGTCTCAAAAAAAAAAAAAAAAAAAAAAAAAAAAATTTGGTAAATGTTAATTTCACTCCCTTAACCAGAAAATGTGATTGCTGTATCTAGCAAAGAGATCTGTTAGCTGTCAAGTGCTGAACCCATATACCGGGATGTGGTGGTGGCAGGCATTTGGGTGTCGCAGACTCAGCCAGTTTTCTGACTCTCCTATGTTGAAAGATGAGTCTATATTATTAGTCTTAGTCTTGATTTGTTCTCAAGTCAGATTCTTAAAAAATCAAAGAGCCTCTTTGGAGTTCATTAGCTGTATATTAATTGCCTTGAGTCCTTCTGCTGACAACAGCCCACAACCATCTAGAAAACTTATGATTTCTACAAAGTCTTGATCCTGGAATGGAGCACACAGCCCTTGGTCTCCCCAGGCCATGATACTGCTGGTGGTGCAGAATGAAGTTTAGACAAGGAGGTGCATGGCCACAAGCAATCTGGAAACGATCAGAGGCCAGTTGCGTAATGATGGAGAAGCTGCTGTTT
Source organism: Rhinopithecus roxellana (assembly GCF_007565055.1). Classification (NCBI taxonomy): domain Eukaryota; kingdom Metazoa; phylum Chordata; class Mammalia; order Primates; family Cercopithecidae; genus Rhinopithecus; species Rhinopithecus roxellana. The sequence goes on along the minus strand of NC_044561.1, from coordinate 99,779,937 downwards.
TGCAGTCACGAAAATCATGCCTGGAGACAGAATGTTCGGGGATGTGAAATTATTCACAATCTATTGTTCAAAGAAGACAGTTGATTATGGGACAGAAGGTAAGGAGCATTCCCACCCTCTCCACACAGGAGGAGTCTGTGTGGGTGCCAAGGGGCGCAGCGAGGGTTGCCTCGGCCCCACCCAGCCCACAGTGGCACGCACAACCCTGGGAGGAGTGCCAGGCTCTGAGTCAGCTGGGCCTGGGACAGCAGGAGGGGAAGGGGCCTCACGTGGCTGGGCCTCCTCTGCCTCGTGGGGCCTCCTGGCTCTCAGCCCTGCAGGCAGTGCGGCTGTTTGAAAGGACAAATCACACATGGCCTAGTCCTCCTGGGGCCCAGCCAAGACTATGTTCCTGAAGGATGGTTGAAGGGAGGGTGCCTCCTGGGTTGGGAATGGGAGCACTGGGGAAGGAGGTCATCCAAGCATAGGGCGGGGAGGGAGCTCTCAGGGTTGGGTCGTAGAGTATGATCAGGGATGGGGTTGCGGGGATGCTATGGCCTTCCAGAGCTCCAGGAGAAAAGGGACGAGCCAGCCCTTGGGATGACCATGAGAGGATAGGAGGGAGACAGAGAAACACAAGGGGAGTAGAAGGCTTCAGTATAAGATTTCAGTAGAGGCTGAAATCTACTGATATGTACACCTCCAAGGACACATGTGTCACATCAGAATAGTTTCGAATCCCACTGGGCCTCTATTTCCTCATATGTAAAATGGAAATAATAAAGCTCCTACTTCACAGGGCTGTGGATTGGATCAAATGAGCTGATGTGTGCAAAGCACTCAGAACAGGGCCTGCTGATCGGGTGCAGTGGCTCATGCCTGTAATCCCAGCGCTTTGGGAGACCAAGCTGAGAGGACCACTTAAAGCCAGGAGTTGGAGACCAGCCTGGGTAACATAGGAAGGTTCTGTTTCAAAAAAGAACAAGGGCATCTACAGCAAGTGCCATACAAGAGGCTGCTCTGGCCATTATTGCTTAGGGCCAATGTAGAGATTGACAGGGGATCAGAAAGGTTAAAAGGACATGCCTGAAAACATTTAATTAAAGGAGCCAGTCTGAAGGTTTCTTTTTCTTTATGCACATGGACAAGATTCTGGGTGATGGGTCACAGGAGAAAAGCCCAGTCTGGCAGGTCGTAGTGGCTCCCACCTGTAACAGGGAGGCTGAGGCGGGTGGACTACTTGAGCCCAGGAGTGCAAGACCAGCCTGGGCAACAAACCAACACCCTGTCTGTACAAAAACGTAATTTAAAAATTAGCTGGGTGTAGCACGTGCCTGTAGTCCCAGCTACTTGGGAGGCTGAGGTGGGGGGATTACTGGAGCCCAGGAGTTCAGGCTGCTGAGCTAGGATTGCACCACTTTGCTTGCTCCAGCCTGGGCAATAGAGCAAGACCCTGTCTGTAGGCCGGGTGTGGTGGCTCACGCCTGTAATCCCAGCACTTTAGGAGGCTGAGGCGGGCAGATCACGAGGTCAGGAGATCGAAACCATCCTGGTTAACACAGTGAAACCCCGTCTCTACTAAAAATACAAAAAATTAGCCAGGCGTGGTGGTGGGTGCCTGTAGTCCCAGCTACTCGGGAGGCTGAGGCAGGAGAATGGCGAATGGCGTGAACCTGGCAGGCAGAGCTTGCAGTGAGCCGAGATTGCGCCACTGCACTCTAGCCTGGGTGACAGAGCGAGACTCCATCTCAACAACAACAACAAAAAAGACCTTGTCTGTAACAAAATAAACAAAGCCCAGCTGTGGTGTGTAGGAAGCAGCAGCCTATGCAGCAGTACAGGTAGCAGTTAGGAAGATGCAGAAGGGGTTTGGTGGAGACAGAAGATAGGAGAGCTGTAGGAGTGCCCAATGGGAGGCTCCCCACACAGAGTGCTGCCATGTCTGAGAGGGTCCAGGAAGGTAGAGGAAAGGAAGGGACAGAGATTGCCCGACTTTGGCCTCCTTTACTCTGGGGCAGCCATAATCCACCCAATTTCAGTCCACCTTGATTTGCAGAAAAGCATATTCCCTTTTCTTCTTAGTTTCCTGCTTTGATCTTTGAGAAATTACTAAACACTCTTTTTTTTTTTTTTTTTTTTTTTTTTTTTTTTTTTTTTTGAGGCGGAGTCTCACTCTGTCGCCCAGGCTGGAGTGCAGTGGCCGGATCTCAGCTCACTGCAAGCTCCGCCTCCCGGGTTTACGCCATTCTCCTGCCTCAGCCTCCCAAGTAGCTGGGACTACAGGCGCCTGCCACCTCGCCCGGCTAATTTTTTGTATTTTTTAGTAGAGACGGGGTTTCACCGGGTTAGCCAGGATGGTCTCGATCTCCTGACCTCGTGATCCACCCGTCTTGGCCTCCCAAAGTGCTGGGATTATAGGCTTGAGCCACCGCGCCCGGCTGAGAAATGACTAAACACTCTTATCAGGGATGCATTAAGAAATTCACCTTTGGCTGGGCATAGTGACTCATGCCTATAATCCCAGCACTTTGGGAAGCCAAGGTGGACAGATCCCTTTAGCTCAGGAGTTTGAGACCAGCCTGAGTGACATGGTGAAACCCCATCTCTACAAATATACAAAAATTAGCCAGACGTAGTGGCATGTACCTGTGATCCCAGCTACTCTGAAGGTTGAGGTGCAAAGTTGGCTCAAGCCCAGGAGGCAGAGGTTGCAGTGAACCAAGATCATGCCATTGCACTCCAGCCTGGGTGACAGAGCAAGACCTTGTCTCAAAAAAAGAAAAAAAAAAAAAATCCACTGCCTGGAACTAGCAGATTCTACCTAATTGCTCTCCCCACATCCAGAAATAGGTCATTGCTGGTCTAGCTTGAGGTCTCAGTTTCTGTAAAGATCATCAATGTGGCTGGGCATGGTGGTAAGTGCCTATAGTCCCAGCTACTGGAGAAACTGAGGTAGGAGGATAGCTTGAGCCTAGGAGTTCAAAGCTGTAGGACACTATCACCGTGTTTGTGAATAGCCACTACTCTCCACCTTGGGCAACATAACAAGACTCCATCCCGATAAAAAAAAAAAAAAAAAAAAAAAAATTCACATCAATGAGTTTCCAGCTGGGCACCAGCGGAGCTCCAAAAGACAAGCCCTGGCTGGGCGTGGTGGCTCACACACCTGTAATCCCAGCACTTTGGGAGGCCAAGGCTGGAGGATTACTTGGGGTCAGGAGTTTGAGACCAGCCTGGGCAACATAGTGAGACCATGTCTCTATAAAAAATGTTTAAACATTAGCAAGGTGTGGTGGGGTGCAATGTAGTCCCAGCTACTCAGGAGGCCAAGGCAGGAGGACTGCTTGAGTCCAAGAAGTTGAGGCTGCAGTGAGCCGAGACTCTGCCATTGCACTCCAGCCTAGGGGTCAGAAAGAGACCCTGCCTCAAAAAACAAACAAATAAAAAGGCAAGCCAGGCTGCCTCTATTGTAGGGGCAGGCCCCACCCTATATGGATAGAAAGTGGAAGGCAGGCGGGTGGGAAGGTGGGAAAGGGGCCAATGTGAGGGGGCAGGGAGTGGCTGTGGGCAACCCCCTAACTTGGAGGACCACTGAGAAAAGCAGGGTTGGGGGGGTGTGGCGATGGGCTCCTCTCCCTACAGTCAGAGGGAGGGGAAGGGAAAGAACGAGGGAGGCGTGGCCCCTCTAGGTAGGTGGGCAACCAGCCACCTGTTGCCTTCAAGCTCCTCTTATTTTTTTTTGTAGTGCTTTATTTTACTTTTCTTTATTTTCACTTTCTCTGTCACACACAAACACACAATCCCACATCTCCACCCACTGGGTGCCCCGCTCTGCCACAAGCCCTGGGCTAACCCCTGTAAAAGCCTCACACATGGCGGGGCATGGTGGCTCATGCCTATAATCCCAGCACCTTGGGAGGCCAAGGCAGGTGGATCACTTGAGATGAGGAGTTTGAGACCAGCCTGGCCAACATGGTGAAACCCCATCTGTACTAAAATTATAAAAATTAGCTGGGCATGGTGGTGGGTGCCTGTAATTCCAGCTACTTAGGAGGCTGAGGCAGGAGAATCGCTTGAACCTGGGAGGCAGAGGTTGCAGTGAGCCAAGATCACACCAGTGCACTCCAGCTTGGGTGACAGAGCAAGACTGTCTAAAAAAATAATATAAAAAAGGGTCACACACATGAACATGCACACACATGGCCACAACACACTCAGACTCTTCTGTTTCGTCTTCAGGGGAGGTCTGGCAACCACAGGATGTCCTGCCGGTTCCCCCTGCCCTCTGAGCTGCTCCACCTGGTTTTCTGGTGCTGATCAAGTCCTCTCTGATACCTTCCCATGTCTGCTGCTGGATTAATGGTTGTCAACATTTATTGACATACTGAGTGCCAACTAGGTGCCAGGCTCCACCCTGTCCACTTCACATGCTGCATTAATTAGGAGTGCATTAAGTTGCATGTAACAGAAACCCCACTGAGCAGTTTAACCACATAAATGTCTGTACACCTCACTCAACAAGTAGACTCTGCAGCATCTCCGGGGCCGAGGCTCCTTCCTGCCTCACTGTTCTCAGCACACAGCTTTTGGTCCTAGGGCCGCAAGAAGTCAGAGAATGGCACTGAGTCTGCCTCCCTTATTTGGAAAACAATGGCTTTCCTGAGGCCTCACCTAGGTGGCTCCTACAGTGCCCCACTGGCTAGGGAGGATACAGAGGCATTTCTGATTGGACCCATGTCCTCTAAATAAAGGAGGGCCAGGGTACCCTGAGTCCAGGAAGGCTGGCTTCTTTTCACCCTTTGTATTTGCTCTGATCTAGTCCTTATATCCAGAATGCCTTTCCTGCCAGCTGCAGCTACTGAATTCCTACCTCTCTAGAAAGCCCGGTTCAGATGCTCCCTCCTCCACACAGTCTTCCCAGATTGCTCCTCCAGAGTCCTCCCCACTTCCGAATCTGTTGATCATCTTGACTCCTACCTGCCTCGGCCATTGCATCTGTCTGCACAGAGCCTGATGGGAACTCTAAGCACCCAGAGGATTTTCCCAGCAGAATGAGTGGATGAGCACACGAATGAATGGTGCATTCTCGCTTTTAGGCAATCTCCATCCTTTGCAATCTTGTTCAAGTCCTCCCCGCACCTACAGTCCTCCCCCAGCCCCTCTTACTTCCATGGTGGCTGCTCCAGGGACCAGCGCTCATGTCCCTGATGCCTTCCACTTGGCACTGTGCTGTGTGACACTGGCCATTCAGGGAGCATCTCTGAGCTCACTTAGTTACCTGTCAAATAAAAGGCTATGCTCTAAATTTCTTCTCATGCTAAAAACCTCAACCCTGCGGGAATTCAAGCCTTGGGGCAGGGGAAGGATTCTATCACATTCTTATCTTCTAGTTTAAAGGCAGACTTCAAAGTAATACCATTTTAGTGGGATTGTCACAGCCATTATTAAAGTTTTTATTGAATCTAATATATAGAAAAGTGCATATATCTTAAGTGTCCAGCTTGGTTAATACTTACAAAGCGAATATACCCATGTAATCACCACCCAGATCAAGACTCAGAATGTGACCATCTCCTAAAGCTCCATGCCTCTCCAGTCACTGCCTCCCCAGGATAACCACCATTCTGACTTCTAACAGTGCAGCATGGCTTGCCTAGATTTGGGCCTTTATGTTAATGGAGTCACATGGCATGTACACTTCTGTGACTGGCTTCTTTCACTGAACATTGTGTCTGTGAGAATCACTCATGTTGTGTATTATTAGTTGTTCTTTTCCATTGCCCTATACTATTCCACTGTACGAGTATACCACAATTTATCCATCATTCCATAACTTATGGATATTTGAGTATTTTCCAGTTTGGGACAATTAAGAGTAAAGATACTGGCCGGGCATGGTGGCTCATGCCTGTCATCTCAGCACTTTGGGAGGCCAAGGCGGGCAGATCACGAGGCCAGGAGTTCGAGACCAGCCTGGCCAACATGGCGAAACCCCGTCTCTACTGAAAATACAAAAATTAGCCGGGTGTGGTGGCGGGCACCCGTAACCCCAGCTACTCAGGAGGCTAAGGCAGAAGAATCGCTTGAATCCGGGAGGCAGCGGTTGCAGTGAGCCAAGATCTTGCCACTGCACTACAACCTGGGCGACAAGAGCAAGACTCCATCTCAAAAAAAAAAAAAAAAAAAAAAAAAGAGTAAAGATACTATGAATATTCAGGCCGGGTGCAGTGGATCATGCCTGTAATCCCAGCACTTTGGGAGGCCGAGGTGGGCGGATGACGAGGTCAGGAGATCGAGACCATCCTGGCTAACACAGTGAAACCTCGTCTCTACTAAAAATACAAAAAATTAGCTGGGGATGGTGGCGGACGCCTGTAGTCCCAGTTACTCAGGAGGCTGAGGCAGGAGCATGGCGTGAACCCGGGAGGCGGAGCTTGCAGTGAGCCGAGATCGCGCCACTGCACTCCAGCCTGGGTGATAGAGCAAGACTCCGTCTCAAAAAAAAAAAAAAAAAAAAAAAAAAAAAAAAAAAGATACTATGAATATTCTATTCCATTGCCCTATACTATTCTTCTTCTTCTTCTTTTGTTTTTTTTGAGACAGAGTCTCGCTCTGTCGCCCAGGTTGGAGTGCAGTGGTGCGATCTTGGCGCGCTGCAACTTCCTCCGCCTCCTGGGTTCACACCATTCTCCTGCCTCAGCCTCACCACACCTGGCTAATTGTTTGTATTTTCAGTAGAGACAGGGTTTCACCATGTTAGCCAAGATGGTCTCGATCTCCTGACGTCATCCGCCCGCCTCAGCCTCCCAAAGTGCTGGGATTACAGGCGTGAGCCACAGCGCCTGGCCTCTATTTGTGTCTTTTGGTGAACAACAGCCCTTATTTCACTCAGGTACACATCAAGAGTGGTGTGGCTGGGGCCGGTGACGGTGGCTCATGCCTGTGATCCCAGCACTTTGGGAGGCCGAGGTGGGCAGATCACAAGATCAGGAGATCGAGACCCATCCTGGCTAACACGGTGAAACCCCGTCTCTGCTAAAAATACAAAAAATTAGCCAGGCGTGGTGGTGGGCACCTGTAGTCCCAGCTACTCGGGAGGCTGAGACAGGAGAATGGTGTGAACCCAGGAGGCGGAGCTTGCAGTGAGCCAACATCGCACCACTGCACTCCAGCCTGGGCGATGAGCAAGACTCCATCTCAAAAAAAAAAAAAAAAGAGTGGTGCAGCTGGGTCATGGAGCAGTGAGGTCACCATCAGTAGCCACTGATGGGCTTGCTGTTTTAGATGATGTCTGAGCTAGCAGGCATAGACATTCCCACTGTACCCAGAACAGACTCTCAGAAGCATGGGTTGGACCCAGGAGAGCCCAGTGGCTAAGGAAAAGGGATCTCCCAAGGCACACCCACAAGCACCCTCCAACAAAACCATCAAGTGAAACCCCCACTCCCACCAGGCTGAGGAAGCCCTCCATGCTACCACCTCCATCTGGGTCTCCCATTGTCCACTGGAGTATTAGCTCAAGCCAGCCTCTCACAGCTGTCTCCTCCACACACCTCACGAGGCCAGCCCTCTAGTGGTGAGAAACTTGGTTTTGACTCACTGCCTGAGGAGTGGACAGAGGCTGGGAAACTGTGTTCCAGATGCCAGGTGGCCCCCAGCAACCAGAGCCCTCTCCTTGCTAGCTCTCTGCTGTAATCAGCTGGCAGACACAAACCCTGGCTGAGAGCGATAAGGACTGGGGACCAGGAGCTGTGCCAACATCACTCCCCAGCTTTGTAGCTGACGCCCCAGTCTCTGGGCTTGCCGCAACATCTGTACACATATTTATGTGTTGTCACAGGCTTTGGCCAGGCCCTGGCCACCTGCAGCTTCCCTTCAGCCACCTCCTAACCTACCCTGGGTCCTATGGCTGAAGGGGCCCAGAGTGCTTTCTCAGGGGCTGCTGCTCTAGGATCCCTGCCTGGGCCACCCTGCCCTGTTCTCCTTTCTTGTCAGCAAAGAGCACGTTCAAGTTGGCTCCAGTCCTGCGTTGTGCATGGCCCTGGGGAGTGAAGATGGAAGCCATCAGCAGTATTGGTGAGACCTTCACAGGGGTGCAAAGGCTGCAGTTGAATGCCAACGGGCAGCCTGAGCAGAAATCCTTCCTCCCATTTGGTCTGAGTATATATCTGCAAGGGCAATTAAAAGGACAGGAAAGGCCAGGCGCTGAGACTCATGCCTGTAATCCTAACACTTTGTGGGGCAGAAGCAGGAGGATCACTTGAGCCCAGGAGTTCGAGACCAGCCTGGGCAATACAGTTAGACCCTATCTCTACAAAAAAATTTAAATTAGCTGGGTGTGTTGCCTGCCTGTAGTCCCAGCTACTTGGTGGGCTGAGGCAGGAGCACTGCTGGTGGGAGGGGGCAGGGAGGCTGCAAAAAAAAAAAAAAAAAAAAAAGAAAGAAAAAAAGCCAGGAAAGGGAATTCTAGGCTGGGGGAACAGTCAGTGGGGGAGGCTCCAAGGCGCATCTGGGGAACAAGGCTGAAGCCATTCACATGCCAAGAGACAAAGGAGGTGCACCTTCATGGTCGCCGTCGGAGTGGGTGGTGGTGGTGGTGGTGGTGGTGGCGGGAGGAACATGCAAGTCAGGCAGCGAGGCCCAGGCAGGCCTTGTGGGGCCCCCTAACACCAATAGAACAAGCCTCCAAGTTGGGGCTTTTACCCCATTGTAAGGCTCTACAGGTAAGTACCAGAGTGCCCCTTTCAGGTTTAAGGTATAAACCTCTTCCCTGTTGTTTTGATGGCTTCCAGTCAAGAAGGGGGCTTGCTGATCAGCCCTACTAAGCGTTCGCCCTGGGTGACACTCTACAAAGTTTCACTGGGGCCCAATGAAATTGACAGATCTGCCAGAGAGACACAGTGAGAGTTTGGAAGCAGCGTTCGAATCGTTCTGCGCCGAACCGAGTGCCAGCATTAATCCGCTGCAGGAATCCATACATTCAGAATCTGCGCAAAATACACATATTTGTATTAAAAATCCACGCAAAACACACATGTACCTAAATATACATATTTACCTCCAAAGTAATAATTTCCGGGGGTACAGCCCGGAATGTACATTTGAACTGATGCCTCAGTAATTCTCACGCATGTTGGCCAGGTAAGAACTCAGTCGCAGCCCGTAACTGTGCGGCTCGGCCTATGTCCACCCGCCGCCCGCCCCCGAGCCTCCTAAGGCCGCAGGCCACGCGCCCCTCCCTCCGGGGACAATTAGGCCCCGGCCTTTTCCGCGGACTCCGCGCTCCGGGCCGCAGCGCCCCCTCGCGGTCGCCGGGGTCGGCAGCCTGTGGCTCGGCTGGTCTAGGGCTTCGAGCGGGAACGCTTCGCGAGCCCGCAACGGGAGTGACGAGCATGCTTTCTGCCGGCAGCTTGGGGAAAGAGGGTTTCTGTCCCTCTGCGAGGCCAGCCCACGCCGAGGGTCCAAGCATCGGGAGATGCAGCTGGCACCTGGCTCCCACAGCACCGCCCTGGACGTGAGCGCTCCGCCCAACCCGACGGCGCCAGCTGGCGCGCGCGCCCGCGACCGACGTGCGCAGGCGCCCACAGGCCGCGCAGCCGCCATTGCTCTCCTGCCCCCGAAGGGAGTGCTTGTTGGCAGTCCGCTGGCCCGGAAGGAAGGGTGAGGCGAGGCCTCGACGACAGCGGACCGGAGCTGCAGGGGCAACACACTCAGGGCGGGGTGCCCCATTTAGGCCCGGCTGACCGGAATAAGAAACTCCAACTCCCGAAGTGCATTGCGCCGCAGGGTTACGGAGGCAGTGTCGTAAGCTATCTTGACCGCTACCATTTCTCTGGTAGAAGGGGGGGACGCGGCGGCGCGGAGTGATGACGCACTCTTCCTGCGGCTGGAGGGTCGCGGAGGTCAGCGCCCGGGTGCTGGGCTCCGGTTGTCGAAGTGCCTTTGCGAACCTGCTCTTTGACCGGTTGAAACTAACGGTCTATTTAGCCGTAGTTACAGATACCCACTGACTGTGTACCTGCCGTCTTTCAACTCCCGGGCCGGCCCCTGAGCCAGCCAGATAACCATTACTATTATTTAGTTTTTGTTTTGAGACAGTTTCAAGTAACTCCTGTATGCACTTTGATGAGATTCACGAGTTGTAACCTCTTTTACCCTATTTACCTTATCATTTCCTCTGTTATTCTGTCTGCCTTTTTTCTTCCCTGGACCATGTGAGTTAGTTGCAGATATGAAATCCCGTTACCTCCAGATTTAGAGGCACATCCGTGTTTATTTTCTAAAAACAAGGACAAGCGCCTGCATTCAAAATCGGGTAACATTGATCAAGACTGTTTCTGACCAATAGTCCATATTTAAATGTTTTTATTAGTGTCCTAATAATGCCCTTTATGGAAATTATCCTTTTTTTTTCTTTTTCTTTTTTTTTGAGACAGAGTCTCGCTCTGTCGCCCAGGCTGAAGTGCAGTGGTGCGATCTCGGCTCACTACAGCCTCCCCTCCCGGGTTCAAGCGGTTCTCTGGCTTCAGCCTCTCAAGTAGCTGGGGTTACAACCATGCGCCACCATGCCTGGCTAGTTTATTTTTAGTAGAGATGGGCAGGCTGGTCTCAAACTCCTGACCTCAAGTGATCCGCCCACCCAGGCCTCCCAAGATGCTGGGATTACAGGCGTGAGTCACCACACCTCGCCCAAATTACCCTTTTCTTGGTTCAGGACCCGATCCTGGAGCACACGTTGCATTCAGCTACATGGTCTCTTCAGTTTCCTTTAGTCTGCAGCAGCTTCTCAGGTTTTCCATGACCTCATGACCTTGACGCTTTTGAAGATTCCTGTTGTTTTGTAGAACTAGGTTTAGGGTTGTCTGAGGTTTTTGTTTGTATGTTTTTTCAGTTTGTGCCTATTCTGCTTGTGTATGTCTGAGGTGTTTTTTTTTTTTTTTTTTTTTTTGAGACGGAGTCTCGCTCTGTCGCCCAGGCTGGAGTGCAGTGGTCGGATCTCAGCTCACTGCAAGCTTCGCCTCCCGGGTTCACGCCATTCTCCTGCCTCAGCCTCCCGAGTAGCTGGGCCTACAGGCGCCCGCCACCTCGCCCGGCTAGTTTTTTGTATTTTTTAGTAGAGACGGGGTTTCACTGTGTTAGCCAGGATGGTCTCGATCTCCTGATGTTGTGATCCGCCCGTCTCGGCCTCCCAAAGTGCTGGGATTACAGGCTTGAGCCACCGTGCCCGGCCTTTTTTTAACCACTGGATTCTGTTATGTGATATTGTTCAGATGCTGTTATTCAGTGTCCAGCCTCACCAGCCTCTGGATACACTCCCAGACACTGCCAGGTCAGCCCCTTCCTGTGGTTGCCTCTCCTGCTGGGGTTCACTCTCACCTTACCAAGGTCTCTGGCTTCGCTGTAGCACCCACCCTGGAGCCATGGTCCACGCCTTCCTCATTCACACTTTGAGGGCCCCAAATACTGAGGACACGGGACTTTGCCGAGTGCTCTACTCCTGCGTCTTCGGTGCTGAGAAGTCGCCTGATGACCCACGGCCGCATGGTGCTGAAAGGGACAGGCTTCTCCGGAAGGAACAGATTTTAGCTGTGGCCAGGTAACCACACAGCCCAGCCCCAGGCCTTCATTAAACACGTGCCTGATTGTAATAGGTATTCTCAGGGAGTGGGGAGGCAGATAAATAGGAGGACTAAGAAGCAGAGAGGAGGCCGGGCGCGGTGGCTCAAGCCTGTAATCCCAGCACTTTGGGAGGCCGAGACGGGCAGATCACGAGGTCAGGAGATAGAGACCATCCTGGCTAACACGGTGAAACCCTGTCTCTACTAAAAATACAAAAAACTAGCCGGGCGAGGTGACGGGCGCCTGTAGTCCCAGCTGCTTGGGAGGCTGAGGCAGGAGAATGGCGTAAACCCAGGAGGTGGAGCTTGCAGTGAGCTGAGATCCGGTCACTGCACTCCAGCCTGGGCAACAGAGCGAGACTCTGTCTCAAAAAAAAAACAAAAAAAAAGCAGAGAGGAAGTTTTAGAGTAGCATTTCCCAGGGAGTCTTCCACAGCTTTTCATAAGTGTTATGTGAAAACAGTTAAATAATAATTCTGTTATCCTCATTATTAGTATAATTAGCATTTGTTCAGCCTGTAAGTGCTAAGCATTTATATTCTGAACATCTTATGCATATTAACTCATTTAACCCTCATAATAGTCTTTCGAGATAGGTATAGTTATTATCTCCACCTTACAGATGAGTAAACTGAGGTACAGAGTGTTTAAGGAATTTAACCTGTCCAAGGTTACGCAGCTAGAAAGTAGCAGAACTAAGATTTGAGAGTAGGCCGGGTGCGGTGGCTTATGCCTATAATCCCAGCACTTTGGGAGACTGAGGTGGGCGGATCACCTGAGGTCAGAAGTTCGAGACCAGCCTGACTAACATGGAGAAACCCTATCTCTACTAAAAATACAAAATTAGCGAGGCGTGGTGGCGCATGCCTATAATTTCAGCTACTTGGGAAGGCTGAGGTAGGAGAATCACTTCAACCCGGGAGGAGGAGGTTGCGGTGAGCCAAGATTGCGCCATTGCACTCCAGCCTGGGCGACAAGAGTGAAACTCGGTGTCAAAAAAAAAAAAAGGTTTGAGAGTAGGCAAGCAGACGGTACAGATTTTGTTTTGTTTTGTTTTTTGTTTTTTTTTGAGATGGAGTCTCGCTCTGTTGCCCAGACTGGAGTGCAGTGGCGGGATCTTGGCTCACTGCAAGCTCTACCTCCCGGGTTCACGCCATTCTCCTGCTTCAGCGTTCCGAGTAGCTGGGACTACAGGTGCCCACCACCACATCCAGCTAATTTTCTGTATTTTTAGTAGCGACGGGGTTTCACCATGTTAGCCAGGATGGTGTTGATCTCCTGACCTCGTGATCCGCCTGCCTTGGCCTCCCAAAGTGCTGGGATTACAGGCATGAGCTACTGCGCCCGGCCAACAGTTTAAACATGCTTTTCAGTGCAGTACTTAACAGGGCCTTTAGTGTGCCTGTAGACTTTATGAATCTTTTTTTTTTTTTTTTTTTTTTTTTTTTTTTTTTTGTGACGGAGTCTTGCTCTGTCGCCCAGGCTGGAGTGCAGTGGCAGTTTGGGCTCACTGCAACCTCCGCCTCCCAGGTTCAAGCAACTCTCTTGCCTCAGCCTTCCAAATAGCTGGGATTACAGACATCTGCCACCACACCTGGCTAATTTTTGTATTTTTGGTAGAGATGGGGTTTCACCATTTTGGCCAGGCTGGTCCTGAACTCCTGACCTCGTGATCCACCCGCCTCGGCCTCCCAAAGTGCTGGGATTACAGGCGTGAGCCACTGCGTCCGGCCCCTACTTTATGAATCTCTAAGGAAGAGAGAGGGTGTGGTACATGAGGACTCCAGAAAGCCAGGGATCCAGATCGCAGTTTGCAATATACTGTTCCAGACTAGGGTGGCTACCCCTGGCTCTTCCCTCTCAGACCCAGCCAGAGCTGGCAGGTGCTGGAGCCTCCTGGACCTCTGCATTCTGGGTGGGGTAGCACCACTCTGGGGCAACCCTCTGCCAACTCCTGCCTTCCCCTTGTTCTCATTCTCCTTCCCCTCCCTGTAGCTCAGAAAACCAAATACATGCCTTTGAAACCAGCCTGTGCACGGCTCAGACTGGAAGGTAATTCAGGAAAGATCAAAGGGAGCGTCTAAGAAGCCTAGTTGGTCCAAAGGAAGGTCTTTCTTTCATCCTTGGAGAGGGTTGCAGAATAGGGTGGAGATTGGACAGCCCATGTTGGGCAATGGCGTTTATTTTCTGCCTCATCCCTTTCCTTTATGTGGAGACCTCTGTGAAGCAGGTGAGGGCAGGATCTTCTTCCTCTGGTGCCCTTTTTCAGCCCAAGGAGCTGGGTTGAAAACCTGCCCTCTTGGCCACGTGGAATAAAGTGGTTCAGGACCTGGAGGCTCACACTTCCTGATTCTGTGGCCCTGGGCAGATCACTTAGTCTCTCTAGGCCTCAGTTTTCTCACTTGAGATATGGGGATGATGGTAGCTCCCAGCACCAGGGTTGGTCATGAGGATGACAAAGTTGGCGTGTGAGCCCACCATCCTGACCTGCCCACTCTCTCCAGGCAGGTGGAGTCAATGTGCCGGCTGCAGCAGCAGGCGTCTGGCCGGCCCCCCATGGACCTGCAGCCGCAGTCCTCAGATGAGCAAGTGCCGCTGCATGAGGCCCCACGTGGGGCTTTCCGCCTGGCGGCAGAGAACCCTTTCCAGGAGCCACGGACGGTGGTGTGGCTGGGCGTGTTCTCATTAGGCTTTGCGCTGGTGCTGGACGCCCACGAGAACCTGCTGCTGGCTGAGGGCACGCTCCGGCTGCTGGCACGCCTCCTCCTTGACCACCTCCGGCTGCTGGCGCCCGGTACCAACCTCCTGCTGCGGGCTGACCGCATTGAGGGCATCCTCACCCGCTTTCTGCCCCATGGTCAGCTGCTTTTCCTCAACGACCAGTTTGTCCAAGGCCTGGAGAAGGAACTCAGTGCTGCTTGGCCCCGCTGATTTCTCGTTGGGATGGTGCTTCTGAGGGTGGGCAGAGGGTGGACACACAGCCAGATGAAGCTTGGCATCTACTGCCTGCTCCCAGTTCTGATGTACTGCTATACCAGGACAAGTGGGCGACACAAGCCTGCAGAAAGGGGGCTGGGGAGAGGGTGGAGGAGGTCCTGCCTATCCTCAGGTTGGTGGAACCACAGAACATCCTGAGCCTAGAGCTACTGTGTAACTTAGACCACTGCAGTGCGGCAGCCACGCTTGTCCTTGACCCCACCTTCCTGCATCCCTGCCAGCCCTAGTGCTAGGGTAAGGAGCTGACTGGAACTCAGCCCACTCTTCTTCCAAACACACAGTCAAGGCCAGGCGTGGTGGCTCACGCCTGTAATCCCAGCACTTTGGGAGGCTGAGGTGGGTGGATCACCTCAGGTCGGGAGTTCGAGACCAGCCTGGCCAACATAGTGAAACCCTGTCTGCACTAAAAATACAAAAATTAGCTGGGTGTATGGCACCCACCTGTAATCCCAGCTACTCGGGAGGCTGAGACACGAGAATCACTTGAACCTGGGAGGCGGAGGTTGTAGTGAGCTGAGAGTGTGCCACTTCACTCCAGCCTGGGCAACAGAGCGAGACTCCGTCTCAAAAAAAAAAAAAAAAAAAAAAACCAACCCATAGTCATCGAAACACAAGGGGTCTCAGACTCCCCTGAGAGTGGAGGAGCTGTGCCTGCATGCTGGCAGGCCCCAGCCCCTGGCTTTGTGCCCACTTAGGCACTATTATCAACAAGGTCCTGCTCAGTGTCTAGCCCCCAAAGAGTTCAGAAATGCATCTGTCAATCAGCAGCAGGAGGATTCTGCAGCTCCTTTTATGCCAAGCCCATGCCCACCAGGCAGTCTTGAGATAAAATCATCACAGCCTTCCCTCATCTGCAGGGAGAGAAGGTGCTGTCAGGTGAATGTGAGCAGTCTAGCCTGGGTGATGTATTTCTCATTTTGAATTAAAAGCACTGGCTCTGTGATTTCACCCTCTCTTTGTGAGTTTGATGCGTGCATCCTGCTATGAGTGAGTGCCTCTCTGGATGGCCCCTAAGCTGGGCGTCTGAGCCTTCGTGGTCAAGGATCCCCCAAGGAGGCTTCTTGGGAGGCCTCCGTCTCTCATCCCCACCTCACCTCTGTCTCCTTAGGGGCTTCCTTTAGATGGTGGCACACACTTTCTCCACCAAAGTATATATCACAAATGGCAGGTGGCTGTGGCAGAGCCACCTGAGAAGCAGCGCCTGAGCCAAGAATTGGTGCGAGTGATGTATGTGGGGCGGGCGGTGATCCCAGGAAGCAGGAAGGGGAGACAGTCCTTGTGAATGCTTGTCAAGCCTATTGGGACTGTGGTAGGGAGCTGAGTGCCTCTAGGGGCCTGCACACAGCAGTTGCCTCTGAATTACCTCGCCCGAGGGGTGGCAGCTGTGGGTGTTTGCTTACTGCCTTTAGTCAGTGGTTACAGGTTGATCCCAGGGTGCATACATTCCCTGGGTCTTTCTGCCCCTGGAAAAGAGCCCTCAGACAATGTGGAGCTGGGCCTGCCTGTACCATGTTGAGTCCCAAAGGGATATGGGTGGGGTACCAAAAGCTGGTAGTTAGGAGGTCTTTAATCAGCAGCTTCTAGTGAAGGTTTAAATTTACTCAGTTGGGGAAAAAAAACCACCTCAGTTTACATTGATTTTCATGATCTTCCTGTTATCAAGGAAGGTGAGGCTTTCTTGGCAGAACGAGCATTCTAGGTGCTCAGCTCCATCTCATGCTTACCATCCATCAGTTGCCCTTTAGCACCCAGGATGGACCCACCTACACCCACTTTGGAGGCAGCGCTCATGATTAGCCCTTCCAAGTCCATGGCCAAGGCCACCAGCTGTGCCAGTCCTTCTGCCACCACTGTCAACATAATTGGGATGAGGCCACCTTTTCCATTTTATGGTGCCACAAACCACCTTGACCTTGAAGACTTAAAGGGATGTTACTCTGTGTGTGTGACCAGGTCCCACCCGTGGAAATGTCCCACAGGCCTCTAGTAGGGACACCCCTTCCCTATACATTCTGTTCTCCTGGCCACCCCTCACCCCAGGCTGGTGGTCCTGGTGGATTGGCTGTGTTCTCAGGGAACAGGACATTTTGTCCTCTATGGAAGAGCTGAAGCTTACTGATCTGAATTCTTTCTGCCTTTTTTTCAAACTGAACTTAAGAAAGAGGTTGAGACCCTGCGCCCCGGGAGCCGTGGGAAGTTGAGGTTAGACATGGCTGGTGTCTTGGTTCCCATGATGTGGGGCAAACTGATGCACAAGAGAATAGTAGAGACTGAGACCACACCCTAGGGCTGCTGAGCTCCAGTTCCTGTTCCAGATGCCCAGCTGGACCAGGGTTTTCTTAACTGGATGAGCTTGCCCAGCACCCTTCCCACACTTCACACTTCTGCCCTAGCACCTTGGGCTGAGTTTCCA
This sequence comes from Rhinopithecus roxellana, assembly GCF_007565055.1. Classification (NCBI taxonomy): domain Eukaryota; kingdom Metazoa; phylum Chordata; class Mammalia; order Primates; family Cercopithecidae; genus Rhinopithecus; species Rhinopithecus roxellana. The sequence goes on along the minus strand of NC_044561.1, from coordinate 99,762,930 downwards.
CCACAACGTATGCTCACCATATATTCATCGAGCCTCCCTTGGGCCTGATGCTCCGCTGGGTGCAATGCAGGATACAGAATGTCCCCAAGGTTCCAGGAGAGGCAGAGCTAAGGCCAGGTGACTGCAGATGACTGCAAGGCAGCAATGGTCTGAGTATCCCTGAATTGCTGCTCACAAGTGCTTTAAACACCCAAAGGAAGAAGGGGCACTTTAGTGAGGAAGGCCAAGTGAAGGAGCCAGGATTTGGAACCAACAGTGAGATGGCTATGGAAGCAAACTTGCCTCCATCTCCAAGCCTCCTCCCTTTCTTCTCTCTGCCCCAGAAACCCTGGCCAAACCACACATCCCTCAGCTTCCTGAGAAAACTAGAGACTTTGAGCAGCTGGTAGTGTTACCAGTGTACCTCTACAAACACTCCTGGGACAACAGGTGATGACAGGAGGGCGGTAGAGCCCAGAGAAGAAAGCTTACCTGGAGGGAGGAAGAAGTCACAGGTTTTAAGCAGGAACTGGCCTGCATGTATGTGGGTCACTGATTGGGAGGGTGGTGAGCCCTGGGATAGGATTGGATCATCATGTCTCCTCTAGGGCCGGGTGGTTTTTTCTAGCCCTGTGGCACTTCTCACTGTCCAGCATCCCCCAGAGCTCAGTATTTTCTTTTCTTTTTTTTTGAGATGGAGCCTCACTCTGTCACTCAGGCTGGAGTGCAGTAGTACAATCTTGGCTCACTGCAACCTCTGCCTCCTGGGTTCAAGCAATTCTCCCGCCTCAGCCTCACAAGTAGCTGGGATTACAAGCATGTGCCACCATGCCTGGCTAATTTTTGTATCTTTAGTAGAGACAGGGCTTCGCTGTGTTAGTCAGGCTGGTCTTGAACTCCGACCTCAGGTGATCCACCCATGTTGGCCTCCTAAAGTGCTGAGATTACAGGTGTGAGCCACTACGCCTGGCCTCAATCTTTTAAACAATTATTCCTATATTTTATTTTATTATTTTAGTTTTTTATTCCTATATTTTATTGTAATGCAGTTGACTGTGTTTGTCAGATGCAATACTCTGTGACCCATTAACCAAGTCTCTGTATGTTTATTACCGTGATTGAAGTGGCTGTGACCGTTTCTTAAATAGACGTTATTTGTTTAGTGCAATTTTAGGTTCACAGTAAAACTGAGCAGAGGGTACAGAGAGTTCTTGTTTACTCCCTATCCCCACACATGCACAGCCTCTCCTATCACCAACATTGGGCACCAGAGTGGTCATTTGTTTAAATTGAATGACAGTGAATGACAGGTCACTATCACCAGAGTCCATGGTTTACATTAGGGTTCACTCTTGGGGTTGTACGTTCTATAGGTTTGGATGTATTTTCAGTGATATGCATCTACCATTATAGTATCATACGGAAGAGTTTCACTGCCCTAACAGTCCTCTGCTCCACCTATTCATCCTTTCCTCCCCTCAACCCCTAGCAACCATTGATCTTTTTTTTTTTTTTTTGAGACGGAGTCTCGCTCTGCCACCCAGGCTGGAGTGCAGTGGCCGGATCTCAGCTCACTGCAAGCTCCGCCACCTGGGTTTAGGCCATTCTCCTGCCTCAGCCTCCTGAGTAGCTGGGACTACAGGCGCCCGCCACGTCGCCCGGCTAGTTTTTTGTATTTTTTAGTAGAGACGAGGTTTCACCGTGTTAGCCAGGATGGTCTCGATCTCTTGACCTCGTGATCCGCCCGTCTCGGCCTCCCAAAGTGCTGGGATTACAGGCTTGAGCCACCGCGCTCGGCCTCAACCATTTTACTGCTTCCACAGTTTTGCCTTTTTCAGAATGTTGTATAGTTGGATTCATACCGTATATGTAGCCTTTTCAGATTGGCTTCTTTCACTTAGTAATGTGCATTTAAGATTCCTCCAAGTCTTTTCATGGCAGAATCATGAGCTTGACAGCTCATTTTAGAAGTACTGCTGAATAGTATTCCATTATGTAGATGTGCATTATCTGTTCACCTACTGAAGGATATCTTGGTTGCTTCCAAGTTTTGGCAATTATGAATACAGCTGCTACAAACATTTGTGTACAGGTTTTTGTGTGAACATAAGTTTTCAACACCTTTGGGAGTAGAAATACTCATAAATACCAAGGAGTATGACTCCTGGATCCTGTGTAAGAGTGTTTCGTTTTGTAAGAAACTGCCAAACTGTCTTCAAAAGTGGCTGTACCATTTTGCATTCCTACTGGCAGTTAATGAGGGTTTCTGTTGCTCCACATCCTCTGAAGCATTTGGTTTTGTCACTGTTTGGGCTTTGGCCCATTCTCTTTTTTTTTTTTTTCCTGAGATGGAGTGTCCTTTGTCATCCAGGCTGTAGTGCAGGGGCACTATCTCACCTCACTGCAACCTTGACTGCCCGGTTCAAGCGATTCTCCTGCCTCAGCTTCCCGAGTAGCTGGGACTAAAGGCATGTGCCACCACACCTGGGTAATTTTTTTTTTTTTTTTTTTTTTTTGAGATGGAGTCTTGCTCTGTCACCCAGGCTGGAGTGCAGTGGCGCAATCTCCACTCACTGCAACCTCCGCCTCCTGGGTTCAAACGATTCTTCTGCCTCAGCCTCCCGAATAGCTGGGACTACAGGCACACACCACCGCGCCTAGCTGATTTTTGTGTTTTTAGAAGAGACAGCGTTTTACCATATGGCCAGGCTGGTCTTGAACTCCTGACCTGAAGTGATCTACCTGCTTTGGCCTCCCAAAGTGCTGGGATTACAGGAGTGAGCGTCTGCGCCCGGCTGGCTTTTGGCCATTCTAGTAGGTATGTAGAGAAATCTTGTTTTAATTTGCAGTTCCCTAATAACGTATGATGTAGAGTATCTTTCCTATGCTTATTTGCCATCTGTAAATCTTTAGTGAGCTGTCCATTCAAGTCTTCTGCCCATTTTAAAACAGGCAGCTTGTTTGGGTGATTTCTTTTTGTTGAGTTTTAAGAGTTCTTTGTGTATTTTGGATAACAGCTCTTTATCAGATGTACCTTTTGCAAATATTTTCTCCCAGTCTGTGGCTGACTTTTTCTTTTTTTAATAGAGATAAGGTCTCCCTATAGGGATGTTGCCAAGGCTGATATCAAACTCCTGGATTCAATAGATCTGCCTGCCTTGACCTCTCAAAGTGCAGGAATTACAGGCATGAGCCACTTTGTCCAGCCTAGCAATTGACTTTTGTATATTAACGTTGTATCTTGCAACCTTGCTGTAATGCTTATTTGTTCCAGGAGTTTTTGTTCGTTTGTTTTTGTTGATTCCTTCAGATTTTCTACATTAGCCAGGACTTTTGGTACAACATTGAAAATGAGTTGTTAGGACATTCTTGCCTTGTTCCTGATCTTAGTGGGAAAACTTCCAGTTTCTCACCACTAAGTATGATTTTTGTAAATGTTCTTTATCAATTTGTGAAGTTATCTTCTTTCCTAGTTTGTTGAGAGTTTTTATTGCAAATGGTGGTTGGACTTTGCCACATGCTTTTTCTGCATTTATTGGTATGATAATGCGATTTTACGTTGTTAGCCTGTCGATGTAATGGATTACCTTAGTTGGTTTGCAAATGTTGAACTAGCCTCACATACCTGGAATAAATCCCGCTTGGTCATTTTGAGTAATTCTTTTTATACATTACTGGATTTGATTTGCAGCTATTTTGTTGAGGATTTTTGCATCTATGTTCACAAGAGATATTGGTCTGTAGTTTTCTTTCTTTTTTTCTTTCTTCTTTTTTTTTTTTTTTTTTTTTGAGACAGAGTCTCGCTCTGTCAGTAGTCAGAGACCAGCCTGGCCAACATGGCAGAAACCCTGTCTCTATTAAAATACAAAAATTAGCCAGGAGTGGTGGTACATGCCTGTAATCCCAGCTACTTGGGAGGCTGGGATTACAGGCGTGTACCTGCACCCAGGCTGGAGTGCAGGGGCGCGATCTTGGCTCACTGCAATCTCCACCTCCCAGGTTCAAGCGATTCTCCTGCCTCAGCCTCCTGAGTAGCTAGGATTACAGGCGCACGCCACCATGCCCAGCTAATTTTTGTATTTTTAGTAGAGATGGGGTTTCACCATGTTAGCCAGGTTGGTCTTGAACTCCTGACCTCAAGTGATCCACCCACCTCAGCCTCCCAAAGTGCTGAGATTACAAACGTGAGCCACTATGCCTGACCAGCACTTGCTTTTTTCACTCGCTAGTGTATTCTGGATATTTTTTTCATAGCACTACAGAGACAGCATCTGTATTCTTTTAAACTCTTATCCATCATGTGGCTAGATTGTAGTTCATTTAGCAAACCTAAAAATTATTGTGAACTACAGTAGTTCACATTTACAAAAAGGTGCTTAGAATTATATAATGAGCATCCAAGTACCTGTCATTTCATTTAAGAAATAAAAACCGGCTGGGTGCCATGGCTTACGCCTGTAATCCCAAGACTTTGGGAGGCTGAGGCGGGCGGATCACCTGAGGTCAGGAGTTTGAGACCAGCCTGACCAACATGGAGAAACCCTGTCTCTACTAAAAATACAAAATTAGCTGAGTGTGGTGGCGCATGCCTGTAATCCCAGATACTTGGGAAGCTGAGGTGTGAGAATCGCTTGAACGCAGGAGGCAGAGGTTGCGGTGAGCCAAGATCGTGCCATTGCACTCCAGCCTGGGCAACAAGAGTGAAACTACGTCTCAAAAAACAAAAACAAAAAAGAAATAAAAACCAGCATTATCTCATTATTTTCTGCTTTTATTTTCATGAACTGTTTCCTTCTGTTTTCATTTAGTATATCCATACCTCTTTAGGGGTGTTTAAGTCGTTTGCAGTCTTAGAAAATAACATTAGTCTTTAAGTTATGAATATTCCTATGACACAGCTTTAGTTGTATCCCATAGGTTCTGATGTGGTGTTTTCACTGTTGACATTTTCTAGAAATCTGTAGTTTCACTTTTTTCCTTCTTAATTCCTTATTTTTACATGACTTCGTGAGAACAATATTTTTGAGTTCTTGTATGTTAAAAAATTATTCTTGGCCGGGCACAGTGGCTCACTCTTGTAATCCCAGCACTTTGGGATCATCATCATCATCATCATCATCATCATCATCATCATCATCATCTTTTTAGAGCCTCTGTACTTGATTTTTTTTTGCCTGGGTGCCCCAAAGATTCATTATCTTTACATTTCAGTAACATTCCTAGAATGTTATCTCATAGTGCAAACATAGTGTGTTTTTTTTTTTGTTTTTTGTTTTTGTTTTTGTTTTGGGACAGAGTTTTACTCTTGTTGCCCAGGTTGAAGTGTGCAATGGCTCAATCTTGGCTCACCTCAACCTCCGCCTCCCAGGTTCAAGCAATTCTCCTGCCTCAGCCTCCCGAGTAGCTGGAATTACAGGCATGCGCCACCACGCCCATTTAATTTTGTATTTTTAGTAGAAATGGGGTTTCTCCGTGTTGGTCAGGCTGTCTCGGACTCCCGACCTCAGGAGATCCGCCCGCCTCGGCCTCCCAAAGTGCTGGGATTACAGGCATGAGCCACCGCGCCCGGCCCATAGTGTGTTTTTTCTTTCTTTCTTTCTTTTTTTTTTTTGAGACGGAGTCTCTCTCTGCTGCTCAGGCTGGAGTGCAGTGGCCGGATCTCGGCTCACTGCAAGCTCCGCCGCCCGGGTTTACGCCATTCTCCTGCCTCAGCCTCCTGAGTAGCTGAGACTACAGGCGCCTGCCACCTCGCCTTCTAGTTTTTTTGTATTTTTTAGTAGAGATGGGGTTTCACCGGGTTAGCCAGGATGGTCTCGATCACCTGACCTCATGATCCTCCCGTCTCGGCCTCCCAAAGTGCTGGGATTACAGGCTTGAGCCACCGCGCCCGGCCTTTTTTTTCTTTTTGAGACGGAGTTTCGCTCTTGTTGCCCAGGCTGGAGTGCAATGGCGCGATCTCGGCTCATCGCAACTTCCGCCTCCCAGGTTCAAGCAATTCTCCTGCCTCCGCCTCCTGAGTAGCTGGGATTACAGGCATGCGCCACCACACCCGGCTAATTTTGTATTTTTAGTAGAGACAGAGTTTCTCCATGTTGAGGCTGGTCTCGAACTCCTGACCTCAGGTGATCCGCCTGCCTTGGCCTCCCAAAGTGCTGGGATCATAGTATGTTTTTTCAGAAGTAGATTGAAGTCGTTTTTTACTTCAGAAATATTTTCCAGAATTATATCTTTCTTTTAATTATTATTTTTTGAGATGGAGTCTTGCTCTGTCGCCAGGCTGGAGTGCAGTGGTGCAATCTCAGCTCACTGCAGCCTCCGTCTTCCGAGTTCGAGCGATTCTCCTGCCACAGCCTCCTTAGTAGCTGGGACTACAGGCACATGCCACCAATCTCAGCTAATTTTTGTATTTTAGGTAGAGATGAGGTTTCACCATGTTGGCCAGGATGGTCTCGATCTCTTGACCTCGCGATTTGCCTGCCTCAGCCTCCGTATATATATCTTTAAGTAGGTATTGTATTCCATTGTTTCTGTTTCGTCTAGGAATTCCAGTTATGCATTAGTTGGCTCTTCTTTGCCTATCAATTGTAGCTATATTCTCCCCACCCCCTTAATCCTTTTAATTTGGCAGATCTTGGAAAGCACTAGAAAATGCTTCCCTGGCCGGGCGCGGTGGCTCAAGCCTGTAATCCCAGCACTTTGGGAGGCCGAGACGGGCGGATCACGAGGTCAGGAGATCGAGACCATCCTGGTCTACACGGTGAAACCCCGTCTCTACTAAAAAATACAAAAAAACTAGCCGGGCGAGATGGCGGGCGCCTGTAGTCCCAGCTACTTGGGAGGCTGAGGCAGGAGAATGGCGTGAACCCGGGAGGCGGAGCTTGCAGTGAGCTGAGATCCGGCCACTGCACTCCAGCCTGGGCGACAGAGCGAGACTCCGTCTCAAAAAAAAAAAAAAAAAAAAAGAAAATGCTTCCCTGAAGATGTATCTCTTACTTGCAGTAAAGTAGGGACTACAATGTAGCTCTGTAGGGAAGACCCAGTTTAGTTTTTACCAAGGAGAGAGCCTGCAGGCTGTGAAATTCAGGAGGTTCACTTGTGTGACTCACCTCTCTGCCTTCTGCTTAGTTCCAGGTCCTCCACCATTATGGAATTGCTCCATCCCTTTGTATGCAAATGCAAGTTCTGAGCCCTCATCCTGCCTGCAGTGGGGTGCCTAGTACTCCAGCATTTCTGGGCTTCACGTGGGAACGTATGTCTCCTAGGCATTATGTACTTTAGCTTTCTGCTTCTATGGCATTGTCAGTCTCACTCAGGGTCAGGACATACAGCTCTTCTCCCTGCCCTGCTGTCTGTCTAAAGGAAGCTCTTTTCCTTGATATCCCTAAAGAAACAGACATTTGGGTATAGCCAACTGTTAGAAAAGTTTAGGGGGACAGAGGAGAGTCATCTTACAGAATGACAGAGCAAAAAACTTAAAATTGATTGTTGCATGCTCCCTTTCCCCTGAGTCTCTTGCCCATTGCACCCAGTGGGGTTTCCCCACTCCTAGTCCCTTCCTGGGGCCTCAGCTTCTCATCAGCTTTCATGCTACTCCTTATTTTTAAACTGTTTTCAGGCTGGGTACAGTGGCACCTGCCTATAATCCCAGCACTTTAAGAGGCCAAAGCAAGAGGATCCTTTGAAGCCAGGAGTTTGAGAGCAGCCTGGGCAACAAAGTGAGAGGAACACAATGAAACTCATGGACGAGACCTCCTTCCCCACTGATGTCTGTCTGCTGAAGGGTGCCACAGAAAGACATACTCTACTGGAGATGAATTATGCATTTTCCTTAAGAGGCAGATAGAGCTTTACCAATTTTTTCAATAACGTTCCCCCATTAGATAGTCTTTCTTTTGTGTTACTTAGTTTACCGTTTCTTTTTTCCATCTGGTTGTAACCTCCACAAGTTGGGTCTCTTTTGTTTTCTACATTATAACCAACAACTAGCACATAACGAGTACCCAATATACACTGAACGAACTAACGAATGAATGAAGGAATGAATGAATAGGTGGCTTATAGGAAACCCCTGGGGCCAGGGACTCTGCAACATCACCATGTAATGTTTCTTTCTCGTGGGAAGCAGAGAGAAACAACAGACGGTATCGGTATCTCTTAATCTCTCGAGGATGCTACTCCCAGGACTGCCTGCAATTTCCCAGAAGATAAGCCACAAGTTACAGAAAGGAAGCAGCTGTGTGTAGGGCCTGCAAGTTTCCTGCTGCAAGTCACCCTATGTTCAGAAGTTACCCCGGCTGGGCCAGGCATGGTGGCTCAAGCCTGTAATCCCAGCACTCTGGGGATGCTGAGGCGGGCGGATTGCTTGAGTCCAGGGGTTTGAGACCAGCCTGGGCAACATGGAGAAACCCCATCTATACAAAAAATTAGCCGGACATGGTGGCATGTGCCTGTAGTCCCAGCTACTTGGGAGGCTGAGGTGGAAGAATCACCTGAGCCCAGGAGGTCGAGGCTGTAGTGAGCCAAGATCACACCACTGCACTCCAGCCTGCGTAACCAGAGTGAGACCCTGTCTCAAAAAAAAAAAAAAAAAAAAAAAAAAAAAAAAAAAAAAAGAGAGAGAGAAGAAAAAGAGAGAGACAGAAAGAAAAATAAGTTACCCTGACTTTTACACTGCGGTTAATGAATAGAAAATTATCTTTCCCCTCAGTGTTCTCCCTCAGTGTTCTGGAAGAGTTTACAAATATGAATGAGGGGCTAGGAACCGTGGCTCACACCTGTGATCCCAGCACTTTGGGAGGCCGAGGCAGGTGGATCGCCTAAGGTCAGGAGTTCAAGACCAACCTGACCAACATGGTAAAACCCCATGTCTACTAAAAATACAAAAACTAGCCCGGCATGGTGGCGGGTGCCTGTAATTCTAGCTACTCAGGAGGCTGAGACAGGAGAATCGCTTGAACCCGGGAGGTGGAGGTTGCAATGAGCTGAGATCGTGCTGTTGCACTTCAGCCTGGGCAACAGGAGTGAAACGCTGTCTCAAAAAAAAAAAAAAAAAAGACTATGCTTTCGGCCAGGCGCGGTGGCTCACGCCTGTAATCCCAGCACTTTGGGAGGCCGAGGCGGATGGATCACAAGGTCAGGAGATCGAGACCATCCTGGCTAACATGGTGAAACCCTGTCTCTAGTAAAAAATACAAAAAATTAGCCAGGCGTGGTGGTGGGCGCCTGTCGTCCCAGCTACTTGGGAGGTTGAGGCAGGAGAATGGCGTGAACCCGGGAGGCAGAGCTTGCAGTGAGCCAGGATCACACCACTGCACTCCAGCCTGGGTGACACAGTGAGACTCTGTCTCAAAAAAAAAAATACGATTGGCCACTTTGGGAGGCCGAGGTGGGCGGATCATGAGGTCAGGAGTTCGAGACCAGCCTGACCAACATGCTGAAACCCTGTCTCTACTAAAAACATAAAAAAGATTACCCGGGTGTGATGGCATGCACCTGTAATCCCAGCTACTCAGAAGGCTGAGGCAGGAGAATCAGTTGAACCCGCGAGGCAGAGGTTGCAGTGAGCAGAGATCGATCCACTACACTCCAGTTTGGGTGACAGAGGAAGACTCCATCTCAAAAAAAAAAATATATATATATATATTATATATATATATATGATTAGGGGTCAGGCATGGGGGCTCACACCTGTAATCTCAGCACTTTTGGAGGCTAAGGCAGGCAGATTACCTGAGGTCAGGAGTTCGAGACCAGCCTGGCCAACATGGCGAAACCCCATTTCTACTAAAAATCAAAAATTAGCTGGGTGTAGTGGCGCACACCTGTAATTCCAGCTAACTGGGGGGCTGAAACACAAGAATTGCTTGAACCCAGGAGGCGGAGGTTGCAGTGAGCCACAATCACACCACTGCACTCCAGCTTCTGCACTCCAGCCAAAAAACAAAAACAAATAACAAAAACAAAAACAGACATAAATATGATTATTACCACAGGCTCTGGTTCCTGCTCTGAGGGAAGATGAGTTAAAAAGCAGTCAGAGGCTGGCGTGGTGGCTCACGCCTGTAATCCCAGCACTTCGGGAGGCTAAGTCGGGAGGATCACTTGAGGTCAGGAGTTCCAGACCAGCCTGGCCAACATGGTGAAACCCTGTCTCTCCTAAAAATACAAAATTAGCCAGGCTTGGTGGTGCACAGTTGTAATCCCAGCTACTGGGGAGCCTGAGGCAGGAAAATCGCTTGAATCTGGGAAGTGGAGGTTGGAGGTGGAAGTTGCAGTTAGACGAGATCATGCCATTGCACTCCAGCCTGGGCTAGAGTCTCAAAAAAAAAAAGCAGTCAAAGCAGTCTAAGGTCTAATGTGCTTCACAACTGTAGTTCCAGCACTTTGGGAATCCAAAGTGGGAGGACTGCTGGAGCCCAGGAGTTTGGGATCAGCCTGTGCAACATAGCAAGACCCTGTCTCCACAAAAATTAAATTTAAAAAAGCCAGTGGTGGCCGGGCACGGTGGCTCACGCCTGTAATCCCAGTACTTTGGAAGGCTGAGGTGGGCGGATCACGAGGTCAGGAGATCGAGACCATCCTGGCTAACACAGTGAAACCCAGTCTCTACTGAAAATACAAAAAATTAGCCGGGCGTGGTGGCGGGCACCTGTAGTCCCAGCTACTTGGGAGGCTGAGGCAGGAGAATGGTGAGAACCCGGGAGGTGGAGTGTGCCGTGAGCCAAGATTGAGCCGCTGCACTCCAGCCTGGGCTACAGAGCTAGGCTCCGCCTCAAAAAAAAAAAAAAAAAAAAAAAAAAAAAAAAAAAAAAAAAAGCCAGTGGTATATGCTTGTCGTCCTAGCTACTTGGGAGGCTGAGGCGAGAGGATCAGTAGCTCAGAAGGAACTCCAGAACTGAGTTCTGAACAAGTGAAGCTTGAGATGCAGTGACACGATCATGGCTCACTGCACCCTCCACCTCGACCTCCTGGGCCCAATTGATCCTCCTGCCTTAGCCTTCCAGGTGGCTGAGACTAGAGGAGCGTACCACCATGCCTGGCTAATTTTTTGTACTTTTTGTAGAGATAGGGTTTTGCCATGTTGAACCTGGGAGGCAGAAGTTGCAGTGAGCCGAGATTGCGCCACTGCATTCCAGCCTGGCGACAGAGCAAGACTCCATCTCAAAAAAAAGAAAAAAAAAAAAAGAAAGGGAGAGCTGGGTGTGGTGGCTCATGCCTGTAATCCCAGCACTTTGTGAGGCCAAGACAGATAGATGGATCACAAGGTCAGGAGATTGAGACCATTCTGGCCAACATGGTGAAATCCCTTCTCTACTACAAATACAAAAATTAGCTGGGCTTGGTGGAGCATGCCTGTAATCCCAGCTACTTGGCAGGAGAATTGCTTGAACCAGGGAGTTGGAGGTTGCAGTGAGCTGAGATCGCACCACTGTACTCCAGCCTGGCGACAGAGTGAGACTCCATCTCAAAAAAAATAAAAATGCCGGGCGCGGTGGCTCAAGCCTGTAATCCCAGCACTTTGGGAGGCCGAGACGGGCGGATCACGAGGTCAGGAGATCGAGACCATCCTGGCTAACCCGGTGAAACCCTGTCTCTACTAAAAAATACAAAAAACTAGCCAGGCGAGGTGGCGGGCGCCTGTAGTCCCAGCTACTCGGGAGGCTGAGGCAGGAGAATGGCATAAACCTGGGAGGCGGAGCTTGCAGTGAGCTGAGATCCGGCCACTGTACTCCAGCCTGGGCGACAGAGCGAGACTCTGCCTCAAAAAAAAAAAATAAAAATAAAAATTAAAAAAGAATCAAGTCATACACTTAAGATTGATATATTTCACCAAATGTAAATTATGCTTCAAGAAACAAAACCCTTCCATGCATGAAATACCTAGGGTGACATCTGTTTCCTGCACTGAATACCTGATTTTGGGAGAGGAGCCCTAGGATGAGAGACAGAAAGAGGGGCTGAGAGCATGCAGGGCACCAGCAATGTGGCAAGAAGCTGGGAGCGTGGAGGGACGTGACCAGGGAGAAATCTCCAGTATTGGGAGAGGCCTGTGAATTTTAGGAACTCTGATATCTAACTCTCAAGGCATGTCCTTGCCAAGCAGCAATACAATTAAGTGTGCCTAATCTTATGGCTCCTGCACTTCTAATTGTTCTTCCTGAAAGAATTCGATATGAAGCCGCTAGAGCCCAGAGGGGAGTAGGCAGGATTGATTATTGAACTAATCAACATTTATGCCCTCTTGGCTAAACTAGGCAGAGTTGGTTTTATTATAGTTGAGGTGTGATTATGCACACTGTATTGTGTCAGTGGCAGGTGATCAGCCACACAGTGTCCTCAGGCCTGATGAGAGGACTATGTCATCCACAGTCCTAGAGGAGGAGCTGGCTGTAGCGGGGACTGACCCAGGAGCCGAAGTGAGCCAAGCCCCCTCCTCCTGAGACCCCTGAGAGGTAAGGCAGTCTCATGCCAGACCCTATTTTGTCCCACATCATGGCTGGAACCATCTTACATGGCTGGTCAAGGCAAGGATAATCCCAGGAAGTCAGAGGTCTTGGAGACTGTGTATTGTAGGAAAAAAAAAAAAAATACTAGAAAAGACACTGGAGTGTCACCAGCAGTCACCCCTGGATGGTGGCATTATGTTTTTTTGGGTTTTTTTTTTTTTTTTTTTTTGAGATGGAGTCTCACTCTGTCCCCCAGGCTGGAGCGCAGTGGCGTGATCTTGGCTCACTGTAACCTCCGTCTCCTGGGTTCAGGCAATTTTCCTGCCTCAGCCTCCTGAGTAGCTGAGATTACAGATGTGTGCAACCATGACTGGCTAATTGTTATAGATGGTGGCATTATGAATGTGGATTTTGGTTTTCTTCATCAAATATTTATTTTCCCCATATTAGCTGTAAAAAGTATTTTTTTTGGTAAATTGACAGAATGAAAAAATTAAAATAGTGTAAAGAACAGCTGTTTAAGTGCAGTGGAGTATGCCTGTGGTCTTAGCTACTTGGGAGACTTAGACGGAAGGATTGCTTGAGCCCAGGAGTTCAAGACCAACCTGAGCAATGTAGTAAGACCCTGTCTCTTGTGTTTTAAAAATACATAAATAAAGAATAACTTTAAAATATTATTCAAAATGAAGTCATAAAGGAGGGGATTATGTTTTTTAGTCTTAGCTCCCTTAAGGACTCAGACCAGAGAATGTGACCGTGTTTGGGGCCCTCTGGCACTATGTTTGGGCCTGACCTCTGCTCTCTAGGGGAAACATGAGCTGGTGGTTGCTGAGTCATCATGTGTGGGTCACAGCCTTCCTTGGAGGCCTGGAGACGGGCCTGTCTGTGCTGAGCTTTACTGGGCAGGGGGGCAGCTCCAAGGCCCTCACTGGGGGGCAGCCAAGGGCATAGATCGCTCTCTGGACTTGCTCTTCTCCTAATAAATGGACAATGATCAATGAATTACACCCATGAAATAGGGTGGAATGCAATAAAAGATAAAATAATGTAAATAGCCAGATAGGGTCAAAAGATGATTTCTTTATTTTACTTTATATTTTTTAAGTAATTTCAGATTTACAACATAGTTGCAAAAATAATGCAAACATTTACATTTTACATAATCCCCCGATGATCCTAAAACTGACAGATTATTATTATTATTATTTTTTGAGACAGAGTCTCTCTCTGTTGCCCAGGCTGGAGTGCAGTGGCCAGATCTCAGCTCACTGCAAGCTCCGCCTCCTGAGTTTATGCCATTCTCCTGCCTCAGCCTCCCGAGTAGCTGGGACTACAGACACCCGCCACCATGCCCGGCTAGTTTTTTGTATTTTTTTAGTAGAGATGGGGTTTCACCATGTTAGCCAGGATGGTCTTGATCTCCTGACCTCGTGATCCGCCCGTCTCGGCCTCCCAAAGTGCTGGGATTACAGGCTTGAGCCACCGCGCCCGGCCTGTTTTTTTTTTTAAACGGTGTTTTACACTTGTTGCCAAGTTAGAGTGCAATGGCGTGATCTCGGCTCACTGCCACCTCTGCCTCCCAGGTTCAAGCAATTCTCCTGCCTCAGACTCCTGAGTAGCTGGGATTGCAGGCACCCGCCACCATGCCTGGCCTCCCGAGTAGCTGGGACTACAGGCGCCGCCACCTCGCCCGGGTAGTTTTTGTATTTTTTAGTAGAGACGGGGTTTCACCGTGTTCATCAGGATGGTCTCGAACTCCTGACCTCGTGATCCGCCCGTCTCGGCCTCCCAAAGTGCTGGGATTACAGGCTTGAGCCACCGCGCCCGGCCAAGAATTGTTAACTGATCCAAAAGCCTTATTTGAATTTTGCCTAATGTCCTTTTTCTGTTTCAGGATCCAACCCAGGTTCCCATATTGCATTTAGTTGTCGTGTCACTACCAAAGTCCTTTTCTCTGGAGCAGTCCCTCAGTCTCCTTGTCTTTCCTGACCTTGAAATTTTTGAAGAGTTATTCTGCAGAGCAGTGCTATCCAATAGAACTTTCAGCAATGACAGAAATACTCCATTTGGGCCTGGTGCTATAGCTCACGCCTGTAATTCCAGAACTTTGGGAGGCCGAGGTGGGCAGATCACCTGAGGTCGGGAGTTCAAGACCAACCTGGCCAACATGGAGAACCCCGTCTCTACTAAAAACACAAAATTAGCTGGGCATGGTGGCGCATGCCTATAATCCCAGCTACTCGGGAGGCTGAGGCAGGAGAATCCCTTGAACCTGGGAGGTGGAGGTTGCAGTGAGCCGAGATCATGCCATTGTACTCCAGCCTCAGCAACAAGAGTAAAACTCTCTCCCAAAACAAACAAAAAAATAGAAATGCTCTGTGCCACCCAGTATGAAGCCATTAGCTACATGAAAGTAGCATTTGAAATGTGGCTCGTGGGGCCAGGGCCAGTGGCTCATGCCCATAATCCCAGCACTTTTGGAGGCTGAGGTGGCCTGATCATGAGGTCAGGAGTTCGAGACCAGCCTGGCCGATACGGTGAAACCCCGTCTCTACTAAAAATACAAAAATTGGCCGGGCGTGGTAACAGGCGCCTGTAGTCCCAGCTACTCGGGAGAATCACTTGAACCCAGGAGGCAGAGGTTGCAGTGAGCTGAGATTGGGCCACTGCACTCTAGCCTGGGTGAAAAAGTGAGATTCTGTCTCAAAAAAAGAAAAAAAGAAAAAAAAAAAGGTGGCTCCTGGGTCTCAGGAACTGGCTTCTAAGTATTATTTAATTTTAATTAAAATAGCTACATGTGGCTAGTAGCCGCTGTATTGGACAGGACAGCTGTTAAATGTCCCTCGTTTTGGGTTTGCTTACTGTTTCCCTATGATTAGTTTTAGATCATGAGCTTTTGATCGGAATACCAGAAGCATGTTGTGTTCTTCTTTGTCTAAATTTTTATAAAAACTGTTGACAGGTGGCAGGGAACCACCTAGTCAGGCAGTGGGATTGTTTTAATGCTCTTTGAGGTCCAGCAAAGACAGGAGTGATAGCTGCATTTGGAAGCCCGCACCCACACTTTAAATGTTCTTCCCGAAAGAATTAGATATTGGCCGGGCGAGGTGGCTCACGCCTGTAGTAATCCCACCACTTTGGGAGGCCGAGACGGGCGGATCACGAGGTCAGGAGATCGAGACCATCCTGGCTAACACGGTGAAACCCTGTCTCTACTAAAAATACAAAAAAAGTAGCCGGGCGTGGTGGTGGGAGCCTGTAGTCCCAGCTATTGGGCGGGGGGGCTGAGGCAGGACAATGGCGTGAACCGGGAAGGCGGAGCTTGCAGTGAGCTGAGATTGCGCCACTGCACTCCAGCCTGGAGACAGAGAGAGACTCCGTCTCGCGGGGGGGAAAAAACGTATTAGATATGAAGCTGCTAGAACCCGGTGGGGAGCAGGCAGGCTTGATTCTTGAACTAATCCAAATTTATGCTCTCTTGGCTAAACTAGGTAGAGCTGGTTTTATTACAGTTCAGGTGTGATTAAGCATACTTTGTAAATGCTGAAGGTTGTGAAATATTCACAGGGATATAAAGTACAGTAATAAAATCTCACTTGAGGCCGGGCGTGGTGGCGACAGAAGGAGACAGCCTGGGCGACAGAGGGAGACTGTCTCAAAAAAAAAAAAAAAAAAAAAAAAAAGAAGGCCCTGTGCCTGGAAGGCAGTAAGTGCTCAATAAGTGCTGGCCTCTGCCCCAGAAGGGGAAGGGCGAGGCAGATGGCAGGAACTGCGGGAGGTACCTGTCCCAGGCCCTTGGGCGTAAGAGGCCTCTCCCACGCAGCACCCAACCCATACCCAGCCTGCCAGCCAGCCAACGTCGGTGTCCCTGCCTTGCGCCTACCTGCCCGGCAGTCCCCCGCCCGCTCCCACTCCCACAGGCCCAGCGTGCGCGTCTCTAGGCTAGGCATCCTTGCCCCTGTGACTTCAGCGTCACCCAACGTTTATTGGGCACTAACTGTATGCCTGGCTATGGGGATGCAGGAGAGAAAGACACGAAGACCCTCACCCGTCAAAGCTCCCGGCTGGAGGAGGGGATGTTTCACTTGGGAAGCGTGAGGATGGAATTCTCAGCCCCCTGAGGACTCCGAGGCTGGCCGCCTGCCTGGTTTCTGGTCGGACACTGGACTTCCCCTGGAAGTTGCTCGAGACTACGCGCCCCTAGCAGAAAATCAGGTCGGTTCTCGGTGCCCAGCCTAGCGCTTCCCCACCAGTAAACCAAGGCCCAGTGTCCGCCCGGCGCGGCCTGTGCCGCCAGCCAACCACGCGCGGCCGAGTAGCCCTGCCCCTCCACGTGACCAACGGCCGCGCGCCCTGCCCGCCCCGTCCCCTCGCTAAGGGGAGGGTCCTGGGCCCCGGGCGGCGATCGCCAGGTCTCAGGGTTGGGGCTACTCGAGGTAAGATCGCTGCCCGGGCGATGGGTCTTCTCGGCTCAGCACGCACGGACGCCTTTAGAGAAGGTGGCTGCAGCGGCAGGACCGAGCCCGCCGGGACGCCCTGGGTCTGGGGCGCGCGGGGGCCGAGAAGGGGACAGGGCGCGCGGGGCTCCGGAAGAGTCGGCCCTGTGGCGCACGGGGTTCGGGAACATTGAGGGCTGCAGGCGCCGCATCCAGCATCCAGGGAAAAGGGGGTGGGTGGCGCTGGGCGTCTGTTCGGGCTGGGGGAAAGGTAGGGCTAGAAGGGGACGGGCAGCGGCCGCTGACCTCTTCCTGCTGCCCGCGGGCCCAGGGTGACGCTAAGGTGGGGCTGAGCCTCGACCGGCTGCGCCTTGAGGTCGAGTGCTGCCGCCCTCCCCTGGGTCTGGATAGTTCTCGGTGGCGATACCAGCTCAGAAAAGCCTCCCCGCCCTCAGCGGACCTGGGTCTCGCCCAGGAATCCGATCCGAGGCTGTGAGGCCTGTCCCTTTGGTGGGGGTGGGTATTTATTTCCGGAATGCACTCAGAGACTCTGGACAGTCACGTCGGAAACTTTGCTGCATCGGGAACACTCTGTCACCTCCTTCCTTCTCAGATGGGAAGGAGGTGCCAGGAAAACAGTGAAACAAACCAAAAACACGAAAAAGGCATTCTCTGTAGGGAAGCCGTGAAGCCTCAAAAATATCTAGAACAGCCAGCGACCTGGGACCTGTGGCAGCCATGTGAGGGCGGGGTTAATGTTTGTACTAAATGTTGCTTCCTCCCAAGTGCACCCTCAGCCTCCTCTCCGCCAAGTGACCTTGGGTCCTCTTTGGGCTTGAAGGCAGGTGACTGTGTGGGTCTCTCTTGCTGCAGGGGTCTCTGTGCCCTGCAAGGTTTATGACTGGCTGCAGTGAGGCAGCAGTTTCTGGGTTCAAATCCTGTGCTAACCTCTGGCCAGCTGTGCACCTTGGCATCAGTTTCCCTGTCACGGGATTGGGGAAGGTTTAACTGAAAGAACCTTAGGATGTGCCTGTCTGCAGTGGGCCCTCCATAAATGTGAACAAATGTGGGCTTCCTTTCCTTTTGGTTGGGCCACATCGTCCCTTCCCCTCCATCTGTGGCTGAGGCTGGAATGCAGAAGAGTGCCTCATCTGACTGCCTCCTGGTACCTGGCCGATACCATGAGAAAGGAAGGAGAAAGAGGTCTTTTTTTTTTTTTTTTTTGAAATGGAGTCTCACTCTCTTGCCCAGGCTGGAGCGCAGCGGCCCAATCTGGGCTCACTGCAACCTCCGTCTCCTGCGTTTGGAGATTCTCATGCCTCAGCTTCCCAAGTAGCAGGGATTACAGGTCTCTGATACCATGCCTGGCTAATTTTTGCATTTTTAGTAGAGACTGGGTTTCACCATGTTGGCCAGGCTGGTCTCAAACTCCTGACCTCAAGTGATCTGCCCGCCTTGGCCTCCCAAAGTGCTGGAATTGCAGGCATGAGCCACCATGCCTGGCTGAGAAAGGGGTCTGTTAACTCCCACAGAGTTGTTCTTTGCTTATTTCTTGAAGGCTCAGAGGACCCCCACCTCACCTTCCTGACTCTCCCGACCTGTCATTAGTACTTGCCCCAGGAGGAATGCAGCAGCGCCTGGTGGTTGGCAAAGCAAGCAGCTTTTAGATGCTGTCTGCTCTGCAGCACTGCCTCCTGAGAGAGGTTTCATGCCTGCCTGATGCCCATTTGGTCCTCTCCTGTCTCCTTCCCTCCCTGACAACCCACTTGGAATCCAATAGCATCTCAAGCTTCACTTGTTGAGAACTGAGTTCTGGAGTTCCTTCTGAGCCACTGCTCCTCCCCTGGCTTCTCTGGCCTGGTAAAAGGGCACCTTCCATCCATCCAGTGCCCAAGGAGTCATCCTTCTTTTCTCTCCCTTATCTCCTACACCCTCAAAACACCAGGAATCTGGCTGCCTCCTGCCATCTCTGTGGTTCCCATCCTGACCATAATCATCCTGTCTCCTGGGCTGTGGCCTCCTGACTGGTCTCCCAGTTCTCATCCTGGCCCCTCCAAAGTCCTCACAACCACCAGAGAAGTATTTTTTTTTTTTTTTTTTTTTTTTGAGATGGAGTCTTGCTCTGCCGCCCAGGCTGGAGTGCAGTGGCCGGATCTCAGCTCACTGCAAGCTCCGCCTCCTGGGTGCACGCCATTCTCCTGCCTCAGCCTCCCGAGTAGCTGGGACTACAGGCGCCCGCCTCGTCGCCCGGCTAGTTTTTTGTATTTTTTAGTAGAGACGGGGTTTCACCATATTAGCCAGGATGGTCTCGATCTCCTGACCTCGTGATCCGCCTGTCTCGGCCTCCCAAAGTGCTGGGATTACAGGCTTGAGCCACCGCGCCCGGCCCAGAGAAGTCTTTAACGTAAATCAGATCCTCTTCTTTCCCTGCCAGAACCTTCCAGTGGTTCCCTGTTTCACGCCAACTAAAACCCAGAGTCCATTCCTATAGCACTCTACATGCATGGCCCCTGCCACCTCCTTGACCTTGACAATCTCTGCCCCTTTCCCTAGCTTGCTTGCTTGCTTTTTTTTTTTTTTTTTTTGATGGAGTTTTGCTCTTGTCGCCCAGGCTGGAGTGCAATGGGCATGATTTTGGCTCACTGCAACCTCTGCCTTCTGGGTTCAAGCGGTTCTCCTGCCCCAGCCTCCCGAGTAGCTGGGATTACAGGCGCCCACCACCATGCTAATTTTTGTATTTTTAGTAGAGAAAGGGTTTCACCATGTTGGTAAGGCTGGTCTCCAACTCCTGAGCTCAGGTGATCCATCCACCTAGGCCTCCCAAAGTGCTGAGATTACAGGCGTGAGCCACTGCACCCAGTCATACCTAGCTTTCTTTTTTTTTTTTTTTTTTTTTTTTGAGACGGAGTCTTGCTCTGCCGCCCAGGCTGGAGTGCAGTGGCCGGCTCTCAGCTCACTGCAAGCTCCGCCTCCTGGGTTCACGCCATTCTCCTGTCTCAGCCTCCCGAGTAGCTGGGACTACAGGCGCCCGCCTCGTCGCCCGGCTAGTTTTTTGTATTTTTTAGTAGAGACGGGGTTTCACCGTATTAGCCAGGATGGTCTCGATCTCCTGACCTCGTGATCCGCCCGTCTCGGCCTCCCAAAGTGCTGGGATTACAGGCTTGAGCCACCGCGCCCGGCCCCATACCTAGCTTTCTTAACCTAGACCACACTGATCTGCTTTCTGTTCTTCAAACATGCCAAGCTCATTCCCATTTTAGGATTTTTGCATTTACCATGCCCTTTGCCTAAAGCACCAATCTTCTCAGAGCCTGAGAACAGCTCAACTGTGTTCTGAACACTAGTTCAGAAAGGCTTCTTTGACCCCCTAGTTCAAGTAGCATGCCTGTCTCCAGGGGCTCTGTCTCATCACCTGCTTTATTTTCTTTAGAACCTTTATTGCTATCTGGAATTCTTATTTGGGTGTTAATTTACTGATCTGTTATTTTTCCCAACTCATTAGAATATAAATTGGATGTGGCATAGACCTTTTCTCTTTTATTCCCTGCAACACTCCCTGATGGGGGAGGCAAAAAAATAACAAGCAAATACATCTATAATTGCAAATTGTGGTAACTCCTACATAAACAACTGGCAGCAATTGCTTATATTTGAGGCACTTAAAAATTTTTAAGCTGCTAGGCGCGGTGGCTCACGCCTGTAATCTCAGCACTTTGGGAGGCCGAGGTGAGCGGATCACCTGAGGTTGGGAGTTTGAGACCAGCCTGACCAACATGGTGAAACCCTGTCTCTACTAAAAATACAAAATTAGCTGGGTATGGTGGCGCATGCCTGTAATCCTAGCTACTCGGGAGGCTGAGGCAGGAGAATCACTTGAACCCGGGAGGCGGAGGTTGCAGTGAGCTGAGATCGCACCATTGCACTCCAGCCTGGGAAACAAGAGTGAAACTCCATCTCAAAAAAAAAAAAAAAAAGAAAAAGAAAAAAAAATTAAGCTTCCACAGTGGCTCAGCAATGTGGGAGGCCAAGGCGAGGATCACTTCAGGTCAGGAGTTCGAGACCAGCCTGGCCAACGTTGGTGAAACCCTGTCTCTATTAAAAAATACAAAAATTGGCCAGGCGCTTTGGCTTGCGCCTGTAATCCTAGCACCTTGGGAGACCAAGGCAGGCGGATCACCTGAGGTCAGGAGTTCAGGACCTGGCCTGACCAACATTAAAACATACAAAACCCTGTCTCTACTAAAAATATAAAAATCATCCAGGCATGGTTGTGTGTACCCATAATCCCAGCTACTCGAGAGGCTGAGGTAGGAGAATTGCTTGAACCCGAGAGGCGGAGGTTGCAGTGAGCTGAGATTATGCCACTGCACTCCAGCCTGGGCAACAGAGCGAGACTCTGTCTCAAAAACAACAACAAACAAACAAACAAACAAACAAATTAGTCAGGCATGATGGTGGGTACGTGTAATCCCAGCTACTCGGGAGGCTGAGGCAGGAGAATTGCTTGAACATGGGAGATGGAGGCTGCAGTGAGCCGAGATCACACCACTGCAGTCCAGCCTGGGTGACAGGGAGACTCTGTCTCAACAAAAAAAAAAAAAAAAAAAAAGAAAGCTTATAAGGCTGAATTACTGTACTGTCAAAACAAGGTATCTGAGCCATTTTAAGGGTGAGGAAGTCTGGAAACTGTTAACTTGCCCAGGACACACAGTGAGTTCAAGGCATGGAACTCAGTCTCCTATCTTAAGAATGTATGTGGGCTGGGCATGGTGGCTCATACCTGTAATCCCAGCACTTTGGGAGGCCAAGGCAGGCAGATCATCTGAGGTCAGGAGTTTAAGATCAGCCTGACCAACATGGAGAAACCCTGTCTCTACTAAAAATACAAAATTAACCAGGTGTTGGTGGTGCATGCCTGTAATTCCAGCTACTCAGGAGGCTGAGGCAGGAGAATTGCTTGAACCTGGAAGGTGGAGGTTGCAGTGAGCTGAGATTGAGCCATTGTACACCAGCCTTGGCAACAAGAGTGGAACTCTGTCTCAAAAAAGAAAAAAAATAATGTATGTGTAGCAGGCTTTAATGGTGGGCCTGCAGCCACATCATGGAAAGAAGCTGACCTAAAGATCTCAGTTCTTCCCTCTTCTACTAACTAGCAAGCGTACCTCAATTTCTTCTTCAAAGTAGGATGATCCTAGTATTATCATGTTGGGGTTCGCTTTTTATTTTTTCAGTGTGTCCCAAAGCAGCAGCATGTTTAGGTATAGCCCTCTTGCTATCAGCTTGAGGGCCTTAGAGCCAGGACATTTATAGGCACAGAAACTAGGGTCACATACAGATCCTCCACCACATGTGCTAGGGGTACATGCAGACCTCCCCAATGCTGACCCACCTGCAGGGAAGAAATGAGCCCTAGGTATTCTGGATCTGATTCTTTTTGGTCATCAATTATTTTTATTTTTATTTTTTTAGAGACAGGGTCTCACTGTGTTGCCCAGGCTGGCCTTGAACACCTGGACTCAAGTGATCCTCCTTCCCTAGCTTCTTGAGTAGCTGGTGGTCATCAATTCATTTTTAGCAAATTCTGCAGGAATTTTTTTTTTTAGACGGAGTCTCACTCTGTGGCCCAGGCTGGAGTGTAGTGGCATGATCTTGGCTCACTGCAACCTCCGCCTCTTGGGTTCAAGCAATTCTCTGCCTCAGCCTCCTCAATAGCTGGGATTGCAAGCGCCCGCCACCATGCCCGGCTAATTTTTTTGTATTTTTAGTAGAGATGGGGTTTCACCATCTTGGCCAGGTTGGTATTAAACTCCTGACCTCGTGATCCACCCGCCTCGGCCTCCCAAAGTGTTGGGGTTACAGGCGTGAGCCACCGCACCCGGCTTCTGCAGGAATTTTGGAGAGACCCAGGCAGTAATAAAATAGGATGTTTAAAGAAATTAAAGATGGCAGCCAGGCACGGTGGCTCATGCCTGTAATCCCAGCACTTTGGGGGGTCGAGGCGGGCGGATCACGAAGTCAGGAGATCGAGACCATCCTGGCTAAAACGGTGAAACCCCGTCTCCAATAAAAATACAAAAAAATTAGCTGGGCGTGTTGGCAAGCGCCTGTAGTCCCAGCTCCTGGGGAGGCTGAGGCAGGAGAATGGCGTGAACCCAGGAGGCTGAGCTTGCAGTGAGCCGAGATTGCGCCACTGCACTCCAGCCTGGGCAACAATGCAAGACTCCATCTCAAAAAAAGAAATTAAAGATGGCTGTGCACATTGGCTGGCACTTGTAATCCGACCTAGTTGACAGGCTGAGGCAGGAGGATCGCTTGAGGCCTGGGCAACATCATGAGACCCTGTCTCTAGAAATAATATAAAAATTAGCTGGGCATAGTGGTGAAAGTTTGTAGTTTCAGCTACCGGGGACGCTGAGGCAGGAGGATTGCTTGAGCCCAGAAGTTTGAGGCTGCAGTGAACTATGATTGCACCACTGCACCCAACCTGGGTGACAGAGTGAGACCCCATTTCTTTTTTGGTTTGTTTGTTTGTTTTTGAGATGGAGTTTCGCTCTTGTTGCCCAGGCTGGAGTGCAATGGCGTGATCTCGGATCACCGCAACCTCTGCCTCCCAGGTTCAAGCAATTCTCCTGCCTCAACCTCCTGAGTAGCTGGGACTACAGGCGTGCACCACCATGCCCAGCTGATTTTTTATTGTTGTTGTTGTATTTTTAGTAGAGACGGGGTTTCTTCATGTTGGTCAGGCTGGTCTCCAACTCCCAATCTCAGGTAATCCCCCAACTTGGCCTCCCAAAGTGCTGGGATTATAGGCATGAACCATTGTGCCCAGCCCGAGAACCCGTCTCTTAAAAAAGAAAAAGAAAAAGAAAAAAAAGCTGGGTGTGGTGGCTCATGCCTGTAATCTCCAAACTTGGGAGGCTGAGGCGGCTGGATCACTTGAGGTCAGGAGTCCGTGACCAGTCTGCCAACATGGTGAAACCCCATCTCTACTAAAAATACAAATATTAGCTGGGCATGGTGGTGGGCACCTGTAATGCCAGCTACTTGGGAAGGGGAAGCTGAGGTAAGAGTCAATTGAACCCAGGAGGCAGAGGTTGCAGTGAGCCAAGATCGCGCCACTGCACTCCAGCCTGGGTGACAGACTGAGACTCAGTCTCAAAAAAAAAAAAGAAGAAGAAGAAAAAGAAGAAGAAATTCAAGATGAAAGAAAACAAAAATTCCAAAAAGTTGAGAAAGAATTGCCTTTTGTCCAGCCCCACTCCCAACCCTGTTGTCATGTGTGATTCTGTTTTCTTCCAGTCTCCGTTTCCTCTCAGTCCATCCACCCTTCCTGGATGGGGCCAGAGCCCTCTCTCTAGAATCTGAGCAGCAATGCCGTTTGCTGAAGACAAGACCTATAAGTATATCTGCCGCAATTTCAGCAATTTTTGCAACGTGGATGTTGTAGAGATTCTGCCTTACCTGCCCTGCCTCACAGCAAGAGACCAGGTGAGCAAGGGAAGTGACAACCGGACACTGGCCTGGGGGCAGGACTGTGGAATTCAAAGCTCAGCCCTATTCTAGTTCCTTACCCAAGCCAGGGCTGGCTCCTTCCTTCTGCCTCTTGCTGTGTCTTGCTTCTTGTCCTTGCTGCTTTTCATTTTTTTGAGACAGAGTCTCACTCTGTCGCCAGGCTGGAGTGCAGTGGCATGATCTTGGCTCACTGCAACCTCTGCCTCCCGGGTTCAAGAGATTCTCCTGCCTCAGCCTCCCGAGTAGCTGGGATTACAGGTGTGTGCCACCACGCCCAGCTAATTTTTGTGTTTTTAATAGAGACGGGGTTTCACCGTGTTAGCCAGGATGGTCTCGATCTCTTGACCTCGTGATCCACCTGCCTCGGCCTCCGAAAGTGCTGGGATTACAGGCCTGAGCACCGTTGCTGCTTTTCTAACTTTTGGATGAAGTGTGGCTTGGGGTGGCATTGCTGACTTCGCTGAACTCCCCCTTGTGTTGTTTTTGTACACTGCTCAAAAATATGGCACTGGCTCTCTGAGATTTCCTGGCTCTGGTTCACTTGCCCACTTTTTTTGGAACCTCCTATTTCCTTCATCTCTCTTGCCCTTCCTTGTCCTGCTCAGTTTTGATTCCATTCTCCTTGTCATGGGGACCTGTCCTGGCACAGCGCTGGGACTCAGGTTTGAAAGCTGGCAGGAGCCAGGTCGCTCTAGCCCCAACAGAACTTGCTGCAGGCCCCTGGCACTCACTAGTTAGTGAAACGGGCACAACCCCTCCCTAATGTAGCTGCTATTCTCAGATTGGACCCCTGTGCTCCAGAGGGTACCTGTTGGCTCTTTTGGGGCCTCCTGTCCTCAGATTTCTCAGGAGCCCCATTGCTGTCTCTGGTGTCCTCCCACACAGATCGTATTAGTATGCAGGTCTGTTTGGGGTTTGCCCCTCCCTCTTGTATTTTGGGGTTTATAGGGATATCTTGTTTTGTAGTAAATATTTTCTGTGGGTTTTCTTTATTTTCTTTAAAAAAATTTTTTGAGACAGAGTCTCACTCAGTTGCCCAGGTTGGAGTGCAATGGTGTGATCTCAGTTCACTGTAACCTCCGCCTCCCGGGTTCAAGTGATTGTCGCGCCTCAGCCTCCTGAGTAGCTGGGGTTACAGGCGCATGCCACCACACCTGGCTAGTTTTTTTTTTTTTTTGAGACGGAGTCTCGCTCTGTTGCCCAGGCTGGAGTGCAGTGGCGCAGTCTCGGCTCACTGCGAGCTCTGCCTCCCGAGTTCACAACATTCTCCTACCTCAGCCTCCCAAGTAGCTGGGACTACAGGCGCCTGCCACCACGCCCGACTAATTTTTTGTACTTTTAGTAGAGACTGGGTTTCACCGTGTTAGCCAGGATGGTCTTGATCTCCTGACCTTATGATCCGCCCGCCTCGGCCTCCTAAAGTGCTGGGATTACAGGCATAAGCCACCACGCCCAGCTAGTTTTGTATTTTTAGTAGAGACGGAGTTTCACCATGTTGGCCAGGCTGGTCTTTATTTTTATTTTTGAGACAGAGTCTTGCTCTTGTCACTCAGGCTGGAGTGCAGTGGTACAATTTTTTTTTTTTTTTTTTTTTTTTTTTTTTTTTTGAGATGGAGTCTTGCTCTGTCTTCCAGGCTGGAGTGCAGTGGTGCCATCTCCGGTTACCGCAAACTCTGCCTCCTGGGTTCAAGCGATTTTCCTGCTTCAGCCTCCTGAGTAGCTGGGATTACAGGCATGTGCCACCATGCCCAGCTAATTTTTGTATTTTTAGTAGAGACGGGGTTTCACCATGTTGGTCAGGCTAGTCTCAAACTCCTGACCTCGTGATCCTTGGCCTTCCAAAGTGCTAGGATTACAGGTGTGAGCTACCGCACCTGCCTATTTTCCTTTTTCTAAAAATCTAGCTCCTGCAGGATTCTGTGGGTTTTTGTTTCTGCTATCTGGTTGCTTGTTTTTAATGTGGGGATTCAGGTAGACATAAAACCTCCAGGGCTGGGCACGGTGGCTCACGCCTGTA
Organism: Rhinopithecus roxellana; assembly: GCF_007565055.1. Lineage (NCBI taxonomy): Eukaryota > Metazoa > Chordata > Mammalia > Primates > Cercopithecidae > Rhinopithecus > Rhinopithecus roxellana. The sequence continues at coordinate 99,736,540 of NC_044561.1, read as the reverse complement.
ATCCCAGCACTTTGGGAGGCCAAGGTGGGTGGATCACCTGAGGTCAGGAGTTTGAGACCAGCCTAACATGGCGAAACCACGTCTCTACTAAAAATACAAAAAAATTAGCCGGGCGTGGTGGTGGGCACCTATAATCCCAGCTACTCGGGTGGGAGACTGAGGCAGGAGAATTACTTGAACCCAGGAGGCAGAGGTTGCAGTAAGGTGAGATCGTGCCACTGCACTCCAGCCTGGGCGACAGAGCGGGACTCAGTCTCGAAAAAAGAAATTAAAAAAAAAAGAAAAAAGAAAAAAAAAACTGCAGCCACTGTCATCTGCCCAGTATCTCCCCAGCACTCTCAGCTTCCTTGTTTCTTATTGTCGGCCCCCCCTCTTTCCTTCTTTTGCCCCTTTCATCATACTTTTGCTATCTACCTTTTCTTTCTTTACTAATCCAAACCTTTCTTTTTGCCCTGGGGGCCATATAAATCCAAGGCTTTTGTATCTGATTAACTGGGTTTGGATTCCTGCCCCACTGTTGTAGGCTCTTTGCTATAGTACTTTGCTTCTGCTAAGCCTCAGTTTCCTCATTAGTATAGTGGGGATAATAATGGCATTAAATAAGATGATACATGCAAAGCCCTTAATGGAGAGTCCAGGACACACTTAATTGTCAGTTTCCAGCAGCTGCCTTTATTGATGTGGCTGCTAATTGCTCTTCCTCACTCCATACCTGGCCCTGTCCTGGGCTCTGATTCAGTTTCATGTGGCTGCCTTGCTCTTCTGGTTTCTTGGCACCCCACCGCCCTGCTGTGGCTTCATTCTGGGTGGGTAAGTGGCTGGGGCCGCCTGGCTTGAGCAGGACAGTGCCATTGTGTCTTCCAGGATCGACTGCGGGCCACCTGCACACTCTCAGGGAACCGGGACACCCTCTGGCATCTCTTCAGTACCCTTCAGCGGCGGCCCGGCTGGGTTGAGTCCTTCATTGCGGCGCTGAGGGACTGTGAGCTAGCTGATCTCGCAGACGAAGTGGCCTGTGTCTACCAGAGCTACCAGCCTCGTAAGCGTCCTGCCCTGGCCTTCCTCTTGGACCCCTGGTCTGCTCCCTGGCCTCTGCTCTCCCTTCCCCTCTCCCTGTACCTCCTGCCTTTCTCTGTCATCCTCTTTTTCATCACTGTGAAGCAATAGATAAACCTGGGTATAGATCCATGTTGAGCCACTTACCAGCTGTGTCCCTTTGGCCAAGTCCCTTAATTTCCCTGAGCCTCAGGCCTCTCCTCTGTAAAATGAAGTTCATGGCAGCATCTGCCGCGGGGGCTGCAGTGGGTGATACTGCGGGATGATGCGTGTTGCGTACTGAGCTGGGCTGGGCACTTCCTGTATGCCCAGCACATGGGGTCTCCTCTAATTTTCATGGCTGTAGCGTTCGCCTCCCACCCTTCCTCATTTCTTCTCCCCCACCTACTCATTCATCCTCCCTCTCTTCACCTTCTCTTCCCCTCCCCTGGTTTACTTTGAGAGCCTTCAACGCCCTCTACCAACTGCCCAGTTATTCCTTAAGTCCCTCTCAGTGTCCCTGCCACTCTGAGTGCTTGGAGGGGATTTGGTGAGATTGAGTTTGATCCTGAGTGAGATCAAGACATGGGAAAGAGGCTGGGCGCGGTGTGTCACGCCTGTAATCCAGAACTTTGGGAGGCTGAAGCAGGCAGATCATGAGGTCAGGAGATGGAGACCATCCTGGCTAAAACGATGAAACCCCGTCTCTACTAAAAATACAAAAAATTAGCCAGGTGTGTTGTCCCAGCTACTCGGGAGGCTGAGGCAGGAGAATTACTTGAACCAGGGAGGCAGAGGTTGCAGTGAGCCGAGATCGCACCACTGCACTGCAGGCTGGGCGACAGTGAGACTCCATCTCAAAAAAAAAAGAAAAGACTTGGGAAGAAAAATCAAGCCAGCCCTATTTATATTTCAAACTAGAGGTAACCCCCAAGACCCTGGTCACATTTACAGCTGTGGGACATCCATGTTTATCTTTTCTTTCTCTTTCTCCTTTTTTTCCCCCCCTTTTAGAGACAGAGGCTTGCTCTGTCACCCAAGCTGGAGTGCAGTGGTGCAATCATAGCTCACTGCAGCCTTGACCTCCTGGGCTCAAGTGATCCTTCTACCTCAGCCTCCAGAGTAGCTGGGACTACAGGCATGGGCAACTATACCTGGCTAATTTTTAAATTTTTTTTAGAGATGAGGTCTCACTATGTTGCCCAGGCTGGTCTTGAACTCCTGGGCTGAAGCGATCAGCCTCCCAGAGTGCTGGGATCATAGGTGTGAGCCACCGCGTCTGGCTCTCATGCTTGCTTTTCTTTCCTTTTTCTCTTCCTTGCTTTTCCTCCCTCCCTCCCTCTCTTCCTCCCCTCCTCTCTTCCTGTTTTTCCTTCCTTCTTTTTAAATGTGACTCTTCATGTGTGGCGATTAATAGTGATTCCCCCCGCTGAGCGCAGTGGCTCACACCTGTAATCCCAGCACTTTGGGAGGCCAAGGCGGGCAGATCACAAGGTCAGGACTTTGAGACCAGCCTGGCCAATATGGTGAAACCCCATGTCTACTAAAAATACAAAAAAATTAGCTGGGCGTGGTGGTGCAAGCCTGTAATCCCAGCTACTTGGGAGGCTGAGGCAGGAGAATTGCGTGAACTGGGGAGGTGGAGGTTGCAGTGAACCGAGATTGTGCCATCGCACTTCAGCCTGGTCGACAGAGCGAGACTCTGTCTCAAAAAAAAAAAAAAAAAAAGAGAAAAAAATAGTGACCCCCTGAATACAATACAATGGCTGTGGTAGGGCCTGATGAGGGGTGGTGGCAAAGGGGAGGGGCTGAGGCAGCAGCATCAGGGCAGGGGTCAGTAAGCAATGACAGTCATGTGGAGGAGAAAGCCACTGGGTCCCAGGATGCCTGGGGACAGAGAAGAGCGACTGCTGACACGGTGTGGGTGGCTAGAGGCCTACGAGGCCCCCCCCACACTCCCCCTCCTCCCTTGCTACCTTGTCCTCCAACTGCTGTCTCCCTCCCACTCCTGCCCCCTTGCCAAGTGATTCTTGTCACTCTTGAGGAGCGGACCCATATCAGAACAGCTTTTGGACCTATGGGTGGGGCGGGGGGTATACCCAAGAGCACCCAAGCCTCTTTCATCATGAGGAGAACCCCCAATTCCTTTTTTTTTTTTTTTTTTTTGAGACGGAGTCTTGCACAGTTGCCCAGGCTGGAGTACAGTGGCGTGACTTTGGCTCACCGCAACCTCTGCCTCCAGGGTTCAAGTGGTTCTCCTTCCTCAGCCTCGCTGTAGTCCCTGATTCCCTTTTTTTTTTTTTTTTTTGGAGGTGGAGTCTTGCTCTTATTGCCCAAGCTGGAGTGCAATGGTGCAATCTCGGCTCACGGCAACCTTCACCTCCCGGGTTCAAGCAATTTTCCTGCCTCAGCCTCCCGAGTAGCTGGGATTACAGGCATGTGCCTCCACGCCTGGCTAATTTTGTTATTTTTAGTAGAGATGGGGTTTCTCCATGTTGGTCAGGCTGGTCTCGAACTCCCGACCTCAGGTGATCTGCCAACCTTGGCCTCCCAAAGTGCTGGGATTACAGGCATGAGCCACCGCATCTGGCTTTTTTTTTTTTTCCTCCCAAGACGGAGTCTTGCTTTGTTGCCCAGGCTGGAGTGCAGTGGCACGATTTCAGCTCACTGCAACCTCCGCCTCCCAGGTTCAAGCAATTCTCCTGCCTCAACCTCCCGAGTAGCTGGGATTACAGGTGCATGCCACCATGCCCTGCTAATTTTTGTATTTTTAGTAGAGATGGGGTTTCACTATACTGGCCAGGCTGGTCTTGAACTCCTGACCTCCTAATCCACCTGCCTTGGCCTCCCCAAATCCTGGGATTACAGGCATGAGCCACCATGCCCAGCCCCTGATTCCTTTTTTTTTTTTGAGTCAGAGTCTCGCTCTGTCGCCCAGGCTGGAGTGCAGTGATGCAATCTGGGCTCACTGCAAGCTCCGCCTCCCGGGTTCATGCCATTCTCCTGCCTCAGCCTGAGTAGCTGGGACTATAGGTGCCTGCCACCACACCTGGCTAATTTTGCATTTTTAGTAGAGACAGGATTTCACCATGTTAGCCAGGATGGTCTCGATCTCCTGACCTCGTGATCCGCCCGCCTTGGCCTCTCAAAGTGCTGGGATTACAGGCATGAGCCACTATGTCCAGCCCCGATTCCTTCTTGATAACACTACATCTTTGTCCTCCAGGGACCTCGGACCGTCCCCTAGACCCACTGGAGCCACCGTCACTTCCTGCTGAGAGGCCAGGGCCCCCCACACCTGCTGCGGCCCACAGTATCCCCTACAACGGCTACAGAGAGAAGGAGCCAAGTTACCCCATGCCTGTCCAGGAGACCCAGGCGCCAGAGTCCCCAGGAGAGGTCTGTCCTCACAGGACACCTTGAGCCACCTGCTTTTGTGTTCCTATCTGCCTACTTCTGCCCATTGAGCCTTCCAGAAACCCTCTCCTGTCCCCTATAATTCACGCCTAATCTCTGCTCAGAACCCCAGGGCTTCCTTAGTTGCAATCTGCCCCAGACCAGCTTCCAGGCTGCTGACCACGTCTTCACCCTGTGGCAACCCTAATCCTCTGTCACCAACCAGCTGGGAGAGCACAGTTTTTATTTTATTTTATTTTATTTTTTTTGAGACAGCGTCTCATTCTGTCGCCCAGGCTGGAGTGCAGTGGAGCGATCTTGGCTCACTGCTACCTCTGCCTCCTGGGTTCAGGTCATTCTCCTGCCTCAGCCTCCGGAGTAGCTGGGATTACAGGCATCCACCACCATGCCCAGCTAATTTTTGTAGTTTTTGTAGAGATGGGGTTTTGCCATGTCAGCCAGACTGGTCTCGAACTCCTGACCTCAGGTGATCTGCCCACCTTTGCCTCCCAAAGTGCTGGGATTAGAGGCGTAAGCCACCGCGCCCGGCGATGCTGTGTGTTTTCTGTGAGGTAGACGCAAGGACATCTGTGGACAGAGGGTCTGAGAATTACCAGAACCCAGACAAGGGCTCCCCTGGCTCCTGTGCTCCATGGTGTGGGCTGAGACCTATAGGAGATGTCCCAAGAGCACAAGCTGCACTTTGAAAGCTCTTGGGAGAGGCAACTGCCTTAATCATATTTTCCCTCTTGCAGAGTTCAGAGCAAGCCCCACAGACACTCAACCCCAGAGTCATCCCAAGGAGTCCAGATGGTGGCCCCCTGGAGCCCTCCTCTGACCTGGCAGCCCTCAGCCCTCTGACCTCCAGCGGGCATCAGGAGCAGGACACAGAACTGGGCAGTACCCACACAGCAGGTATGCATGGAATCTGGAATTATAGGGTCCTTCTGATCTCTCAAGTGAAGGTGAGAATTCAGAGTTGCCCCTCTGGCTTCCTTGAACAGGAGACAAGGTCGGAATAAAGGGAGTTCAACCCAGGAAGCAAACCAGTTCCTTAGCGGGTGTATCAGTTAGCATTTGCTGTGTGACAAATACAGTTTTCCAATTTTGTTTTTTTTTCAGTAGCTTAAAATATAGCCATTTATTTAGCATATGATCCTGTGGGTCAGGCATTTGGGCTACCTACCTGGGCACTTCTTCTGGTCTTGACTGAATTTCCTCTCAAGTACTCACTGATACATACATAAGTTCTGCCTCTGGCTGTTGGCCTTGCACCTTGGTTCTCTTCTATGTAGTCTCTCATCCTCCAGCACACAAACCCATCATGGCAGCTGGGCAGAGTTCTCAGAGAGAGAGAGAGAGGGCTCAAAACTGGCACAGTGTCCCCCATGCCCCATTCTGTGGGCAAAAGCAAGTGATAAGGCCAGCCTAGATTCAAGGAGTAGGGAAATAGACTCCTTCCCTAGAGGGGAGGACTGACAGGCACGGTGCAAAGGGGCTAGGTGGAGGTAGACGAGATAAGTAGGGCCATTTCTGCCCTCTGCCAAAGGGACTGCGGGGATCAGCCAGGGCCTGGAGGGCGGTGGGCAAGGGACAGTGCAGGGCTGTATCAGCCATTGGCAGGGGAGCCTTTAGGCACTGCCTTACCGCGGAGATTTCCAGTTCCCGGTGAATCATGAAAACTTCTCAGTTCCCAGACTTCTTCATCATCCAGTGGCCTGGACCCAACTCCAGACCTCAGTGCTCCCCCTCAGAAATATATAGTTGTCCATCTGGACCTCTCAGGCTAGCATGTCTCTTTCCTACTTCCCAAACTGTTCCACATGATGCTGGTGCCCAGTCAGCCCTCAGTGCCCTGGGACAGCCACAAGATACATGAACTGTTCAAGGCTAGGAGACTTCATCTTAGTACTTTTGTCAGCCCCAAACTGCTCCAAGCACCTGTCTGTGCTTTGCAGTGTCACCTGGCCATGGGATGCCTTTCAGGAGTTGCTGTAGACCATGGAGGCAGAGGGCACTTAGGTTTCAGTATGTTTGTAGACCCAGGTCCCATGAGATTCTGTGGTATTAGATTGCCGTGTGGGAGGTGTACATCAGAATCACCCTGACCTTTGCCAGCTGTGGGGCTTGGCATGTGCATTCCGAGTTCCGTGGAGTCCTGCTGCAACTGCCTTTACAGACCATCACTACCTGCTATCCCCTGCTTCCCCGACCCAGGTCAGGCAGCCTCCCAGGGGTGGCTTTGTCCCTGTTGCCTCTCTTCCCAAGCCGCTGGGATGGCCAGCCCTCTTGGCTGGTATGAGCTGTTCCGCGTGTGCCGTCCTGCCACCCCTTGCCCTGATCCACGACTGCTTCCACTCGTGGTGGTCGGAGAGGGACAGCAATGGGGGAAGTGTCCAGGATTCCATGAGGCTAAGGTCAAGGTAGAAAAGGCGGACACAGGAGAGGGGAAGTTTCCCAGGTGGGAGAGGAAAAAGCAGAGATAATAATTAATAATGATCTTCAAGTTCCTAGGTACCATTTCACTGTGTGCCAGGACAGACCTGGGGCTACAGGTCAAGGACTGAGGGCAGCTGTTGGGCTTTCAGGCCAGGAAGCAGTGACTAAAGGGACTGTGGCATCTCCAAGGGCAGGAGATTTGGAGGCCTAGACACAGTAGGGACCGTGAAACCTGGGGCAGAGGGACCCTTCTCCAGGCCTCAAGGTAACGGTCTTTGGGTCTGTGTTTCCACTTGTGTTTTCCCACCTGCAGATGCGACCTCCAGCCTCACACCATCCCGTGGGCCTGTGTCTCCATCTGTCTCCTTCCAGCCCCTGGCCCGTTCCACCCCCAGGGCAAGCCGCTTGCCTGGACCTGCAGGGTCAGTTGTATCTACTGGCACCTCCTCCTCCTCCTCCTCATCCCCTGGCTTGGCCTCTGCAGGGGCTGCAGAGGGTGAACAGGGTGCAGAGAGTGACGAGGCCGAGCCTATCATCTGCTCCAGTGGGGCAGAGGCACCTGCCAACTCTCTGCCCTCCAAAGTGCCTACCACCTTGATGCCTGTGAACACAGTGGCCCCGAAAGTGCCTGCCAACCCAGCATCTGCCAGCACAGTGCCCTCCAAGTTGCCAACTAGCTCAAAGCCCCCTGGTACAGTACCTTCTGTGTTCACCAATCCAGCACCATCCAAATTGCCCATCAACTCAACCCGTGCTGGCATGGTGCTATCCAAAGTGCCTACTAGCATGGTGCGCACCAAGGTGTCTGACAGCACAGTCCCCACTGACAGGAGCAGCAGAACTGAGGTGAGTCCTTGCCCCTCCTGGCAGGGATCCAGGCCCCTTCCCCCGGGAGAGCTTGCCCATCTGGCCTCAGCCTTGGCCCCTTCCCAGTCTGCACTGTCTCCAGCCTGGGCTGCTCTATCGCCTCTCCTTGCAGGCTTACAGAACCAGCCTCATGTAGGCCCCACACCATGTTCTCCAGGAGGAACAGTCATTAGAGCTCCTAAGTCTGGACACCTCAGGAGGGTCAGCCACAGGGGGCACCCACTGGTCAGGTGCATAAGTTCATTTAAGGCTGTAGCTCCTAGTGAAGCCGAACAGTGCCGTTTTGCACATAAGGAAGCAGTGAGGGGGATAGCGCAGTGGCCCATCTGCCTCTTGCCTTGCTCTTTGCCACCAGGATGCCCGGCCTGCCCCTCCATGGCCAGGCTTTACAGAACGCAGTCCCACCTGAGCAGCCACTATGACCCAGCAGCCCCCCATTGTTGCCTGCTCCAAGCCTCACATCTGACCCTAGCTGTGGCTGTCTGCTGGGAGGAGCCAAGTCCATATGGCCCAATGGGCATATGGCCAGGCCTCTGACCCTGTGGCTGCTCTCTAGTTCTCAGGCCCAGGCAGGATGTCAGTGCAGGATGGGGCCCCGCCCTACCAAGCCACCTGTGAGGGCTTCCAGGTGGGCATGAGCGCACAGGCAGGCCAGGGAATAGGGAAAGGCTGCCTTGGAGGAGGCCACCATTGATGCAGGTCCTTGGTCCCCTCTTCCCCCACTGCTCCAAGAAAAGGTGGCCTAGGGGCATTATTGAGGGGTTGGTGTTGGGAACCAGGGGTTGGTGAATTGAGGGAATTGAGGGGTTGGTGCACCGCCCCACTAGGCTCGTCTCCCTGCCAACCCCAGTCCCTTCCAGTGCTCTCCTTTCTTTCCCAGGAGACCCCAGCAGCTCCAACACCTGCAGGCGCCACTGGAGGCCGCTCAGCCTGGCCTCCAGCTCTGAGAACGGGAGACAGCAGCTCTGAGAACGGGAGCTTTGAGTTGGAGCTGAGTAAGCCTGGCATGCTGGTATCCCAGGCAGACAGCCAGTTCTCAGGCTGCTCCGAGGATCTTGCCATCAGCGCCAGCACCTCCTTGGGCATGGGGCCCTGCCATGGCCCAGAGGAGAATGAGTACAAGTCCGAGGGCACCTTTGGGATCCACGTGGCTGAGAACCCCAGCATCCAGCTCAAGGGCAACCCTGGGCCACCTGCGGACCCGCAGGGTGGCCCCAGGCCACACATCGACCAGAAGTTCCAGGAGTGGGAGGTGCCATGCCACAGGCCCTCACCTGGGGCTCTGTGGCTCCAGGCGGCTCTGGCAGGGGTGCTGGTAGTCACATTCCTGGTAGCGATGTACCGGCGGCGCCTGCACTAGTGAAGCCCTGGGCCCTTCCCACCACTCATCTGCTCCATTCCTGCAGTACAACTCACCCCTCTCCGAAGCCCCTTGTCCCTTTCTTGGGGATGGTGGAGGCTGGGTCAGAGGGAGCTAAGGGACTGCAGGCCTGCCTGCAGGACGTGCTTTGGCTGAACCAAGTCCTTAGAGCAGCATCTCTGTTCCCACTGTGCCCTGTGTGGGTCCCCGTCCTTGGCTTTCTGGGTCCTGGGCTGCCCCCAGTGCTCCAGACCTTCCCCACTGGCAATCCATGTTATCATCCATGTCCTCCAGAGGAGCTTCCTCCTCCAGGTCTCAGCCCTGTTGGCCCAAGTGGATCAGGAGGGATCACTGGAGCACACGGTGCTTGGGAATGCTTCTCCTGTTGCATTGGTCCCCGAAGGCCTCAGGGCAGGTGTGTGGTGTGTGGGCGACTCCACAAGACCTGGCTCCCACCCTGGCAGCCCAGCCTGAGACCGTTGCACTGAGGCAGGCAGGAGCGGCAGGGTGGCTGCTCTCCAGGAGCCCAACTGCCTTGGGTTCCTGCCCCACTGGGTCCCCTCCCCTGCTGGGCAATCCTGGGAAGGTCTGGAGGTTCCTGTGGACCTCAGAGAAGCCAGGGGCAGGTGCCAGTCCTGAGGAAGACCTCTGGAGCTCCTCTCTAGCCTCCTCTTTCCCTCCCCTCTGGTCTTCAGTCTCTTCAGCTCCCTACGTGGGCTGGGGAGGAGACACCTGGCGGGCAGAGCTCAGGCAGAGGTTTGGATTTCAGCTCCCTCCCTTCCTAGGCTGTGTGGCTTTGGCGGATGTCAGATTTCTGGTTTTGCTTCTCCATGTGGACAGTGAGTATCTGGCTCATTCTTCACTGGGTTCTTCTGAGATTGAACCTACAGGTGTTTGCCAAGTGCCTGGCCCAGAGCAAGTAGCCACTAACTGCTTCTCCCACCTCTCTCCTGCCCAACCTGGTAGAGCTGAGGGCATGAGAGGCAGAGTGCACAGTGGTTAAGGGTGCAGCTCTGCAGCACAGGCAGCCTAGGCCTGCATCCTGCCCTGCCTCTCACCAGCTCTGTGACCTTGGGCAAGGGATTTATCTGTCTGTGCCTTAGTTTTCTCACCTGTAAAAGGAGGATGAGTATATATATGTATTTCCCAGTGTTGTGAGGATTAAAGGAGTTTATCGATGTAGATTTTAGGATGAGTCCTGGCATTTACCAAGGGTTGGAATTGTGTTATTATCACTATTAAGTGTTGAGGGGCCAAGCGTGGTGGGCAACAGGGCCCCATCTCTACAAAAAAGTTTAAAAAATTAGCCAGGTGTGCTGGTGCATCTGTCGTCTTAGCTATTTGGGAGGCTGAGGTGGGAGGATCACTTGAGCCCAGAAGCTTGTAGCTGCAGTGAGCTAGGATCGTGCCACCACACTCCAACCTGGGTGACAGAGTGAGACCCTGTCTCAAGAAAAAAAAAAAAAGATGCAGAGAAACAGGAGCCTTGGCTACTCCTTTAGAGGCAGACTCAGACCCTCCTGCCTCACAGCTTTATCTTTGTATTTGCCCCTTACTTTATCTTGTGCCTTGAGAAATTGCTGGGGAGAGAGGTGTGTCCACTGGGCAGCTGTACAGGGTGGAGGCTCTAGGGTGTTTCCACTCCCAGCAGCCAGGTTCCCCCATCCCAAGTTCACCCACTGGTGGGGAGATTAGCTACAATAACACCAGAAACACATTGGGGTGGACTGAGGGTATCCTTGTGGGTTCTTTTCAGGCAGCCATTGCTGGACAAGGCACAGGAGCCACCTCCATTTCTGAGCTCTGCAAGGGACAAGAACTAGAGCCATCGGGGGTGGGGCTCACTCTGGCCCCTCCCCAAGCTGTCAGCCTCCAGGGATCTACACTCTGCCTTGGCTGCTACATCCTTTTCACTCCACTGCCTTAGGAGAGTTCAGCAACCTAATGACCTCTATCTCTGAACATCTCTTCGTCCCATGCTCCAAGTCCAGCAACCTACACCATGAAACCAGGAGTGGACCCTACCCAAGCTGTCTGTACTACTCCCCATCCCTCACCACCAATCTTAAAAAGCCCTCTGTCCCCCCACCCTAAACCCCAGTTAGGTACCCATGCTGGGCAGGTCACTTAACAATTTATGTACAAGTACTAGTTTTAGTGTATTACCATCACAGGGTAGCTTTGAAAAAAGCATTTCAAAAAGGCAACATGGGCTGAGCACGGTGGCTCACGCCTGTAATCCCAGCACTTTGGGAGGCCGAGGTGGGCTGATTGCCTGAGGTTGGGAATTCAAGACTAGCCTGGCCAACGTGGTGAAACCCCGTCTCTACTAAAAATACGAAAATTAGCCAGGTGTGGTGGCACGCATCTGTAATCCCAGCTACTCGGGAGGCTGAGGCACGAGAATTGCGTGAACTCAGGAGGCGGAGGTTGCAGTGAGCCAAGACTGTGCCACTGCACTCCAGCCTGGGTGACAGAGTGGTACTCTGTTTCAAAAAAAAAGGCAATATGTAGCCGCGAAGACTGTTGCCCAAGTGGTAGAATTTTAGCACAGTACAAGCCTAGGTAAAAAATACAAAAAGTAACAGGGCATGGTGGCACTCATCTATAGTCCTAGCTACGTGGGAGGCTGAGGTGGGAAGATCACTTGAGCCCATCAGGAGGCGGAGGATGCAGTGAGCTGAGATCGCAGCACTGCACTCCAGCCTGGGTGATAGAATGAGACTCTGTCTCAAGAAAAAAAAAAAAAAAAAAAAAAAAATTTAGCACAGTAACCAGCCCTTATGGGAGATACCCTGGGTAAGGCATGTAGAAAGGGTTGAGGGACCTTCCCAGCCCCACCTCCCATGTTGTTTTTTTTTTTTTTTTTTTTTTTTTTTTTAAGAGAATCACCTAGCCTGGAGCGAAGTGGTGCAATCATAACTCACTGTATCCTCAAACTCCTGGGCTTCAGCGATCCTCCTGCCTCAGCCTTCTGAGTAACTAGGACTTCAGGTGCATGCCACCACGCCTGGCTAAATTTTTTTTTCTTTTTTTTTGAAAAGAAAAAAAGAGTGAGACTCCATTACTCAGGCTGGAGTGCAGTGGTGCGATCTCGGCTCACTGCGACCTCCACCTCCCGGGTTCATGCCATTTTCCTGCCTCAGCCTCCCGAGTAGCGGGGACTACAGGTGCCAGCCATCACACCCGGCTAATTTTTTTGTATTTTTAGTAGAGACGGGGTTTCACCATGTTAGCCAGGATGGTCTCAATCTCCTGACCTTGCTATCCACCTGCCTCGGCCTCCCAGAGTGCTGGGATTACAGGTGTGAGCCACTGCGCCCGGCCAAATTAAATTTTTTGTAGAGATGAGGTCATGCTGTTATGTTGCCCAGGTTGGCCTCACATGAGATCTTGCCTTAGCCTCCCAAAGTGCTGGGATTACAGATGTGAGACACTGCACCCGACCCCCACCACTTTTTTTTTTTCTTTTTTCTTTTTTTGAGACAGTCTTATTCCGTTGCCCAGGCTGCTGGAGTGCAGTGGGATGATCTTGGCTCACTGCAACCTCTGCCTCCCGGGTTCAAGCAATTCTCCTGCCTCAGACTCCTGAGTAGCTGGGATTACAGAGGCCTGCCACCACACCTGACTAATTTTTGTATTTTTAGTAGAGACGGGGTTTCTCCATGTTGGCCAGGCTGTTCTTGAACTCCTGACCTCAAGTGCTCCACCCGCTTTGGCCTCCCAAAGTGCTGGGATTACAGGCATGAGCCACTGTGCCTGGCTGACCCCAGCACCTTTCAAATGATGCCACCCAAAAGCCGTGACTTGGCCTACTTTGAACAGTGACCTTGTTGCTGCTGTTGTCAACCCGAAGGCCTCTCAAATGCCAGCTTCAAGCAGGGTGTGAACTGGCCAGTGTCAAATCTCAGGAGTCCTGTGTTGGGAGTGTAGCTTTCAGCTGCGGGGAGCTGCACTTAGTGGGGAAAGCCAGGCAGGTCACCCTCACAGCCGGATAATGTGGAGGTCAGAACCTAAGGAAGGGAGTGAGACCTCCACCCCCAGTGGGGGACCTGGCCACCCATCCTTGGGGACCTGAGAAAGCATACTTCACCTTGGGGTGAAGGCTGGGTGGGGCCAGAGGGACCAGTGCCCTCCTCAGTGCTTAGGGGCAGAGCCACCTGCAGCAACGGTATCTTATTAGCCCCTCTCCACCTTCTTTCTCCTGCTGAATCATTTCCCTCAAAGCCCAAGACCTGTCACTGCTTCTTTCCCCCTGGGAAGAATGCGTGGACTCTGCCTGGTGTCAGACTGAAGCCAGAACAGTGCCACACCCTCACCTTAATTCCTTGCTAGATATTCTCAGATTTATGAGACTTTAGTCAAAGATGAGGGAGGCTGGATGTGGTGGCTCATGCCTGTAATCCCAGCACTTTGGGAAGCCAAGGTGGGAGGATCCTTTGAAGCCAGGAGTTTGAGACAAGCCTGGGCAATAAAGCAAGACCCTATCTCTACCAAAAAAAAAAAAAAAATCTAGGAGATGCTCTTTTCCCTTACTGGCCTCAAATTATTAATAGTTCCTTTGAGCAACATTATTTATTGTGAACTTTCAAACCCAAAAAAGTAGAGAGAGTAGAATAACAAATCTCCATGAGCCCATCACCCAACTTCAATAATTATCAATTCATGGCCATCTTGTTCACCCCTGACTGCTTCCCCTCATTCTGCACAGGTTCTTTTTTTTTTTTTAACTTTTTTTTTTTTTTTGAGACGGAGTGTTGCTCTGTTGCCCAGGCTGGAGTGCAGTGGCTCAACTTTGGCTCACTGCAACCTCCGCCTCCCGGGTTCAAGTGATTCTCCTGCTTCAGCCTCCCAAGTAGCTGGAATTAGAGGTGCCTGCCACCACACCTGGCTAATTTTCGTATTTTTGTTAGAGATGGGGTTTCACCATGTTGGCCAGGCTGGTCTCAAACTCCTGACCTCAAGTGATCTGCCCGCTTCAGCCTCCCAAAATGCTGGGATTACAGGTGTGAGCCACGGTGCCTCGCCACTGTACAGGTTCTTTATAGAAGTTGGAGAGTGAAGGGTTGAGAAAGCCAAGGGGCAGACGTCTGTCTGGAGGATTTTGTGCCAAACGCCCTCTCTTTGCTCCCAGGCAGCATGAAGTAACAATGAGGCATCCACCTCTTGGTTTTGTGGCCTCTGTGGATGATGTCTCTCTCCTTGAACCAATTCAGAGCTGAAGTAGCGCTGCATCCTGTCTTAGGAGGAGGGGCTGAAGTGGGTTCCTCTGTTGTCAAGCTCTTTGGAGGTGCCTGGCTGCTACTACTGTCCCAGAGAGGTGATGATGAATGATAGGTGTGTCCAGCAGCAGTCTGCCCCACTGAGGCAAGGGCTTCCACTAGGCCCTGACAGAGCCCTTCCAGCAGGCAGAAATCCCCGTGTTGGGCAAGATTCAAACTCTGGAGCATGTCTCCTGCTTCCATCTCTTAGGAATGGAGTCCTTCAGGCCTTGAGACCCACGTTTTCCATGATGCTCCATTAAGCAGCAGATAGCACCCCCACCTCCAGGGAAAGTGAGTCCAGAGTCCTTGGTCTAATGCATCTGGGTTGAAATTGATTCCTCTCCCTGTGTTCACCTTTCTACTCTTTTTCCTTTAGCCCAAGGCTATGAAGGCCTCATTTGGTGCTGGGCATGGTCACTCCCAGCATTCCTCACTCTGTTGCTAAAAGCAACAGCAATAATAAGGATTACAAGGTACTCCATACCTTACTGTCTGCCAGGCATTACGCTAAGTGCTTCACATATATTAACTCATTTAATCCCCACAATGACCCTATGAAAGCTATACCATCTCAACCCAATTGACAGCTGGTTTGCAAGATTAGGAGGGATGAAGGACCCGGGGGACAATGTGAGGGAAAACTCTAGCCCTGGGGCCCCAGGCTGGATGCTCTTTATGTCTGTGAATCACAGCCTGTCACCTGTCTGGAGTCAGGGACCCCACTTAAAGTGAGATTTTGGCTGGACGTGGTGGATCACACCTGTAATCCCGGCACTTTAGGAGACCAAGGCAGAAGGACTGCTTGAGTTCAGGAGTTCAAAACCAGTGTGGGTAACAGCTAGACTCTATCTCTACAAAAAATTTAAAAATTAGCTTGGTGTGGTGATACGTGCCTATAGTTCCAGCTACTCAGGAGGCTGAGGTGGGAGGATCACTTGAGCACAAGAGTTTGAAGTCACAGTGAGCTATGATGGCACCACTGCACTTCAGCCTGGGCAACAGAGGGAGACCCTGTCTCTAAAATACATAGAGATTTTCACACCAACACATCCCTGCCCAGTATGCCAAGATCTGCCACCTGCTATAATAGTACTATAACACTCAATATGTAATTAATGTAGTCTCAGGGATGTTGTGACAATATGATTACAACTATCATGTGTGTGCCCAGCCAGGCTCAATGCCCCAAGGCTGGGTGAGGTGGGGCAGGGGACACAGCCTAAAATACCAGGCCTCAGGAAGCCACTTGGCTTAGCAGACATTGTTTATTAAAGGAGTTCCCTATGCCAGATTGAAGGCCTAAGATGATTAAGACACTATGAGTGCCTTCAAGTGGTTGGGGACGTTCATGAGGTGTGGTGCAGACAAACAGGCTTTCACATCATTCTTTTATATAATCATCAACAGATATTTGCATCTGCGTGTGCAGAGCATTGGGATAGGCCTCAGTGGCACATACTAATACAGCAAAGACCCCACCCGATGGGCCCCCTCCCACCACCCACCAATACAGTAGGGGGTGGTCTAATGGAGTGTTCCTGGAACATGAACGGGGGCAGGCATTAGGGGTGGCAAGGGGACAGGTGTTAATCTGATCAGTTATGTACTGTTTATAATAACTAAATCAGGGGAGGAGGAGTAATACTTAGAGCCTATAGAGAGTAAATCTGACAAAATGTTGACGAAAATATGGAGGAAATGAAACTCTCAAGGGTTCTGCAGGGAATCTGAGTCAGTGCTGTGGTCTGAATGTATGTGTCCCCTTTGAATTCATATGTTGAAACCTAACCCCCAAAGTGATAGCATTAAGAGGTGGGCCTTTGGGGCTGGGCATGGTGGCTTGTGATTATAATCCTAGCACTTTGGGAAGCTGGCGGGGGGCAGATCACTTGAAGCCAGGAGTCTGAGATCAGCCTGGCCAACATGGTAAAACCCTATCTCTACTAAAAATACAAAAATTAGCCAGGTGTGGCGGTGTACATCTGTAATCCCAGCCACTTGGAGGCTGAGGCAGGAGAATCGCTTGAACCCAGGAGGTGGAGATTGCAGTGAGCCGGGATCGCACCACTGCACTCCAGTGTGGGTGACACTGCGAGACTCCATCTCAAAAAAATAATAAAATGAAATAAAGATGTGGGGCCTTTGGGAGGTGGTTAGGTCACGAGGGTGGAGATCATGAATGGGGTTAGCACCTTATAAAAGAGGCGTGAGGAAGTCCTCTGTCACTTCCACCATGTGAGGATGCAGTCAGAAGGCACTGTATCTCTGAAGCAGAGAGCCCACCCTGGACACTGGATCTGCTGGCACCTTGATCTTGGACTTCCCAGCCTCTAGAACTGTGAGAAATAATTTTTTGTTGTTTACAAATTACCCAGGCTAAGGTGTTTCATTGTAGCCTGAATGGACCAAGTTGGTGTGACCCTGTTGGAAAACTGGCAGTATCTACCAAAAGCCAAACATACATATAAACTGTGATCCAGCAGTTCCACTCCTGGGTGTGTACACCACACAAACAAGAGCTACGTCCACCGAGACACTGGCAAGAATGTTTCTAACCACCACACTGACTGTAGCCCCAAACTCCAAAACAACCCAAATGTCCATCTACCAACCCAAATGTCCATCCACAGTTGAAGTTGCAGTGAAGTCACAGGGTTGAATACTACTGTAGAACAACGAATATGAATGAAAATACTGCTATGCACAGCAATATGGATAAATTTAACAGACATGAGGTCAAGCAAAAGAGGTCAGATTCCTCACCATCAAGAGAGTATTCATTGTATGATTCTGTTCCTACAAAACGTACAGAAATAAGCAAAACTGATCCATGGTGTTAGAAGCCAGGAGAACAGTTAACGGGAGGGATACTGCGGAGGGGCATCCTGGAGTGCTGGTCTACCTCCTCATCTGGGTGTTGATTTCACGAGTATTGTCAGTTTGTGTCCAGACTCCCTGTTGGAGATGTGGAAATAAAGACCACCTAAACAAGAGCAGAGAGGCCGTTTAGCCCAAGTCTGCAAAGGAGTCAGCCATGATTGCCTGCATTTGGCAGGGGTCAAAGGCAGGCAGGGACTGGGAAATGTTAATAGTGGGAAAAAAGGGAAAGCTTTGGGTGTACTGTGATTGGAGATTGTTGGCATGGGGACAGAGTGGACTAGGCATGGGGACAGAGCGGACTAACTGTGGAGGGTCATCTTTAGTTGGTTGGGGGGGTATATTTGGCTTTCTCTGGTTGGTCTGGAGTTGGAAGAGGAGGTGTGGTGGCTGGGGATTGAGAAGAAGCTGGCAGCCACTAAATTCAGACTGTTCTGGATCCGATTGCTGCTGAGGCTGTGGTTTGGTTTCCTTGGCTTCCCAGGCAGGTTATGGGTTTCTGGTCAGGGTCTATTGTCATATGTGGCCTGGCCATTGTCCGGTTGTATGTTCAGTCTCTTGAAAGGAAGGGTATTGACTCTGAGAGGGGCTGCCATCGCTGGAATGGGGGACACATAGCACTTCCTCCAGCTGCCTACACCCCCCTGGGGTCAATGGTGCCTGCCTGTGAGGGTGAGCCCAATGGCTAGAGAGCGCTGCTCCAAGTCATTGCTTACTACACCCACAAACATTCTTTGTTCTTTAAGGCCTAATTTAAAGCCCATGTCCTACAGGAAACCTTGATTAGACCCCTCTCTTTATTAAGCTTCCTAAATTTCTATGGCTTACTTCAAACCCTGCTTTTGTGTAAATGCTGACCTCCTTGCCTACATTTTAAAAACCTAGAGCTGGGCATGATGGCCCCAGCCTGTAATCCCAGTGATTCAGGAGACTGAAGTGGGAGGATTGCTAGAAGCCAGGAGTTTGAGACCAGCCTGGGTAACATAGCTAGACCACATCTCTTAAAATAAAATAATTAATTCAGCCAGGCATGATGATATGTGCCTGTGGTCCCAAATACGTGGAAGGCTGAGGTGTGAGGATCTTTGAGCCCAGGAGGTCGAGGCTACAGTAAGCTATGATCGCACCACTGTACTCCAGCCTGGGTGACAGAGCGAGACCCAGACTCAAAAAATAAAAATAAAAACCCTGAATACCTTCCTTCTACTTCTTCAGTGCTGTTTTTATTTTAAAAAAACAAAACCACGACTTTTAGCTGAAGTGTAATGTAAATGCTGTAAAAGGCAGTGACAGACAGAAGGGAGGTGGAGGGGTAGGAAGGGTGGAAGTCACAGGGCAGGCAAAATGAAGAAGGGAAGCCCTGGGTTCTTGTCCGGCGTCTGCAGCTAGCTCCCACTTTCCTCATCCTCCAGCACCTGTAAACTATGAAGCTGGACCAGTTATGTCAAATCTGTCCTCCCCTAGAGCTCAGTCCCTCTGCCCTTGGGTGTCCCTGGAACAAGGCAGGCTAGGCTGCACCAGCTTCCTCCACCTCTGTCCCGCCTCCTCCATCCCCAGGTGCCATTCCCACACCATCTGAATCACTGATTTCCTCGCAATCAGACGCTATCTTCTAGTTAATCACTTCACTTGTATTTAACATATGAAAAACCCTTTCATTACCACATACAGCTGGAAATCGGCCTCTTGCAGGAGGCATATCCAATGGAATTGGAGAAGAGAGAAACTGGTACTTGGTGAAACAATTAATTTTTTTTCCTACTTGCTGTCACGATGATGTCCTTAGAATTGTGAGCCCATAGACACTTCTGTACAGTAAATCTGCTATTATTACTTCTAGAACTAGTTATAATGGTCTACAGTGGCCAGATGCCTGCTTGTAATGAGAAGCTACTGCAGTGAAGATCAACAGAATCAGGGGGCTTATCTGTGACCTCTCCCCATTTTCCCTCCTGCCTTCTCCCTGGGGATGGGTGGGTTTCTACTTAAAGACAAGCTCCCAGCTCTCAGACAGATAATGTGTGAGAGCAAAACAGAAGTCACAGTCCGTTGGTACTTAATCTTAAAAGTGACAGCCTAACACTTTTTTTTTTTTTTTTAAAGACAAGGGCCTGCTCTATGGCCCAGGTTGGAGTAGAGTGGAGTAGAATGGCTCACTGCAGCCTCAAACTCCTGGGCTCAAGCAATCCTCCTACCTCAGCCTCTTGAGTCGCTGGGACCAGAGGCATACGCTACCATGCCTGGCTAACTTTAATGATGTTTAGTAGAGATGAGGTCTCGCTGTGTTGCCTACGTTAGTCTCAGACTGCTGGGCTCAAGTGATCCTCCTGCCTCGGCCTCCCAAAGTGCTAGGATTACAGGCATGAGCCTCCGCATCCAGCCCCATCACTTCTGTAAATTGCAGTCAAGGGGCAATTTACCCAGAAGTAGGAACCACTGGAAGCACCATTATAGCAGCTGTTTTCTTCAGGAGAATTTGATTCTGTCCTACAAAATGACATATGCATGTGTTTTTTCACCCAGCAATTCCATTTCTAGTAGTCTAAGCCAAAGATAATACTGGCAAAAATAAAGATATATGTACAAGGCTAGTCATAGCATACTTTATAAATAGCAAAAGCCTGGAAATAACTCAGGTGTCCATCTACAGGACATTGGCAATAAACCAAGGCACATCTACACTGGAGTGCTACGCAGCTGTGAATAGAAATGAGTATCTCTATACTGCTATGGCATGAACTCCATGATGTTTAAATAAGAGGAAAAAAAGTGGAAAACTGTATATATAATATAGAATCTTTGGGCTGGGCAGTGGTTCATGCCTGTAATCTCAGCACTTTGGGAGGCCAGGGTGGGCAGATTACAAGGTCAGGAGATCGAGACCATCCTGGCCAACATGGGGAAACCCTGTCTCTACTAAAAATACAAAAAAGTAGCTGGGCATGATGGTACACACCTGTAGTCCCAGTTACTCGGGAGGCTGGGGCAGGAGAATCGCTTGAAAGTCACTTGAACCTGGAAGGTGGAGGTTGCAGTGAGCCGAGATCGTGCCACTACACTCCAGCCTGGGCAACAAAGCAAGACTCTGTCTCAAAAAAAAAAAAAAAAAAGAAAGAAAAAAAAGTGTGTGTGTGTGTGTATGTATATATAGTCTCTTACTTCAGAACAAATACATCTTTTATTTGAGTTGGTGCTTGGTGTCCTATGTGACTCTATGGGAGAGGATTCTTGGAAGTTTGGGACTGGTTTCCTCTTGACTCCCCAGCGTGGCTTTTCCCTTTGCTGACTTTGCTTTGTATCTTTTTCTTGTAATAAATCTTAGCCAGGAGTACCACTTAAAAGAGTTGAGACTGAAGTCTGTTTTATGGGAGGGTAAACCAAAAACTGGTTTAAAAAATAATTACCTGTAGAAAGGAAGAGGGAGGGCGCAGAGTGGAGGGTTCAAGGATGAAAGCTACACTTCTCTGAACGTAACTTGTTTTGTAGATTTGACATTGGACCATGGTATTTTACCTAATTATATGACAATTAAATAAAAAAATCATTAAAAATTGAATCAAAATGAAAAACAAAATAGGACTCAGCTGTATATTGAGTTGATGGCTGACCTTTATAAAGAGGAATTCTTTCTTTTTTTTTTTTTTTTTGAGTCGGAGTCTTGCTCTGTCACCCAGGCTGGAGTGCAGTGGCGTGATCTCGGCTCACTGCAAGCTCCGTCTCCCAGGTTGAAGCAATTCTTCTGCCTCAGCCTCCTGAGTAGCTGGGATTACAGGCACGTGCCACCACACCCGGCTATTTTTTTTTTTTTTTTTTTTGGTATTTTTAGTAGAGATGGGGTTTCAACATGTTGGCCAGGCTGGTCTCGAACTCCTGACCTCAGGTGATCTGCCCACCTTGGTCTCCCGAAGTGCTGGGATTACAGGTATGAGCCACTATGTCCAGCCTAAGAGGAATTATTTCAAATGACTTTATTATATATATTTTTTCTGACACGGAGTCTTGTTCTGTCGCCCAGGCTGGAGTGCAGTGGTCCGATCGTGGCTCACTGCAACCTCCGCCTTCCTGGTTCAAGTAATTATCCTGCCTCAGCCTCCCGAGTATCTGGGATTACAGGTGCCCACCACCACGCCTGACTAATTTTTGTATTTTTAGTAGAGATGGGATTTCCCCCCATGCTGGCCAAGCTGGTCTCGAACTCCTGACTCCAAGTGATCTGCCCACCTTGGCCTCCCAAAGTGCTGGGATTATAGGTAGGAGCCACTGCGCCTGGCCCAAATGACTTTAAAACACAACAATTTTGTGGCTATTAAGATTAAAAAGTCAAAAAATAACATCCTGGTGAGGTTGCAGAGAAAATGGAACACTTATACACTGCTGGTGGGAATATAAATTAGTTCAGCCATTGTGGAGAGCAGTGCTGTGATTTCTCAGAGAACTTAAAACAGAATTACAGTTTGACCCAGCAACCTCACTGCTGGGTCTAGACCCAAAGGAATATAAATCATTCTGCCATAAAGATAGTTCATCACAGCACTATTCACAATAGCAAAGACATGGAATCAACCTAAATGCCCATCAACAGTAGACTGGATAAAGAAAATATGGTACAAATACACCATGGAATACTACACAGCTATAAACAGCAATGGGATCTTGTCCTTTGCAGCAACATGGATGCAGCTGGAGGCCATTATCCTAAGGGAACTAATGCAGGAACCGAAAACCAAATACCAAATGTTCTCACTTATAAGGAGAGCTAAACATTGAGTACACATGGACACAAAGAAAGGAACAACAGACACCAGGGCCTGCTTCAGGGTGGAGAGTGTGAGGAGGGAAGGATTAAAAAATGACCTATCTGGTAATATGCTTAATAGCTGGGTGATCACATCTGTACACCAAACCCCCGTAACATGCAATTTATCTGTATAACAAACCTGCACATGTACCCCTGAACCTAAAATAAAAGTTTAAAAAAATAATAAAACACAACAATTTTGGTCTTTTATCCCAGTGCAATATATCCCAAGGATAAAAGGAACTGCAAAGAAAATCTTAAAAAGTATTCAGCAATCACATTGTTAGTAATAATATTGATATATTTATCCTGAAAGTGTTATCTGTTTATTTAATGATAAAGCAAATAAGTAGTTAATGTTGTCAGAACTTGCATCTTCTTTTATTTTTTTTGAGATAGGGTCTCACTCTGTCGCCCAGGCTGGAGTGCAGTGGCTTGAACACAGCTCACTGCAATCTCTACCTCCTGGGCTCAGGTGATCCTCCTGACTCTCAGCCCTGCCAAGTAGCTGGCTGGCGACTACAGGCCCACACCATCATGCCTGGCTAATTTTTCTGTTTGTTTTTGAGACGGAGTTTCGCTCTTGTTGCCTAGGCTGGAGTGCAGTGGCGCAATCTTGGCTCACCACAACCTCCGCCTGCCTGGTTCAAGCAATGCTCCCGACTCAGCCTCCCAAGTAGCTGGGATTACAGGTTCACACCACCACGCCTGGTTAATTTTTGTATTTTTAGTAGAGATGGGGTTTCACCATGTTGGTCAGGCTGGTCTCCAACTCCTGACCTCGTGATTCGCCCGCCTTGGCCTCCCAAAGTGCTGAAATTACAGGCATGAGCTACCATGCCCGGCTTTTTTTTTTTTCTTTTCTGAGACTGAGTCTTGCTCTGTCGCCCAGGCTGGAGTGCAGTGGTGTGATCTCGGCTCACTGCAAGCTCTGCCTCCTGGGTTCATGCCATTCTCCTGCCTCAGTCTCCCAAGTAGCTGGGACTACAGGCACCCGCCACCACACTTGGCTAATTTTTTGTATTTTTAGTAGAGACAGGGTTTCACTGTGTTAGCCAGGATGGTCTCAATGTCCTGACCTTGTGATCCGCCTGTCTTGGCCTCCCAAAGTGTTGGGATTGCAGGCATGATTTTTGTATTTTTTGTAGAGACACGGTTTCACCATGTTGCCCAGGCTGGTCTTGAACTCCTGACTGTTTAAAAAAAAACAGGCCAGGCGTGGTGGCTCAAGCCTGTAATCCCAGCACTTTGGGAGGCTGAGACGGGCGGATCACGAGGTCAGGAGATCGAGACTATCCTGGCTAACACGGTGAAACCCTGTCTCTACTAAAAAAATACAAAAAACTAGCTGGGCGTGGTGGCGGGTGTCTGTAGTCCCAGCTACTCGGGAGGCTGAGGCAGGAGAATGGCGAGAACCCGGGAGGCGGAGTGTGCCGTGAACCAAGATTGAGCCATTGTACTCCAGCCTGGGCTACAGAGCTAGGCTCCGCCTCAAAAAAAAAAAAAAAAAAAAAAAAAAAGGCAGTGGTATATGCTTGTCGTCCTAGCTACTTGGGAGGCTGAAGCGAGAGGATCAGTAGCTCAGAAGGAACTCCAGAACTGAGTTCTGAACAAGTGAAGCTTGAGATGCAGTGACACGATCATGGCTCACTGCAACCTCCACCTTGACCTCCTGGGCTCAATTGATCCTCCTGCCTTAGCCTTCCAGGTAGCTGAGACTAGAGGAGTGTACCACCATGCCTGGCTAATTTTTTGTACTTTTTGTAGAGATAGGGTTTTGCCATGTTGAACCTGGGAGGCAGAAGTTGCAGTGAGACGAGATCGCGCCACTGCATTCCAGCCTGGCGACAGAGCAAGACTCCATCTCAAAAAAAGAAAAAAGAAAAAAGAAATGGAGAGCTGGGTGTGGTGGCTCACGCCTGTAATCCCAGCACTTTGTGAGGCCAAGACAGATGGATCACAAGGTCAAGAGATCGAGACCATCCTGGCCAACATGGTGAAATCCCTTCTCTACTACAAATACAAAAATTAGCTGGGCTTGGTGGAGCATGCCTGTAATCCCAGCTACTCGGGAGGTTGAGGCAGGAGAATCGCTTGAACCTGGGAGGCAGAGGTTGCAGTGAGCTGAGATTGCACCACTTCAAAAAAAAGAAAGACTTTGACTCCAGTGGACTGAAACTCATCAAATAGGTTTTAAAAATCCATGAGTTGGCTGGGTGTGGTGGCTCACGCCCGTAATCCATGCTTTGGGAGGCCGAGGTGGGCAGATCACGAGGTCAGTAGTTCAAGACCAGCCTGGCCAACAAAGTGAAACCCCCGTCTCTACTAAAAAAAAAAAATACAGGCCAGGTGCCATGGCTCACGCTTGTAATCCCAGCACTTCAGGAGGCTGAGGCGGGTGGATCACGAGGTCAGGAGATCGAGACCGTCCTGGCTAACACGGTGAAACCCCTTCTCTACTAAAAAAAAAAAATACAAAAAATTAGCCAGGTGTGGTGGTGGGTGCCTGTAGTCCCAGGTACTCGGGAGGCTGAGGCAGGAGAATGGTGTGAACCTGGGAGGCGGAGCTTGCAGTGAGCCGAGATTACGTCACCACACTCTAGCGTGGGTAACAGAGACTCCGTCTCAAAAAAAACAACAAAAATTAGCTGGATGTGGTGGCATGCGTCCGTAGTCCCAGCTACTTAGGAGGCCGAGGAAGGAGAATCGCTTGAACCCGAGAGGTGGAGGTTGCAGCAAGCCGAGATCTGCCAATGCACACCAGCCCCTGCGACAGTGAGACTCTGTCTCAAAAAAAAAAAAAGCCGGGCATGGTGGTGCATGCCTGTAATCCCAGCACTTTGGGAGGCCAAGGCGGGCAGACTATATGAGCTCAGGTGTTCAAGACCACCCTGGGCAACATGATGAAACCTCCCCTCTACTAAAACAGAAAAAATTAGCTGGGCGTGGTGGCGCACGCCTGTAGTCCCAGTTACTCAGGAGGCTGAGGCAGGAAAATCGCTTGAACCCAGAAGGTAGAGGTTGCAGTGAGCCGAGATTGCACCACTGCGCTCCAGCCTGGGCGACAGAGCAAGACCCTGTCTCAAAAAAAAAAAAAAAAAAAAATCCATGAGTTCATGGTAATACTAAAAAGAAACAGAATTCGTTGCTGACCTCTAGAGGATGCCCCAGGAAACCAACTCATTCTGAAAACTAGTCAGTAAAGGGAAAGAATCGATCCTGCCTTTTCTATTTGAGTAGTTCCAGCTCCTCTGGAGGCTGAGGTTGAGGTACTTCAGGACAACAAAGAGTTGATGAGGGAAGATTCTTTATAGAAATATTCCAGTTAGGCCAGGTGCGGTGACTCACGCCTATAATCTCAGCACTTTTGGAGGCCAAGGCAGGCGGATCACTTGAGGTCAGGAGTTACAGACTAGACTGGCCAACATGTCGAAACCCCGTCTCTACTAAAAATAAAGAAAAGTAGCCGGGTGTCGTGGTGCACAGCCGCAATCCCAGCTACCGGGGAGGGTGGGGCAGGAGAATTGCTTGAACCCAGGAGGTGGAAGTTGCGGTGAGCCAAGGTCCTGTCACTGAACTCCAGCCTGGGCAACAAGAGCAAAACTCCACCTCAAAAAAAAAAATTCCAGTTAACCAAGCATAGAGGAAACTACCTGATAAGAAAATTACATTAGGGGCTTTATCCCCTAATGTAAGTAGTTAATGTTATGAATTTCTCTTCTCTTGATGAGATGAATAAAAAGTAAATAGCCAGACACAGTGACTCACACCTGCAATGTTTTCACTTATAAGTGGGAGCCACTTTGGGAGGCCAAGGTGGGAGGATTGCTTGAGGCCAGGAGTTTATGAGATCAGCCTGGGCAACATAGTGAGACACCTGTCTCTTAAAAAAAAAAAAAAAATTAGTCGGGTGTGGTGGTGCACACCTGTACCCTGTACCCCCAAGTACTTGGGAGGCTGAAATGGGAGAATAGCTTGAGCCCAGGGCTTTGAGGCTGCAGTAAGCTGTGACTGTGCCATTGTGCTCTTGCTTCAGTGACAGGGTGAGACCCCATCTCAAAAACAAAACAAAAATAGAAAAATAATGTTTAAAAAGGTAAATAGCATATGTGAAAAATTCTTTTAAAGAAATCAAACCTGGGCCAGGCACAGTGGCTCACGCCTGTAATCCCAGCACTTTGGGAGGCTGAGGCAGGCAGATCACCTGAGGTTGGGAGTTCGAGATCAGCCTGACCAACATGGAGAAACCCCATCTCTAATAAAAATACAAAATTAGTCGGGTGTGGTAGTGCATGCCTGTAATCCCAGCTACTCAGGAGGCTGAGGCAGGAGAATCGCTTGAACCCGGGAGGCAGAAGCTGCGGTGAGCCGAGATTGCACCATTGTACTTCAGCCTGGGACACAAGAGTGAAACTCCACCTAAAAAAAAAAAAAAAGGCAAAGCAATCAAATATAATATGTTAATATATTGATTGCATTTGGAAACTAAATTGATTTTCTAAAAAATTTACTTAACAGACTGGGTCTTGCTATGTTGCCTAGGCTAGACTCAAACCCCTTATCTCAATCAATCCTCTAGCCTCAGCCTCCACTACAGGCTTTAAGAAATTAGCTCTGAGTCCTTACGGTAGGAAAGCTGTAACTCAGGGTATGGGATCGTGGAGAGGCCAGAATTAGGTGGCTTTAAAAATGTAGGCTTGGTCTCCATCATGATTATTTAATTAAGACTCTTGGTTCCGGCTGGGCACGGTGGCTCACGCCAGTAATCCCAGCACTTTGGGAGGCCGAGGTGGGCGGATCACAAGGTCAGGAGATCGAGACTACCCTGGCTAACATGGTGAAACTCTGTCTCTACTAAAAAAATACAAAAAAAAAAAAAAAAAAAAAATTAGCCGGGTATGGTGGCGGGCGCCTATAGTCCAGCTACTTGGGAGGCAGAGGCAGGAGAATGGCATGAACCCAGGAGACAGAGCTTGCAGTGAGCCGAGATTGTGCCACTGCACTCCAGCCTGGGTGAAAGAGTGAGACTCAATCTCAAAAAAAAAAAAAACAAAAAGAAAAAACCTCTTGTTTCCAAGTAACAGAAGACAATGTAAGCTAGATTAAAATATGGGGTGGGAAACTTAAACTTATTTTAATGTTGCAGGGGGAAACATATGGAACCCAGACAGGAAAGTATTCAGCCTAGGAAAGGATAGAAACAGGCAGGACTGGGAGAGCTAGCAAAGTGCTTTTTCTCTTCTGTTCATCTGTTCACTCTTGGATCTCTGTGCAAACCAACTTTTTTTTTTTTTTTTTTTTTTTGAGCCACCACACCTGGCTAATTTTTGTATTTTTAGTAGACATGGGGTTTTGCCGTGTTGGCCAGGCTGGTTTCGAACTCCTGACCTCAGGTGATCCGTCTGCCTCGGCTTCCCAAAGCGCTGGGATTACAGGCGTGAGCCACCAAGCCTGGCCGCAAACCAACTTTTCCTGCTTCTTTGCCCCCATGAGGAATGTGGCATCACACTTTGAGAAGTGAGTCTCTATTCCAAGGTGGTGGCCCAATCTATGATCTATAGGAGGAATAGTTGTACGTTGGGTAGAGGTCAAATATGTCCACTACACAGCCATAGTTTTTTTTTTTGTTTTTTGAGACAGAGTCTCGCTCTATCGCCCAGGCTGGAGTGCAGTGGCGTGATCTTGGCTCACTGCAACCTCTGCCTCCCGGGTTCAAGCAATTCTCTACCTCAGCCTCCCAAGTAGCTGGGAATACACACGCCTGCCACCATGCCCAGCTAATTTTTTTGTATTTTTAGTAGAGACAGGGTTTCACCAAGTTGGTTAGGCTGGTCTTGAACTCCTGATCTTGTGATCCACCTGTCTCGGCCTTCCAACGTGCTGGGATTACAGGTGTGAGCCACCACACTTGGCCTTTTTTTTTTGTTTTGAAGATGGAGTTTTGCTCTTTCACCCAGGCTGGAGTGCAGTGGCATGATCTCAGCTTAATGCAATCTCTGTCTAAGATGCAGGTATTTTAAGGGATCCTAAACTTGGTACTGTCAGTATAATCATTCCTTAGCACATGGTGTGTGTGCACATATGCACTCACAATCCGAAAGGCACTGGGTGAGGTAAAGACACAAAGTCTTTTTTTTTTTTTTTTTTTTTGAGATGGAGTCTTGCTCTGTCACCCGGGCTGGAGTGCAGTGGCTGGATCTCAGCTCACTGCAAGCTCCGCCTCCCGGGTTTACGCCATCCTCCTGCCTCAGCCTCCAGAGTAGCTGGGACTACAGGCGCCCGCCACCTCGCCCGGCTAGTTTTTTGTATTTTTTAGTAGAGACGAGGTTTCACTGTGTTAGCCAGGATGGTCTCGATCTCCTGACCTTGTGATCCGCCCGTCTCGGCCTCCCAAAGTGCTGGGATTACAGGCTTGAGCCACCACGCCCGGCCGACACAAAGTCTTAATCTGATAGCTCTCATATCTAGTTGGTATTATACAATGTGTACACCAAGAATCTTAAGACCAGGAAGTATGAGATAAATGTCATTGAGAGTGACATAAGGCTGGGCAAGGTGGCTCACACCATAATCCCAGCACTTTAGGAGGCTGATGGGGGCAGATCACTTGAGTTCAGGAGTTTCAGACCACCTTGGGCAATGTTGCAAAACCCTGCCTCTTCAAAAAATACAAAATTAGCCAGGTAGTGGTATAGACCTGTACTCCCAGCTACTTGAGTGGCTGAGGTAGGAGGACTACTTGAGCCGGGGAGGTGGAGGTTGCAGTGAGCCATGATTGCGTCACTGCACTCTAGCTTGGGTAACTGAGCCAGACCCTGTCTCAAAAAACAAAACAAAACAAACAAAACAAAAAACCATAAAAGGTCAGGTTTGGCTGGGTGCAGAGGCTCACACCTGTAATCCCAACACTGTGGGAGGCTGAGGCGGGTGGATCACCTGAGTTAGGAGTTGAAGACCAGACTGGTGAAACCCTGTTTCTACTAAAAAATACAAAAATTAGCTGGGTGTGGTGGCATGCGCCTGTAGTCCCTGCTACTCGGGAGGCTAAGGAAGGAGAATCACTTGAACCCAGGAGATGGAGGTTGCAGTGAGCTGAGATTGCGCCACTGCACTCCAGCCTGGGTGACGAAGAGAGACTCTGTCTCAAAAAAAAAAAAAAAAGATCAGGCTTACATTGAACTTTGGTAATCAATGAAGACTTTAAGGAGGAGGTATCATTTGGGCCATGCCATAGAAGTTGGATTGGATTTTGATAAGCAGAAATGTGGCGGGAAGGAATTTTATGTAGAGATGTAGACATGCACTTTGGGAGGCTGAGGCAGGCAGATCACCTGAGGTCGGGAGTTCGAGACCAGCCTGACCAACACGGAGAAACCCCGTCTCTACTAAAAATACAAAAATTAGCTGGGTGTGGTGGTGCATGCCTGTAATCTCAGCTACTTGGGAGGCTGAGGCAGGAGAATTGCTTGAACCTGGGAGGCAGAGGTTGTGGTGAGCTGAGATCGTGCCATTGCACTCCAGCCTGGGCAACAAGAGCAAAATTCTAGATTAAAAAAAAAAAAAAAGATGTAGAGATGAAGGATGAGCCAAAACTGTATAAGAATAAGGCTTATCTAAAGAATTGTGAGATTTGTTTTTTTAGAACAGTTATGCAAGCAAAATAATGAGAAAAAGTGGGAAGATACCAAATGGTGGAGCTCCTTGGATGTCAAGTTGTTTGAACTTCATTCTGTAGGCAAAGAAGCCACCAAAACCTTTTCAACATAGGCGAGATTATAAACAGAAGAATACTTTAATAAGATTACCCTGGGAGCTGTGGGCCTGGAGAGTAGGGACTAGAGGCAGAACATTTAAGAGGCCATTAAAATAAATTACTAATTAGAGCTTTCTGTTTGTGATAGCCACTAGACACTTGTGGCTATTTATTGACTACTTGAAATGTGACTAGTGCCACATGTAGAAATGATAATATTTTGGATACATTGGGTTAAATAAAGTATAATATTAAAATTGTTTCTTTTTTACTTTTTAAAATGTGGCTGCTGGAAAATTTTAAGTTACACATGTGGTTTGCATTATGTTTCTCTTGAACAGTGCTGGATTCAAGGAAAGGGGCAAATGAGGGGGAAGAATCAAGTTACTCAGCAATAGAAATGGCAGTACCGTTAGGAGAATTAAGGAAAGTGGGGAAGTGGAACTGTTTAAGAGAAATGAAGACCCTTGTTTTTGGGAGAGAGATGCTTTTACAAATAGGTTTGTTTGGGAGTGAAAATAATACTAGCCATCAAGCTTTCAAAGTAGAAAGAGCCGGGCGCGGTGGCTCAAGCCTGTAATCCCAGCACTTTGGGAGGCCGAGACGGGTGGATCACGAGGTCAGGAGATCGAGACCATCCTGGCTAACACGGTGAAACCCTGTCTCTACTAAAAATACAAAAACAATTAACTGGGCGAGGTGGCGGCACCTGTAGTCCCAGCTACTTGGGAGGCTGAGGCAGAAGAATGGCGTGAACCTGGGAGGTGGAGAATGCAGTGAGCTGAGATCCGGCCACTGCACTCCAGCCTGGGCGACAGAGCAAGACTCCGTCTCAAAAAAAAAACAAAAAACAAAAAAAACAAAGTAGAAAGAACCAGATCTTCATTGCCTTCAATATAACAGAGTTGCAAATAATTTCTGCTGAGATGAATTTCTATGTTCTGAGGAATAAGCCGCTCTGTGAAAAAAGTGTTCCATGGTCAACTACATTTAGAAGATGGCTACATACCCAGGCTCCCCTTGGAGATTCATTATGCCCATTAGTGTATTAAAAGCTTTAAGTAGCACTTAACTTTACCTGTATTTCTCAAATGTATTTGCTTTTCTGAGTAACAACTATTAAAGCACTAGACTTGAGTCAGATGTGCTGACTTATGCCTATAGTCTCGGCTACTTGGGAGACTGAAGCCATGAGTTCGCTTGAGCACAGGAGTTGGAGGCTGCCAGCAGCTACGATCATGCCACTGCACTCCAGCCTGGGTGAGAGTGAGATCCTTTTTTTTTTTTTTTAAGACAGGGTCTCGCTCTGTGGTCTAGGCTGGAGTGCAGTGGTGCCATCTTGGTTCACTGCAACCTCCTCCTCCCTGGTTCAGGCGATCCTCCCACCTCAGCCTTCTGAGTAGCTGGGACCACAGGCATGTGCCATCACGCCTAATTTTTGTATTTTTGTAGAGATGGGGTTTTGCCACGATGCCCAGGCTGTTCTCTAACTCCTGAACTCATGTGATCCGCCTGCCTTGGCCTCCCAAAGTGCTGGGATTACAAGCAAGGGCCATCATGCCTGGTCCCAAGATCATGTCTCTTAAAAAGAAAAAAATAGGCTGGGTGCAGTGGCTCATCCCTGTAATCCCAGCACTTTGGGAGGCCAAGGTGAGTGGATCACCTGAGTTGGAGTTCGAGACCACCCTGACCAACATAGCAAAACCCCACCTCTACTAAAAGTACAAAAATTAGCCGGGCATGGTGGTGAGCGCCTGTAATCCCGGCTACTCGGGAGGCTCAGTCAGAAGAATCGCTTGAACCCGGGAGGCGGAGGTTGCAGTGAGCCAAGATCATGCCATTGCACTCCAGCCTGGGCAACAGAGACTCCATCTCAAAAAAAAAAAAAATAAATAAATAAAATAAAATAAAATAAATAAAAGCACTAGACTATTAGTAGTTACCAGCAAGTTAACAGTCCAAATCAGTCAAAGATAAGATAGACCTTGAGCTTGAAAACTAAGGGAAAATTTTCATCTTTTTCAATACTTGGGAAGGGACAGGATCTTCCATATTTAGGAAACTGAGTTGTCCTAAACTCATTGTATTTCATCTTGAATTTTTTCTCTATTTTCTGAGACAAGTGGAGACTTTGTGAAAGCAGTCAACGCTTTCATATTGCCTGTGAGCTTCATCGAGGCCACCAGAATGCCATATGCTAGCTATACTATGCGTATGTATGTGTGCATATAACACACATCTCTGCCCCTTTTCAGCAGTGGACTCTGGGATACAGGCCAGACCTTGGAAGAGTGTCTAGGGCTTAAGAACTTCATGTTCTTCATAGTTTTGTCCTTTTTTTTTTTTTTTTTTTTACCCCCTCATACCTTTGTCCTTTGAGAGAGATAGTTAAATAGGTAAGGTCTTCCCAAGTCCTCATACATTACACTCTGGACAAAAGGCCTTGTGTTTGAAAGAGGCCTGATCTACACCCCTCATGTCCTCAGCACCAATGAAGCACAGTGACAGGAGAAAAAACTTGGTCTTTAAGCCTCTGTGCCTGGCAATCTTGTGATATCTTTTTTTTTTTTGAGACGGGGTCTTGCTCTGTCACCCAGGCTGAAGTTCAGTGGTGCCGTCTTGGCTCACTGCATCCTCCGCCTCCGGTTTCAAGTGATTATCCTGCCTCAGCCTTCTGAGTAGCTGGGATTACAGGTATCCGCCAACACACCTGGCTAATTTTTGTATTTTTAGTGGAGATGGGGTTTCACCATGTTGTCCAGGCATGTCTCGAACTCCTGACCTCAGGTGATCTGCCCACCTTGGCCTCCCAAAGTGTTGGGATTACAGGCATTAGCCACCATGCCTGGCCTTTGTGATGGTATCTTCATTTTTTTTTTTTTTTTTTTTTTTTTTTTTTTTTTTTTGAGACGGAGTCTCGCTCTGTCGCCCAGGCTGGAGTGCAGTGGCCGGATCTCAGCTCACTGCAAGCTCCGCCTCCCGGGTCCACGCCATTCTCCTGCCTCAGCCTCCCGAGTAGCTGGGACTACAGGCGCCGCCATCTCGCCCGGCTAATTTTTTGTATTTTTTAAGTGGAGACGGGGTTTCACTGTGTTAGCCAGGATGGTCTCGACCTCCTGACCTTGTGATCCGCCCGCCTCGGCCTCCCAAAGTGCTGGGATTACAGGCTTGAGCCACCGCGCCCGGCCGGTATCTTCATTTTTACTCCTAATGATGCTCTATTTTAGCTGCAAGAAAGCTCAATAGAAGTCGGTCACCTGGCTCCTAGAGAGTAGGAACAGATGAAGATGTGAATCATTAGGGGGCAGAGGGCGGACTATGGGCTTCAAGATGGCCTCCAGAGATTATCTTCCTCCTGATATTCATGTCCTTGTGTAGTACCAACCCACACTGAATAGGGCTGACCTATGTGATAACAGGATATTGCATAGATGATGGAGCATAACTTCCCAGCCTAGGCCATAAAAGACATTGCGATTTCTGTCTTGTTTTCTCATCCGTCACTAGCTCTAGGGAAAGCCTGCTGCCATGTTGAAAGGATACTAACATAGTCCTATGAAAGCCTGCATTGTGAGCTGAGGCCTCCTGCCCACAGCCAGCACCAACTTTCCAGCCATATGAGCAAGCCACCTTGGAACTGGATAACCCAGCCCACTACACTTTCAGAGGACTGTAACCTCTTGAAAGATTCTGAGCCAGAACCACCCAGCTAATCAATCCTGAATTCCTGACTCACAGCAACTGGGATAATACATACATACTTATTACTGTTTAAGCTGAAGTACCTAGCAATAGGCCTCTAACGTGGTAGATGAGTATTTTGTATGATGTTTTGTCATTGAAATGGCTCTTGATTTTCAAGTAATTCCTTTAGAATCTGGCTAGTTTCTTTGAAGCTCTACGCTTACCATATCTCTTGTACTTATTCTGGCATACACAACCAGAACGTTGGCTTCTCTCTAGGGGTAAACAACCAGAGAGTGATAAAAAACTTAGTAAGTTCTCACTATAATAACCCAGAGGGCCGGGCGCGGTGGCTCAAGCCTGTAATCCCAGCACTTTGGGAGGCCGAGATGGGCGAATCACGAGGTCAGGAGATCGAGACCATCCTGGCTAACACGGTGAAACCCTGTCTCTACTAAAAAATACAAAAAACTAGCCGGGTGAGGTGGCGGGCGCCTGTAGTCCCAGCTACTCGGGAGGCTGAGCCAGGAGAATGGCGTGAACCCGGGAGGCGGAGCTTGCAGTGAGCTGAGATCCGGCCACGGCACTCCAGCCCAGGCAACAGAGCGAGACTCCATCTCAAAAAAAAAAAAACAATAACCACAGAGAAAGGATGCCTCTTGTTACGTTCATTTCACCTTTCTTTTTTTTTTTTGAGACGGAGTCTTGCTCTGTTGCCCAGGGTGGAGTGCAGTGGCGCAAACTCGGCTTACTGCAAGCTCCACCTCCGGGTTCACGCCATTCTCCTGCCTCAGCCTCCCAAGTACCTGGGACTAGAGGCGCCCACCACCACGCACAGCTAATTTTTTGTATTTGTAGTAGAGATGGGGTTTCACCGTGTTAGCCAGGATGGTCTCGATCTGCTGACCTCGTGATCTGCCCGCCTCGGCCTCCCAAAGAAAGTGCTGGGATTACAGGAGTGAGCCACTGCGCCCGGCCTCATGTCACTTTTTGGCGGGGGCGGGGGGGCGGTGGGGCGGAATCTAAGCTTAACCACAGGTTTACCTTACTCTGCTCCAAGGCAATTTTTCAATTTTTTAAAAAATAAATGTTTTCTTTAAGTATAATACCCAGAAAAGTACACAAAATGTCTTGATAGCATATTACAAAGTGAACACACCCATGTAATCCCTACCCAGATCAAAGAAACAGAATATCATTAGCCTTCTAGAAGCCTATCTGGTCATCTTCATTTTCTTTTCCTTTTTTTTTTTTTTTTTTTTGAGGCAGAGTCTCTCTGTTGCCCAGGCTGGAGTGCGGTAGTAGTCTTGGCTCACTGCAACCTCTGCCTCCCAGGTTCAAGCAATTCTCCTGCCTCAGCCTCTGGAGTAAGTGGCATTACAGGTATGCACCACCAGGCCCAGCTAAGTTTTGTATTTTTAGTAGAGATAGGGTTTCACCATGTTGGGCCAGGCTGGTCTCAAACTCCTGACCTCCAGTGATCCGCCCGCCTCAGCCTCCCAAAGTGCTTGGATTATAGGCATAAGTCACTGCACCTGGCCTAATTTTTAAATTTTTTTTGTAGAAGTGGTCTTAAACTCATGATGTGCCTTCTTATTTATTTTAGAGACGGAGTCCCACTCTGTCTCCCAGGATGGAGTGCAGTGGCACAATCTTGGCTCACTGCAACCTCCACCTCCCGGATTCAAGTGATTCTTCTGCCTCAGCCTCCTAAGTAGCTGGGATTACAGGCGCCCGCTACCACGCCCAACTAATTTTTGTGCGTGTTTTTTTTTTTTTTTTTGGTAGAGACGGGGTTTCACTGTGTTGGCCAGGCTGGTCTCGAACTCCTGACCTTGTGATCCACACGCCTCGGCCTCCCAAAGTGCTGGGATTACAGGCATGAGCCACCCCACACCTGGCCGCCTTCTTTTAGTTATCATAAGGCAGGCAGTAGCTGAGTTTCTCAGGAATCCAGGCTCTGTCATTCTTTAGGCTTTGTGTTTCTGGGTAAGTTGCCTCATCATCCAAATGTTACTGCAAGGACTAAGTGAGATGCAGAGGCAGTGGGCAAATTGTGTAAAAATACTACTGTTTCAAGTGTTTTGATGTTGGAGTTCATCTTGCCAGCCAAGGGATGATGATACTTGGATTCTTCAGGATCAGAGCTCACAGACTTGGATGGAAGCTCCCTCAGGTCAAGGAGGACCACATTTTCTGAGGGGTGTGGAGAGGAGGCAGAAAGAGAGGCAATGTCAAGCACTGAGATTTAGAAGAGTAGCTACAGCTGTTTTTGGTTCTTGTAGATCTACCTGTGTTGGCTTCCTGCAGGAGCTAAAATTTCCAGAGCTAGTCCTACAGCGAGGGAAGCTAACGTGGAGTGGGCATGAGAATTCTATACAACAAGCACAAGTGAAGCTCAACCTTTTTGTTCATCCTGCTACAACCAATCATTATGGGAGAGGGGAATAAGGATCACTGCCCAAGGGGCATTACAGTCTCCCCAGGGACGCACTCTCTTTTTTTTTTTTTTTTGAGACGGAGTTTCGTTCTTGCTGCGAAATCTCAGGTCACTCAAACCTCCGCCTCCCGAGTTCAAGCGATTTTCCTGCCTCAGCTTCCCAAGTAGCTGGGATTATAGGCATGGGCCACCACGCCCCGCTAATAGGGAGGCACTTTTCATTAGCCCACAGTCCAGTTAAACTTGACGGAGCGAGGAAGTGACCTGGGAGTACAGAACAGGATGGGATCCTTCCGGACTTGGGCAGCCTTTGGCAAGTGGGCATGCTTGGAAGGGTCAGGGTCTCAGGCCTGGAAGTGACCAATTTTTCTCTCCGAAAAAGAAAGGAAGATGGTTAAAAAAAAAAAAATCCATGCTCCAAAGCAGCAGCCAAATCCTTCTATGTCCCCCAGTGCATCACCCAGAAAGGGGCTCCAGATTCTCCTGCAAAAGGCCAACTCTGCTTCCCGGCTCCCACTTCCCCTCCTTCCCCACAGGAGGGTGGCGAAGGATTTATAACCCACCTCTTTCTTTCAGTTGCCATGGAGACAAGCCCCAGTCCTTTCATTCCTTCTGGTACCTCTCTCTCCAACGCAGCCGGAAAGGAGGCGGCTTAGCCCAAACATGCTGGGGGAGGGGCTGCGACCTCGACGGCAGCTGCGGAACCAGGCCGAGGGACAAAGGCTAAGGCCAGCCGCGTCAAGCCCTTTCATCTGCCGACGACCAGCGGCCAGACGCTGCGGGAGCATTGCTGGGCTGGAGGAGGGCTCGAGCTACTAGGACGGCACGGAGCAGCGGGGTGGGACTTGGGGTCGTCTCAGGAGAGTTCCGCGGCCCGGGACGGGCAGAGGCATGCACGGGGTGGGGGCAGATGGCTGGGGTGGATGAGGAGGCACAGGCCCTTCCACCCACGCGTCCATTGGGCGGCGCCGCCATCACTCTCTTCTGGACTACACCGCCTTCTCCTCCTCCACGGAACCAGGATCCCCCTCCTCCACCAGCCTCTCCCCGCCCCTGTCACCGGAGCCTCTCATTGGACGGGGGCATGGTCAATCCTCCTCGAGTTAGGGAGTCGATTGGACGCGAGGCCTTTGGGCCGCCCCCAGCCTCGTCGGATTGGCTTCCTGCGCGTTGGCGCAACGGAAGAGGCGGCCGGCGGAGGGCGCGCCTCTGCCCCGGCTGCACTGCCGCGGAGGACGGGAGGAGTTCGACGCTGGGGGGCTTGCTCGGGCGGCAGCGGTGGCTGCTGCGTATGGGAGCGGGCCGGTTCGGCGCGCCGATGGAGCGCCACGGCAGGGCCTCCCCCACCTCCGTCTCGTCGGGTGGGGAGCAGGCGGCCGGAGGCCCCGAAGGGCGGCGGCAGGAGCCACTGCGGCGCCGGGCGAGCAGCGCGTCGGTACCCGCTGTCGGGGCCTCAGCGGAGGGCGCGAGGCGGGACCGACTGGGCTCCTACAGCGGCCCCACCTCGGTCTCCCGCCAGCGCGTCGAAAGCCTGAGGAAAAAGCGGCCGCGTAAGTGTCCCGTGGGGCGCCCTCCTGGCCCGCCCTGCCCCCCTTCCGGCCCACCCTGTCCCCTTCCGGCCCCGCCGCTGTTTTTCCCGCGCGCGAACACTGTTCCCGCACGGTGGTCGCTCGTTGGTGCGTGGCCTGACATCCGGCTGGAGGCCTCGTGTGCTCCGAAAGCGATACCTGCGGGGGCCCCCCCGCACCCATTGGTATGCATTTCCCGCTTGTTGAAGTGGAGAGCTCTTCCCCGGGACCCGTCTTCCCTTTTCTTAGCTCCTTGGGCATTCTTTTCCGGAGGGTCACATGATTTTATCCTCGAGAAGGCTTCTTTTGACTCATTTCCACCTCCTCTCCCCCCAAATCCTTTGAATCCTCAATGCTTGTTTTCCGTGGGCTTCCAAAGAGCTGCTGTCTAATATTTTAAGTCCCTTTTATTCCACAATTTCGGGCTTACTGGAAAATGGGTCGCTGCCTCTTGAGTTGCACCAGGCCTAAAACTGTATTCCGTGCCCCTCTAAGGTGGCTGCCCTTCTTCCCATGAGAATCCAGGTCATCTCTCACCCACATATCCCCTCCGTTTTCCTTCCGTCTGTTTGCAGGTACTCACGATTCAGAACTATGGCATTCTGGGCAGTAAGGTTCTTTGTTTTGAGGGAAAACTACATCTTTCTGAATTTTGCCTTGGGAGTTGCATACGCTCTTCCCAAAGAATAGGTTTCCCCATTTTATTATCAGGTTTCTTTTTTTGTGTTGTGTATTTTCTCCCCTTTACAAGTCTTCAATTCAGGACCGCTGCCTGGCAGCCATTGCTGCTGTTGAAAGTATCAATTGTCCTGATACTGTAACATGAGCTTTACAGTATGATGCCGTTTTACATATGGTTGGACTTTTTGATGGGTGTTGCCAGATTCCTATTTCAGGAAATTGACTTGTTTAAATGCAGATTGTGAGAGGGAGGGAAAATGGCAAGATGTGTGTGAGATCTTTATTGGATAGTCTTGTACCTTAGCCCAGTCACCCAGCTGCTTTTTTGAATCTTCTCTGATATGGATGATTAAATGTAGTTCTGTGATGCTGTGAAAAGTTTGGGAGGTTTCAGTTCTTTTGTCTTTTTCCATCTTCTTGCAACAGATTTGGAAAACAGATTCTTAACCTGTGCCATTTTCAGAGTCAGTCACCTAGTTTTATTTGAGAAGCACCTGAGTTTGAAGCAATGCAAAATATGAGATCCTTCGTGGTTTTGCATTACATTGTTGGAAATAGATGTAAATTCCAAATATTCAGCAAATAAGAATACAGCCATTAGCCACAAGGGTTTTTTTTTTTTGGTTTGTTTTTGGTGTTTAGTTTGAGACAGCGTCTTGTTCTGTTGCCCAGGCTGGAGTGCAGTGACATGATCATGGCTCATTGTGGCCTTAACCTCCTGGGCTGAAGCCATCCTCCTGCTTCAGCCTCCTGCATTGCTGTGACTAAAGGCACGTGCCACTATGCCAGGCTAATTTTTAAATTTTTATTTTTTTAAAATAGAGATGGGATCTCGTATGTTGCCCAGGCTGGTCTTGAATTCCTCCTGGTCCCAAGCGACTTTCCCACTTAGGCCTCCCAAAGTGCTAGGATTACAGACGTGAGCCGTTGGGCCCGGCCTGGCAGTCTTCTAAGAGCTCTGGTAACTCATTAGCCTCGTGGCTCTGAGGTAGGTGGTAGTATTCCATTTCACAGATGAGAAAACTGGGGCACGATTGCCCAGTGTCAAATGGCTAGTGCATTGTGAAATAGAAGTGTAAACTCAGAATTGCTGGCTTCATAGCTTTTGCTGTGGACCACTGTGTTTTTCGGAATTATTTACGTTCTATTAGTTGTTTCTTCATTGCTCTAAGACCAAGCATAAGTTTGATCTTTTCTGTTCAAGACTGACTGACTTGAGGTGAAAATTTTTAGCTACTGTGGAAGTACTTCCAAATATTGAGCATGAGAATGACCTGGTAAAAGTGCAGATTCAGTGGGCCCGGTTAAGCTCCTCATATTCAGATACAGGTGACTTAAAGACCAC
This sequence comes from Rhinopithecus roxellana, assembly GCF_007565055.1. NCBI lineage: Eukaryota > Metazoa > Chordata > Mammalia > Primates > Cercopithecidae > Rhinopithecus > Rhinopithecus roxellana. Next base: position 99,697,033 of record NC_044561.1, on the reverse strand, counting down.
GCTCAGAAAAACTGGTTTACACTGGGTGGGGAGAATTAAGGTAGTTTTGAAACTTCTTTTAGGGAACTAAGTAGACGCATATTCGTGCCATAGGATTTCTATTTTGTTCTGGTGTTTGATGTTTGTCATGATTCCCTTCATTGCCGTCTCTGACTACTAAATCATGAAAACCCATCTTTCTGGTATGAGACCTGCTAAAGGAATAAACAGGATACGGATTGTTCTTCCTTCCATTTGTTTCTTCTGTACTATCTAGGGGTGCCCCTGTTAGATGGAGAAGCAGGCTGGGCGCAGTGGCTTACGCCTGTAATCCCAGCACTTTGGGAGGCCAAGGCGGGTGGATCACCTGAGGTCAGGAGTTTGAGACCAGAGACCAGTCTGGCCAGCATGGTGAAACCCCATCTCTACTAAAAATACAAAAATTAGCTGGGTGTGGTGGTGCATGCCTATAATCCCAGCTACTCAGGAGGCTGAGGCAGGAGAATTATTTGAACCTGGGAGGTGGAGGCTGCAGTGAGCTGAAATTGTGCCAGTGCACTCCAGCCTGGATGATACAGTGAGACTCCTCAAAAAAAAAAAAAAGTAGCAGTTTGTTGACTGCTGAACCCTCCGAGAATATACTTCAGTCTTATCTCTGAGAGAATTCAACTAAGACTGAATCTTTTCGTATATATTTTTAGGAGGGTTAGGTATGGACTGGTGCCACCTTTCTGGTGAAACCCTGTCTCTACTAAAAATACAAAAAAATTAGCCGGGTGCGGTGGCGTGTGCCTGTAATCCCAGCTACTTGGGAGGCTGAGGCAGAGAATTGCTTGAGCCCAGGAGGCAGAGGTTGCAGTGAGCCAAGATTGCGCCACTGCACTCCAGCCTGGGCGACAGAGCAAGACTCCGTCTCAAAAAAAAAGAAAGCCTTACTCTGATACTGCACTACTTGTCTAAAGGTGCAGATAGATACTAGTTGCCATTTGAAACTCGAAGGAGCTATTCAGGTTATCTTAGGCATTCTTGTGGCCCTGGTTATAGTCTGTTCTGTCACGCATTTCCTAGAGCAGTGTAGTTCCCAAACCTGTCCTCGTCCCAGACTTACTGCATCAGAATCCCTAGTGATGAGGCTAGGCATGTGTATATTTCAGTTCTTCAAAAGTTTTGCATCAGGTGGGGAGGGGGGTATGTCTCGCAGGGCTGAGAGAAATACCAAATAAAGATTGATTTTAAAATGATGGAAACCAAGATGCTGTTGATGGTAATGTAGCTACCATTTTTTGAGCACTTACTTGTCTTAGACACTATGCCGAGTATTTTATAAACATTTTAGTTAAGTCTCATAGTTATCCTGTGAGGTAGGTGTTTTTTATCCCCAATTTCCAGATGAGAAAACAGGCTCGGTGAAATTGTCCTTTTGTCCAAGGCCATATAGTGAGTTAGTGATGGAGTTGAGTTTTGATTCCTGGTCTCTTGACTTCAGATCCAGTGTTCTTGGTCCACATTTTGAGGTGGGGGAAGGTACATGTGATGTAATCCAGAGCTGTGGTTCTCAAGTTTTTAAAACTTCCCCCAACCTACCATTGCATGCTATAGGTCTGAAAAGGGGTCTAAAATTATATTTTAAATTTTATTGAGGCATAATTAAATAGAGTAAAATGTACAATTTTGGCAAATGTAGACACTCACGTAACAAGAGAACATACATTTTTATCAAAGGCTCCAGGTGTTCAGCGTATGTGCAGAAGGTGTGGAAGCCCTGTGATCAGAGTGCTCCACAGTAGTGTGGAGGACGAACTGGTTCTTTGAAGATGACTCACAAGGCATGTTGTAGCACGCCAGGGAGACCTTTGGGGCTTGCTGATTTTGGACTCCTACAAATCATGGATTATACTTAACTTTCATAATAAAGCTTTTGTTTGTAGCTTGACAATACTAGGCTAGAAAATGGATTACTTTTTCTTGGCTTTTGGAGGAGCATCACTGTTGACAGTGTGGAAATGGTGCTGGGGCCCTGTTAGACTGCCTTTATTAGGCTCAGCATTTCAGCTTCAGGGAATTAGGACGAATTGACCCCTGGGAGCTCAGGAAAAATGTTAGATTGCTATAGCTTTGTGGCCCATTTGGAGAGGCAAGATGGGAGGTTTTTTTTTTTTTTTAAGACGGAGTTTCGCTCTTGTTGCCCGGGCTGGAGTGCAATAGCGCAACCTTGGCTCACTGCAACCTCCGCCTCTCAGGTTTAAGCAATTCTCCTGCCTCAGCCTCCCAAGTAGCTGGAATTACAGGCATGTGCCACCATGCCTAATTTTTTGTATTTGGTAGAGACGGGATTTCACTATGTTGGTCAGGCTGGTCTTGAACTCCTGACCTCAGGTGATTCATCTGCCTCAGCCTCCCAAAGAGCTGGGGTTACAGGTGTGAGCCACTGTGCCCGGCTGAAAAGGTTGTTTTGAGATGGAGTTTCGCTCTTATTGCCCAGGCTGGAGTGCTGTGGCGTGATCTCAGCTCACCACAACCTCCACCTCCCAGGTTCAAGTGATTCTCGTGCCTCAGCCTCCTGAGTAGCTGGGATAACAGGCATGCGCTACCACGCCTGGCTAATTTTGTATTTTTAGTAGAGACAAGGTTTCTTCATGTTGGTCAGGCTGGTCTCGAGCTCCGGACCTCCTGTAATCTGCCCACCTCAGCCTCCTCAAGTGCTGGGATTACAGGCGTGAGCCACTGCGCCCAGCCTGAAGATGTTTTTTAACCTATTGATTTATCGACTTTTTAAAATTTATTTGCTGAGACGGAGTCTCACTCTGTTGCCCAGGCTGGAGTGCAGTGGCAGGATTTCAGCTCACTGCAGCCTCTGTCTCCCGGGTTCAAGTGATTATCCTGCCTCAGCCTCCTGAGTAGCTGGGACTACAGTTGTGTGTCACCATGCCTGGCCAGTTTGTCAACTTTAAATGGAGCTGAAGTAAATATGGCTTGTCTTCTTAGATATATAACAAATACTAAGCAATAAGCAGGGACTAAAAATAGTCCAATTATGCAGCTATGTAAAATGGTACAGTATATTGCTTTAGGGGCCATGTGTAAGAATCATGCAGTTGGATAAATATGGTTGTTCAGTGTTGGTGTCCCTGCCCACTGTCTGGGGAGACCATAGCAAGAAGAGATGTAGGTTGTTAAAAATATTTTGCTGGCTGTGTGTGTTGGCTCATTCCTGTAATCCTAGCACTGTAGGAGGCTGAGGTGAGAAGATCACTTGAGACCACGAGTTCAAGACCAGCTTGGGCAACATAGCCAGACCTTGTCTGTCCAGAAATAAAAAGGCCATGCATGGTGGCTCACACCTGTAATCCCAGCACTTTGGGAGGTAGAGGTGGTGGATCACTTGAGGTCAGGAGTTTGGAGACCAGTCTGGCCAACACTGGTCTCTACTAAAAAAATACAAAAAACTAGCTGGGCGAGGTGGCAGGCGCCTGTACTCCCAGCCACTCGGGAAGCTGAGGCAGGAGAATGGCGTAAACCCGGGAGGCAGAGCTTGCAGTGAGCTGAGGTCCGGCCACTGCACTCCAGCCTGGGCGACAGAGCAAGACTCTGTCTCAAAAAAAAAAAAAAAATACAAAAATTAGCAGGGTGTGGTAGTGCATACCTGTAATCCCAGCTACTTGGGAGGCTGAGGCAGGAGAAACACTTGAACCCAGGAGGTGGAAGTTGCAGTGAGCCGAAATCATGCCACCGCACTCCAGCCTGGGAGACAGGGTGAGATTCCATCTCAAATAAATAAATAAATAATAAAAAACAAATTAGCCAAGTGTAGTGGCACATGGTTTTAGTCTCAGCTACTTGGGAGGCTGAGACAGGAGGATTGCTTGAGCCCAGAAGATTGAAGTTGCACTGAGTTATGATCATGCCACTGTGACAGAGGGAGACCTTGTCTCTGGTTTTTTTTGTAGTTGTTGTTGCTTAAAACATTTCAAAAAAGAGGAGGAGGAAGATAGACTAGGCTATTATAGAGCATCAGGCAATGAAAAGAATGGCTATTTTGATTATTTAAAAGAGCAGTGATTTTTTTGAACTTAAGTTTGTAGCCTTCTGAGCTTTTCTCAGGTTCATAATTTGGGGTATCTTTATCTTCAGGCACTGTTCAGGTCCGACTGACTGGGATATGAAAACTTCTAAATTGTGGCTTAAAGTTTGCTTTCTAAAAGTGAAACCCATCTCAGTTTTTTAGTAGTCTGTTACATTTTGTATGTTTATATTTCCTGAATGTAGAATTTGTTGATGTATCTGCTGATTTTACAATATGTGGTCTTTTGTAAATATCTAGTTCCTGAGTTTAAAACTATTTTGGGAATAAGAATAATTATTAAAGTACATCTTTTAATGTTAGGCCAAGATATTGCTTCCTGTAACAGCCTAGACATGGATTTGTGGTGTTATTAACCATGCGTGGTCTGGTAAAGTGTAGTTCATAATATTGGAAAATTGAGCACTCTTTTGTGAGCTATGTATTTCTTTCTTTTTTTTTTTTTTTCTTTTTTCTTTTTTTTTGAGATGGAGTCTTGCTCTGTCGCCAGGCTGGAGTGCAGTGGTGTGATCTGGGCTCACTGCAAGCTCCACTTCCTGGGTTCACGCCCATTTTCCTTCCTCAGCCTCCCAAGTAGCTGGGACTACAGGTGCCTGCCACCACGCCTGGCCAATTTTTTTTTTCTTTTGTATTTTTGTATTTTTAGTAGAGACGGGGTTTCACCATGTTAGCCAGGATGGTCTCGACCTCCTGACCTCGTGATCTGCCTGCCTCAGCCTTCCCAAAATGGTGGGATTACAGGCATGAGCCACTGCTCCTGGCCCCTTTTTCTTTTATTATTTTTTTTTTTTTTGAGACGGAGTCTGGCTCTGTTGCCTGGGCTGGAGTGCCGTGGCCGGATCTCAGCTCACTGCAAGCTCCGCCTCCCGGGTTCACGCCATTCTCCTGGCTCAGCCTCCCGAGTAGCTGGGACTACAGGCGCCCGCCACCTCGCCTGGCTAGTTTTTTTGTATTTTTAGTAGAGACGGGGTTTCACCGTGTTAGCCAGGATGGTCTCGATCTCCTGACCTCGTGATCCGCCTGTCTCGGCCTCCCAAAGTGCTGGGATTACAGGCTTGAGCCACCGCGCCCGGCTTCTTTTTTTTTTTTTTTTTGAGATGGAGTCTCGCTCTGTCACTCAGGCTGGAGTGCAGTGATGCAATCTCGGCCCACTGCAAGCTCCGCCTTCCGGGTTCACCCCATTCTCCTGCCTCAGCCTCCTGAGTAGCTGGGACTACATTCGCCTGCCACCACCCGCATTCGGCTAATTTTTTTGTATTTTTAGTAGAGTTGGGGTTTCACCGTGTTAGCCAGGATAGTCTCGATCTGCTGACCTCGTGATCCGCCCGCCTTGACCTCCCAAAGTGCTGGGATTACAGGCATGAGCCACGGTGCCCAGACTGCTGAACTGTGTATTTCCCATTGGAAAGTGTGATGTTGTGAAGTATATATATGTATTGCTCTTCTGCCCATTTCCTGGCATACAA